>NW_011494899.1:5264385-5294595 GCF_000754665.1 Bison bison bison | reverse complement strand
CTCCCAGCATCAGAGTCTTTTCCAATGAGTCAACTCTTCGCATGAGGTGGCCAAAGTACTGGAGTTGCAGCTTTAGCATCATTCCTTCCAAAGAAATCCCAGGGCTGATCTCCTTCAGAATGGACTGGTTGGATCTCCTTGCAGTCCAAGGGACTCTCAAAGAGTCTTCTCCAACACCACAGTTCAAAAGCATCAATTATTCGGTGCTCAGCTTTCTTTACAGTCCAACTCTTCACATCCATACATGACCACTGGAAAAATCATAGCCTTGACTAGACGGACCTTTGTTGGCAAAGTAATGTCTCTGCTTTTGAATATGCTATCTAGGTTAGTCATAAATTTCCTTCCAAGGAAGAAGCGTCTTTTAATTTCATGGCTGTAGTCACCATCTGCAGTGATTTTGGAGCCCCGAAAAATAAAGTCTGACACTGTTTCCTCTTTCCCCATTTATTTGCCATGAAGTGATGGGACTGGATGCCATGATCTTCGTTTTCTGAATGTTGAGCTTTAAGCCAACTTTTTCACTCTCCTCTTTCACTTTCATCAAGAGGCTCTTTAGTTCCTCTTCACCTTCTGCCATAAGGGTGGTGTCATCTGCATATCTGAGGTTATTGATATTTCTCCTGGCAATCTTGATTCCAGCTTGTGCTTCTTCTAGCCCAGCGTTTCTCATGATGTACTCTGCATAGAAGTTAAATAAGTAGGGTGACAATATACAGCCTTGACGTACTCCTTTTCTATTTGCTTATTATTAGAGAAATGCAAATCAAAACTACAACGATGTATCACCTCACACTGGTCAGAATGGCCATCATCAAAAAATCTACAAATAATAAATGCTGGAGAGGATGTGCAGAAAAGGGAACCCTCTTGCACTCTTGGTCGGAATGTAAATTTATACAGCCACTTGGAGAACAAAATGGAGATTTCTTAAAAAACAAGGAATAAAACTACTGTATGATCCAGCAATTCCACTACTGGGCATGATATTTTTAAGGACACAAATTTCAAGCAGAATTATAGCATCCAGATTTGGAAAGTCAGGGAGATCTGTGTATGCTTCTTATATTAATTTTGTTCTTGTTATAGAAACGAAAAGTATTATGCTAGAGAATTTTAATGTGTGTGTTCAGTCACTCATTCATGTCTGACTCTTTGCCACCCCATGGACTGTAGCCTGCCAGGCTCCCCTGTCCATGAACTTTCCCAGGCATGAATACTGGATTGGGTTGCCATTTCCTACCCGTCCTAGTTGGGAAGGGGATCTTCCCAGCTTAAGGATCAATCTTGTGTCTCTTGCGTCTCTGCTGTTGGCAGGCAAATTTTCACCACTGTGCCCTCTGGCTTTTAATTGGATTATATTTTATCCTAAGGTCATACCTCTGTTTAGAGAAGAAGAGGTCTGCTTTCAGATAAGAAAGATCTTGTTCTTTGGGTGTACAGGCAGACATTTAAGCCTAGTTATGTTTTTTAAAAGGGCGTAAATTAAACATTATAGATCCAGGTAAGGTAAATTTTTAAAAATCAGCAACAAAAGTTGTAACATCTGATACAGTTACTTTAGTGAAAAGCATCTTGTGTTCTAAAGATAACATAATAAATGCTATTAAAGAAAACTTCAGAACCTTTATCTGTTTTTGTTTTTCTGCTCTCTTCAAGAATGTCGAGGGCATCCATCTTTCCTGGGAACCTCCAACTTCACCTTCTGGAAATATTTTGGAATATTCAGCCTACTTGGCTATCCGCACAGCACAAATACAAGATAATCCAAGTCAACTTGTGTTTATGAGGATTTATTGTGGTCTTAAGACATCATGTATAGTAACTGCTGGGCAGCTTGCAAATGCACATATTGATTATACATCCAGGCCTGCCATTGTGTTCAGGATATCAGCAAAGAATGAAAAGGGATATGGACCAGCTACACAAGTTCGATGGCTTCAAGGTAACAATAAAAAAGCACCTTTAAATTGATTTTCTTTTTTTTTTTTTTTACTGAAGCTATTGTGATGATTATTTATTAGTAACTGGTTTTGGAGATTTGTCATTTAAAAGAATATTCTCTGACTGTATTTCTAGCAGTTATGAATTTGAGTTTGTAAGTTGTTCTTAAAATGTATTTGCTCAATTCTAGATCCAAATAAAAATAGAAAAGAAGCAAAGCCTCTCTGAAAATCAGTATATGAATTCTTCCCCATAGTTATAGCTCTATTATAAAGAAAAATAGTAAAATTAAGATAAAAGCTAAAGGCTTTATTACCCCAATATCTTTTATAAAGGCCATGTAACTCAGTCATCCTAGAGTTATTGAGATGATTCTAGTAACTGGCTGTTGTACACTGTGCTGTCTTATATGGTAAATGTTACCTACACTGAAAAGGTCCAGTCTTTGAGTACTCCCTCTCACTTTATTCTATATGAGCAGTGGTCCTCTAGCAACTATCTTCTACTGGATAATATTTGTAATACTGATTTTAGGAGCCATTTGATTCATTTCTTTGTTTATCTACAGTTAGCACAGAGCTTAAGAAATTAAAAAAAAGAAAGAAGCAAGTTCAGAAACTCTGCTTTGGAATTTTTATCATTTTCCAAGAATCATGGCAACATACAAAAAGATTAATGGGTTTTCTCGATTCATACCAGGTTGATATATTGAAATATATTTTTGGCCAAAGCACTTACCTGGCCCTCAGTTTCCTGATTAATAGATGAGGGAGTTAAAAAAAAAAGTTTACCTTTAAGGTACCTTTCAGCACTTAAATTCAGTATGTCATTAGAAGTGAAGTTTATCCCTAAATATTTTAACATCTGTCTTAATGGATCTAATTTTGCTTTTGCTGAAATTAAAATGTTCATAATTAAAAATTCAGAGTTTTTTGTCCTCCTTATCACAGAAAGAAAGAAGCACCTTAACAGGACATGAGTTTTGAAAGTGTTTTAAACATTTGTAAGATTTTTGTAAATGCTCTAAATGTTTTATTTTTGCATTGTTTTTACCTTGAAATTGTATAAACTTTTTTACAACTGAAATATAAGCATTAGACAGCTTACTCAGGTTCCACTACAACCTTAAAGATACATATAGGCATTATGGAAAGTCTGCTACAGGTGACTTGTTTTAAACCTTTTAGGAATTTCATGGTTCCACTGCCTATTCGAATCCAGAATAAATATATAGAGCAATAATTGCAGAAAAGACATTTCAGACTAAGCTGCAGTAACTGAAGGAGCACAGGTCTGTCCTTTTTATATCATGTAACCTTTTGCCGGTTGAGGTTGACTGAGTAGCTATGTCCTCAAACTTCATGTATAATACTCCCAGCAAAGATGGATTTAATTGTGCAGAACTGATATGTATGTATGTTCCAGTTACTAATTTAAAGTGTATAGAATATTTTAATATATAATTTTTGTAAAGAACTGGGATTTTTATACTACAGTATTTGTAATTAATGTGTCTTCACTAATTAAGTTTCTCTTGAAGAAAATATGCAAACTGTTAGACACGTATTGAGAGATTTCCAAACTCTAAAGGTAAAATAAATGCACTACTGTGGTGTTGTTAGAATACCTTTTTTGTGGCTATATGAATCCTTGATCTCTAAATGTGTACTTTACAAACAGTGTTTACAAGGAGCTTCTCTGGTTTGTTAGCCCAGCACCTGCCCTGGTGAGAGCTTCATTCTGCATTTGTTTAACTCATATGCATTGCTTTTGGCATATGCTTGCTTTTTGCACTAGTAGAATTTTAACTTACCTCATTATTATGTTTGTAATCATTTGTATAGCTTCCATAATATGTCTGATATAGGCTAAAGAAGTACTTAACCAAAGTTAAAATAAATGGTAAGCAATTTTGCACATATGTGTGTATGTTTAGTTATAAAAAGAGTAAGAATGCAAAGTTACAGTAAGTATATATTTCAAGCCCAGTCATTTTATAATCTACTTGCTTTATTAGGAAAAGGTCTGGCTTTTACCCCTTATTCTCGTTAAGGATTAACAGTTTGTTAATCAAACTGCATTAACAGTTCGCATCTTGAAGCACTTCTCTTAATGACAAGGAATAAGTTGACTTTAAGCAAAGAATAGAATATTTGAGTGTGTACATTTCTAACTATTTAGTATTTTGTTTTTTAGTTTACTTTGCTTAAATGCCTCTTCTGTTCCAGACTAGCAGGTGAATATGAACCTGTGGTTCTAAAATATGTCTTATTTTCTAGAGTGAAAGGCAGTCTTTGTATACCAAGGGATTTACTTTGAGAATTAGCCCAAATTCTTAACATTTTTTTTATAATTGTACATTAACTTCTAGTCATATTTATCCCTTTGATAAATGGTTGGTGACTGAAAGATGCCATAGAGAAATCTCTGTGGCTTTGACATTAATAATAAAAGATCGTTGAGCTATATGTTTATGAACAGAATGGATGGAGATAAATAATAGGAGAAGTGCATTTAGCTTCTTATGATTTGCACATTTTCTAAGTGAAGATCCTCTGGTGTTGCAGTGGGTTATAACATGCAGATATCTTTCGTAAGAGGATTTACACTGAGTTAAATTACTTTCTTTACTCCCCCTAGCTGAATAAGCAATTCAGATGTACAAGTCTTTGTGCCACAATCCTCCTGGACTCTGCAGCTTTGGTTCACATAGTAGTAAAAAGATTTTTCTGTAGCACGCTCTTAGAATTATGTTTTCTAAAATATTGTACTGACTTCATTTTAGTTTAGTAAACTTTTTGGCAACTCAACTAGAAGTAGGGTATTATAAACTCACTTTTATCCGCATTAAAAAAAAAAAACAACAAATAATCTGATTGCATGTATGAGCCCCTGCTCCCTCTAACCCAATCGCATAAATATAATCATCTGTAAGAACGTTAAACTGTTGACCCATTAATTTCAAAGACTTGCAGACTAGCAGAGTTTTGTTGCAGAGATATGGTCTATATAACTGGAGATATTTTTTAAAATTGCAGCATTTGTAGCATAAAAATAACTTGTAACATTGGATATGAAGAGATTATTCGTATTTAAAAGTATTGTAGTCGTCTGATCTTAAATGAAGTAGGTTACAAAAGAGACTTGGTCCTTGACCATTGAAGGTATAAGTAACTGACAGTTACGTTTTCCAAGACTAACTTTAGGCAGTTTTATGTACTGTGTACCAGTGACATGTAAAATAAAGCACCTTCTGTACTGTAACCAGTTACAGGTGTTATTTATTTTGAATTACGTGGAAGAAAAATTAGTGATGGTATAGTAAATCTGTAGAAATGTTGATTTTGTATAAATCACCTAAAATGATATGGACAATCTTGTAAATAATGTTGCTGTTAGTTGTTTAGTCGCTAAGTCATGCCCAACTCTTTGCGACCCCATGGACCGCAGCACACCTTTTCCTGCACTATCTCCCAGAGTTTGCTCCAACTCATGTCCATTCTGTTGATGATGCCATCCAACTATGTTATCCTCTGTTGCCCCCTTCTCCTTCTGCCCTCAATCTTTCCCAGAATCAGGGTCTTTTCCATTGAGGCAGCTTTTTGCATCAGGTGGTCAAAGTATTGGAACTTCAGCATCAGCATCCTTCCAGTGAATATTCAGGGTTGATTTCCTTTAGGATTGACTGGTTTGGTCTTGCTGTCCAAGGGACTCTCAAGAGTCTTCTCCAGCACCACAATTCAAAAGCATCAGTTTTTTGGCACATAAAGAATAAAATGTGTCTAAAAACTTGTTTATGAGTTAGTGGATTGTGTTTGGGAGTCATTTTCTGATACAAATATAAAGCTTCTCTAAACTTTATTGTAGCTAAACTAGTATGCTTGAAAGTAAAAAAGCAAATGGCTGCAAGAAACAGATTAACCTAGTTGTCCCGTTCCTTTTTTTTTTTGGTCTTGTTTACTTTTAATATTTTTTCTTTGTGCTTTTCATTTTAATTCATAGCAGCCTGTCTTCTGTCCTAGCTGCTCCATCAAAATGGCTGTAGCACAGGTCAGGGATAACATCTCATTTCCCAAATCCGGTGAATTGTTTCATTGTACTTAATCTTATCATTTGAAACTTTAACCACTTTAAACTTGACACTTGCACTTTTAGCTTCTGTCAAACTGTGCCCTCTGTCTTATGTACCTCCTCTGTCTGCAGTCCTCTTTTCCACTCCCACCTGTCTCCAGAGATTCACGTAAATGTTGCCAATATGATGAAGCCTTTCCTGACATAATTTATTTCTAGGGAGACTTGACTCCTTTTTCCTGTGCCCCCACTGCCCTTTGTTCAGTCTTGTCATAGCAGCCTAAAAGCTGTTGTGCCTTTGTCAGCATTGTTCCTCTCCCTCTGCCAGGTGGTAGGTCTCTAGGGCAGAGACTGGGTCTTTATCTCTCTTCCATATCAGCCATTTAGCTGGTACTTAAATATTTTAACAAATGATTAAAGAAAATTGTCTCTTTCCATACTCCCCCTCCTCTTCTCAAATGGCATCAAAGTGCAAGGGAGGCTTTCAAAAAAGAGAGATTTTAGCAGATGTAATAAGCTTCTGGAGGAAATACAAGCTCCACCTTTGTCTTACTCTACCCTGCTGTTTCTTAAGTTCCTAAGAGAAGTTCTGAGATAAGTAAGAGATATGTTACTATGTATTTATTAGGCTAAAAAGGATTTAATAGGGGTGTGTATAGATATCAAGAGGGATTCTTTGATCTAAAAAGATATGAGCATTTAGTGAAATCGGTTGGCATTACTAGATAATGATTTTTTAATGATCAGGATTTCTAATGATTTTGGATGATAAGGAAAATGAGCTAAAAATATTTCCAAAGTCAGTCTCTGATTTCCACACAGGAAAGCCATGGACAGTTGTCTAGAAGAAGCTACCTACCTATTTAATACGTAAGCACAGGGAGCTGCTGAAGGACACAGAGCCCCAGCATTAGTACTGCACTGGAGTCTGTCAGGCCACAATGGTCACCTCTAAGCTTACAGGACAGAGGATTTTTACTTGAAAATAAAATGACAGTGGCACACCTTCCTTCCAGGTTTCCCAGTTATACTTGGGAGTTCTTATATAGTTATGCATTTCTATAACTCAGAAAAGACTTTTTAAAAATCAAGCCTGGAAAAACATGAACTACAGCATTCTGGGGAGGAACAATTAATTCTAAAAACTGAACGATGAAAGAAAAAGCTATACCAGCCTCCTTATCCAAAATAGATTTCTGTATCTTCTATTTCTGTATCTGTATATGTTAAAAAATAAATGTTTATTTTTGAACAAAGAGTTCAATTCAATTACTCTTTGAAGAAAGAGTAATCTGTCCACTAGCAATTCATGGTCCAGCAAATGTCCAGCTCTGACCAAGGGAATTATCCATTCCTCCTCCTCTCTGAAAAGACAGAGTGGAAGTTCCTTAAGAGCTTGAGGAAAGTCCCCTCCCTATTTCTCTTTTTCTTAGTGAAGGAGGGCAAAGCTACAGGTATAATAATTATATCTGATTTAACAAAGGTGTGGGTGTGCCACTTAAGGCAGCATAGCATATAAGAGAGTGGGTGAGACCCTGTAGGTTTTGTCAACTGCTTGGTCCAAAATCATCCTGCAGCCAGTTGCTGTTTAGCACTTCCTGGTGGCAGTGTCCATTCCAGTTCACATATGGATAAGATTTTGGGTCTTGCAGCCAGCAGCCTAGGATTTTAGTAATAGCATAGTGATGTCTGGAACTTTCTGAATGACTGGAACCCAGTTGGGGAGATAGGACCTAAAGGATACTCTGTCTGCTCTCCATTTCCTGGGAATGTGTTGCCAGCCATTTGCTTCCAGGCCTCGCCCACCTCTTGTACCAACTCCCTAACCCAAGATAATAACTTTGGCCTGTGTTGTTGGGTACAAGGCATAGATCCAGTGTTTGAAGATTTTTTTTCTTTCAGATTTCTAGATTGAATACCAAAATGTATAGTTAATCCCCTCAATCAGATTAAATTGCACTTTAACTGTGCCTTGTTCAATCTGCAAAATGTCACTGCTGGTGATGACTCTGGCAGAGACATGATTGCAAAATTGTTATGACACTTGTGACCAACTTGGGCACCTGTTATTGACCAGTGTGGAGAAACTAGCTACCATGCACTTTATTTTTCAATTGCTTAATACATAAATGCACTATTAGGAGAATGTGCCAAAGGGAATTTGTACTTTTGAAAGTCAACAGAATTCAGTAGAGTCAATGTCTTCTCAGTTTATTTTGGGATTTGCATCACTTATCATTTTATTCTCCACTTATACAAATAATTATACCCAGTGAACAAAGTAACCGGTTAACCAGAATCATGCCAGTGGCTGAACCAACTTGGCAGAGCAGCACTGTAATACTGCCATCTCATTAGATCCCAGCTTTCTGGGAACGTAATTAACTTCTGTGAAGAATAGCTCGTATTTATTCCTTTCTTACTATGTACTTCTTCCCCACCAGTTACAGTAATTGGCTGATTTGCAATGCAGAACAGTGGCTGAAATATCAGATATTCCCTCTCTTTGTTGGTGAAATTGTATCACATAACCTTTTATTTTTTTCTTTTTAAAATGTTTGTTGAGAATAAAATGATCACACATGTCTTCAGCTTAAGAATTAGAATACCCTCAGATGTATACAGCTCCCCCACTTTGCCTTCCTTCCACACATACCACATGAGGTAAACATTATTCTGGATTATTTGGTAACAACTCTCATGTTTTTATTTATGGCTTTGCATTCTATGTTATGTATCCCTAATATATTATTTAGATTTACTTGTTTCTGAACTTGTATGTAAATGGTATCATGTTTTATATATTCTTCTGTGACTTTTTCTGACATTGTTTTTGAGATTCCTATCAATGTTTATGCATGTAAGTGTATTTCATTTGTTTTCACTACTGTATAGTATTCCATTGTATGACTGTACCACAATTTATTTATCTGTTCCCCTGTTCATGGAGGTTTGGATTGTTTTCAGTTTTGGCTATTCTGAATGACACTGCTATGAGCATTCTACCAATTACAGTGTAAGCTCCGTGTGGGCAGGGGGTTTTGTCTTGCTTCATCTGATTTTGTCTAACACATTCACAATGTCTGGAACAAGGCTGGTACGTGGTGGATGCTTAATAAATATCTGAGGAATGAGTGAATCCTTGTACATGTCACCTGGTGCACATGTGCAAGAGTTCTCTAGGGCAGTTGTTTTCAAATATGGTCCAGGGACTCTTGAGGACCCTGACATCCCTTCAGAGGGGAGTCTGTGAGGGCAAAACAATTTTCATAAGAGTGCTAAAACATTATTTGTCCACTTCACTCTCATTTTTCACATTTAAATGTTTTTCAGATATATGACGACATCACTCTGACAGCTTACCAAGGGTGTACCTGTATATTTTTGTTTTGAAAATGTGTTTTAACTTCTACTATGGTAAATTTTGATAAGTATAAGCCACATGAACAAGAAGCTCTTTGAGGTCCTCAATTTTTAAGGCTGTATAGAGGTTCTGGAGTAAAATTTTGAGAACTGATGCTCCAAAAAGCAGGTTTCACTTAGTCATGCTGAACTGTTTTCTTCAGCATTTGTACCAGTATGCTCCCACTGGTAGTGGTTGAGTGTCATTGCAAATGTTTAGGTCTTAGCAAACACTTAATCTTGACTATCTTTCATATTTGCCAGTTGGGTGGCGATTATATAGTATCTTACTGTGCGTTTAATTTGCGTTTCCCTGATTACTAATGAAATTGAATGTTTTTTCATATATAAACGTGTTTCCTCTTTGTGAAATACCTGTTCATGTCTTTTACCCATTTTTCTGTTGATGTCTTTTATTTCATTGATTTATATAAATTTCTTTATATATTCTGAATCCCAGTCCTTTGTCACTTAAATATGTTGTATGTATTTCTCCCAGTTTATGTATTATCTTTTGTAATTGTATTGAAACTTATTGATTAGCTTGGAGAAAATTGGTATCTTTTCAATGAGTCTTCCCATCCAAAAACATTGTATATTTCTCCATTTATTTAATATCTCTCAATAAACTTTTAACTATTTTTCTCCATAAAGGCCTTCATGTCTTATATTAGTTTTCTTTTTTTATATATATTTTTTAATGCTGTGGTAAATTTCTTAAAATTACACTTTCTAATCTAAGTGGTTCTTACTGATTATAGATATATTGTAGCTATGTGTTGATTTTGCATCTAGCAACCATGCTAAATTTTTATTAGTTCTTATAATATATTTAGATGTCTTTTGAGTTTTTTATATAATTGCATCATGTGAAATGGTGGCAGTTTTCTTCCTTTTCTTGAACTTTCTCCCTTTAAAAAAATTTATTACATTCTGTACTTGCTAGGACTTGTAGTACAATGTTGAAAACTGATGATGAACATCCTTGTCTCAGTCCCAGTTTAAAGGGAATGCTTTTAACATTTCAGTTGACTATGTTTTATTTTTTTTTCCACAAATGGCCTGTCCTCAGATTAAGGAGATTCTATTTTTGGTTTGCTAATTGTTTTATTTTTTTTTAATATTTATTTATTTACCTTCATCGAGTCTTTGTTGCAGCTTGCAGGATCTTTCTTGCCTCATGCAAGATCTTTTGCAGCACAGACTGTATTTGTGGTGTGTGGGCTTAATTGCCCTGTGGCATGTGGGGTCTTAGTTCCCCAACCAGGGATCAAATTTGCATCCCCTGCATTGCAAGGTGGATTCTTAAACCAGGGAGGTCCCTGCTAATAGTTTAATATGAATGAATGTTGAATCTTATTGAATGCTTTTTTCTCATTTATTTAAAGGGATGAGTTGTTTTAATGTTACCGCATTGAATTGATAGTTGACTTTTTAACATTGAACCCATCTTTAGTTCCTAGGATAAACCCAATTTGGTCCTGGTGTGTATGTGTGTTAATACATTGTTGGACTCAACTTGCAAATATTTTCTTTAGGATATTTGCCTCTACATTCATGAGTGAAATCAGCTTATAATTCTTTTATGTCCTGCATTGTCTGTTTTGGTGTCAAGGTTATACTAATCTTACTAGATGAGTTTTTCAAGAGTGTTTAAGATTGGAACTAGTCTTAAAGCCAGTGGTCACTAAGAGCATGTAAACTGTTGATCCATTTCTTTGAGGATTATAGCATCATTAAGCTATATTATTTTTGAGTCAGTTTTATTAAATTTAATAAATTCTTCTAGTGATTTCTCCATTTCATCTTAGTTTAAAACTTCTTGATATTGTTATCCATATTATCTTTATATCATTTTAGTTTCCACAGCATATGTAGTTATGACTGTTTCTCATTCCTGTTTACTTATGCCTTCTCATTTTTTCATCATTAATCCTTCCAGAGGTTTGACTGGTTAACCCACTAGTCATTTAAAAAATGTGTTTCCAAATGCTTGGGAGGGTTATAGTTGTCTTAATTTTTCTATCTAATGTCATTTTGCCAGAGAATATGAGCTATAAGATCTGAAATTTGAGACTAGCTTTATGATTTATCTTGTGACCAATTTTTATACATGTCCCATGTGTACATTGGTGAGTGTATATTCCTCAGTTGAATAGTGTCCATTAGATCAAATTTGTTAGTTGTGCTGTGCAGATCTTCTTTACTTGATTTATCTTATACTTGGTTCTTATTTACTGAAGAGCCTCGAGATTTCATTATTAGCAGATTTCTCAGTTTCTCTTGAAGCTGTTTTTGCTTTCTCTTTGGGCTTTATTTTTAGATGAATGCATGAGTGCTTAGTCACTCAGTCGTATCTGACTCTTTGCAACCCCATGGACTATACCTCACCAGGCTCCTCTGTCCATGGGGTTCCCCAGGCAAGAATACTGGAGTGGGTTGCCATTCCCTTATCCAGGGGATCTTCCTAACCCAGGGATTGAACCCACGTCTCTTGTCTCCTTCATTGGCAAGCAGTTTCTTTACCACTAGCGCCACCTGGGAAGCCCAACTTAGAACTTTTCCATCTCCCTGGTGAATTGAATTTTTTATAATTATGTAGTGACTCTGTGAATGCTGTTTGCTTTTATCTTTTTGTTGTTACCTTTATTTACTATAGCTATATTTTGGTTAGTGTTTATCTGAGTATCTTAGATATTTCTTTAGCCTCACATTTTGATACACAAGACCACAGAAAACTTTGAATAGTTTGATAATATTTACATCTACTGTGATTACAAATATAATTTGGACTTATTCCTACGATTTCTATTTTTATGCTCTCGTATCATCTTTTTAAAATTTTTGTCTATTTCTTATCTTTCATTTTTTCCCTCGTTTTTTTTATTTTTTATGAGTTCTATTTGTTTTACAAATGTACTTGTTCTTTTTCTGTATAATCTTTTGCTCCTTATTCATATTTTCCATGCTTCTATTACTTTATATCAATACATCATTAATTTTTCTTGTGTTGATACCAGTATTCATTGTGGGTGAGTGTACTGTCTGTTGTATAAATTTGTTGTTTTTCATTTATGGTGCCATTTCCTCTTGTTTTGTGATATCCGAAACTTGTTTTCCTTGGGAAAAATGCAAATTACATGAAATAAGGACTGAAATTGAGATCTCCAGGAGAATTTGTCTGTTCTGCCAAACACCTAGGAGCCAGTGAGACCAATTTTAATTATGATCTTGAAGGTTCTCTGATTTCAGATCATGAACCTTGAGGGCTCACCAGTGACGATGAATTGGAGGGTGGTAGTGATTTAGCCCCCTGCCACCCAGCACCAAACAGCCAGGTTCCTCGTGCCCACTTCTCAAGTGGTAGCTCAGCTAGATTCTGGCCTGAGTGAGCCTCAGGCTTTCCATCTCATCCCCTAGCTACTGGCAGCTTCCAAGTTTGACAGAACTCTCGTGGCAAAGGCGGGCTTTTGTGCTAGCTTCCCTTACAGGTTTCCTGTTTGCACTTCAGTTTTGGCATTTTGTAGATGCCTTCTACTTTCATGTCAAATCAGTGATAAACATTTAAAAAATATGTATTATTTAATACTACTTTAGATTGTTTCTTACATTTTTTCAGCATTTGTTTTTTTAAAGCAGGAGTTACTGAAGGTATCTAGACTGCCTTACTCTCGGAAAGGAAGTAGAAATTAAAATGTGCTTTACTTTGCCCTAATATAAGTAGGAAATATAATAGGTTGTAGTCTATTCAGAATTACAGGATGCCTTGTTCTCTCCATTGTACTGTCCTGCAAGACAGCACTTTTATAGTATGGAATTGTATAGAAAACTACTTTTTTAGTCACACTCTTCCTCCACAGTAAAGAATGGCTCTGCCATTTCCTTAAATGGCTATTAGCCCCAGTATTACTTGTGTTGATTAGTGACTGCTTTGGTCTGGAAAAAAGGATTTGGTTTCCTATAAACCTAATATTGGGCATTATATATGCATGAATGGGCCCTTTGACATACCTGTCCTGGCTGAAAGGCACTATCTGTTATGACTTGTCTGTTCCTAGCAACTTGTTTTCAACCAATTTATTGTTTAGTACTAAGTTGTATCCAATTCTTTTTGCGACCCTCTGGACTATAGCCCATGAGGCTTCTCTGTACATGGGATTTCCTAGGCAAGAATTCTGGAATGGATTTCCATTTCCTTCTCCAGGGGATCTTCCTGACCCAGGGATCAAATCCGCACTTCCTGCTTGGCATGCAGATTCTTTACCACTGAGCCACCGATTACCCAATGCTTAAAGGTTCAGGACTGTCTTTTCAGATGTGCTTTGAAATTAAGCCCTGGAAAAGAGGTGTAAAAGTAAGACACAAAATTGTTACCGTTTGCACTTAAGAGTACACTCAAGGAAGACCTAAATTATGCCTTTTTAAAAGAGGCAAAAACTTATGCTGTAGTGTGAGAGTTTTTTAATCTTTTATTTTTTTGGAAGATGGAGCATTACCTATCAACTTGTAATTTCTGCCCCTAAAACCAATACATAGCCATTAGGTCTCTACAGACACAGCCAGCACTTACTTTACTGACTTTATGTGGCATGCTTGGTGGCATTAAACTTGGCAAAGGAGTTCTTCTAGTACATCACCTTGCACAGGTGTCTATTTGATATGCAGTGCCAAAGGAAATTGTCTTTGGAGTAAGGTCAGGGAAAGCTGTAACTGTATTAATAGGCAAGCTTATATCTCAAAATGTGACGCCAAGAAGCCAGCGATATGAATCTATCCCATTGCCGTCTATGGTCCATGATTTGAAAGGATTCTGCCTTCTGGTTTTAAAATTCTTAAAATCAGGTATATAAAGCAGCACAGTCTTGAAAGAAACATCCAGGAGTCTATAGCAGCCAGCATATCGGCTATTACAATACAGTCTTGGGTGGCGCTATTTTCTGTGATGATTAGTACAGTTTTTACACAAGTTTTAAAGGCTTTCCTAATGAAGTTTAAACTAAGATCTGAAGGATGAGTAGGCCTTAGCCAGGCAGAGGAAGAGAAAGAATGTTCTAGACAGAGGGAAGTTTATGTGTTTAAAGCCATGGCAGGGTGGTGGGAAGAATCAAGGAACAGGGCACAAGGAGTCAGTGGGCCAGGATGGCAGCAAAGAATGAAGCAAGAGGAAGCTCAGCTTGGTGAAATTAAGCAAAGTAACATTTCCAGCTCTAAAAGAAAGCATAAATTAAAACTGAGTATTTTTTAGACAGTGTAGTACAGCTCTTTGAAAGACAAAGTTAGTAGAGTTCTGTTTTTCACTCAAGAGCACATTGTATGCTTTATAAGTTTAATGCTATATATGTATATGTAAATTATTACATAAACTAATCTATAAATAGTCAAATTCAGGGAGACCAAAAATATACATTTAAAATTGACTGGCTTTGGGAATTCCTTGGCAGTGTTTAGGACTTGGTGCTTTCACTGCCAGGGGCCTGGGCCTTATCTCTGGTTGGGAAACTAAGATCCTGCAAGTCGTGTATGTGGCCAAAAATATAATAAATTAAAAAAAATTTTTTTTTTCAGTAAAATAGACTAGGCTTTTGGTAGAAATCTCATCCAGTAACATTTAAGTGACTCAGAAGCATAATTTACTACATAAATCAACAAATAATTGTCTTGTTTTAGACTGCTGATAACAAGTTTCCCTAAAAGAAAATATATTTTCCAAGAAAATTTTACACTGCAAGATTTCATTCTTGGTGAATGGTAGAAACTATTTAAAAACACTTTCTTTAAATTTTTCATGCCTAATCGATACTGCTGTGAAATCCTTTTAGTTGGGCCTTCATAATATCTGTGTTCAGTTAGCATTATTAAAGGTTAAGTGGTATACCTGTGACCCAGTAAGGCAATCCAGAAAACTTGAAGAAAGGAAAATACTGCATAGGTAATATACACTAAGAGGAAAAGAAATACAAATAGCTTAAAACATCATTATAACCAAGCATATGACGCTAGGAAGGTAGCATTAAAAAAAAACTCTAGAGCATCTCCATTACAATGAGGTAGTGAGGGTATATAGAAGCTACTTAAGTCCTTTCTTCTATGACTTAGTCACTGATACCCATGTCTCTCTTAGATTCTCATAAAGCAGTATGTACACAATTATTTTAAAAACTCATTAACTTGCAGGTTAATGTAAGAGCTTATGTGGGCTTCCTGGTGGCTCAGACGGTAAAGAATCTGCCTGCAGTGCAGGAGGCCCAGGTTCAATCACTGGGTTGGGAAAATCCCCTGGAGAAGGAGCTTATTAACGTAAGAAGTTCCAGGGAGGGAGAAAACACGACATTCAATTACATGCGACATAGCCAGGTGAGAAGGCAGCACTGTCTCTCACATGCATCAGAGGGGACTATGGACCTGACACCTGTAGGTGGCCAATGTTCTTTCAGAGTCTGAAGCCCATATAACCCAAAGTTGACCAATTTTACCTTTTCAAGTTTCGGTACTAATAGCAAATTATTAAATTTAGAATTTCGTTCTGGTATATATTGATGTAAATTTTAAAGTTGTTCAATTCCTTTTTTATCTTGATTCTTAAACAGCCCAATCTTTAAACTTTAGAGAAAGAAGCTGATAACCAAAGATCAAGTGCTTTTATCAGTTATGTAATGATATACTGCCTGGATCAAATAGAAGATATTTCAAAAATACAATTATATATGCATCAAAAGCCTTAATTTTGCATATCTATTAAACCAACAATTCTGCTAATAGAATTAACTTGAAGAAAACAGTCATGTATGTACACAAGATTCAGTGAAGTGTTGTTTATAACTGAAAAGATGTATATAGTCAAAATGTCCAACAGAGGATTAAATAAATTATGTTTCAGCTATACAACAAAATAATAAAGAAATTAAAGTAGAACTTACGTAATGACCTGGGAAAGATGTTCACAATATATTGTTAAGTGAAAAAAAGCATGTTACAAAACAGTATGCAAGTATGAGCCCATTTTATAAAAAATATACATATTTAGCAAAGTAAAAGGACAAATATTTACCAAAATATTAACACTGGTTACCTTTAACATTGTAGGATGATGGCTGATTTTGCTTAACCACCCTTTTTTGCCTATTTGAATTTTCTGTAATGAAGATTATTCTTTAAATGGGAAGGTAAAGCGGGAGTTATTAACTTCAGATTATCCCAGTTGTGCCCTCAAAACCTCCTTCTGGCAAAGAAAATGTTTCTGTCCAGCCCATATCTGGGAAATTGCTTCTCCATTGTAAATTTGAGTGTTCTTTCAAGATGACAGTCACTCAAAGTGTCTTTTAGGCAAACTATACAAGAGCAATTGTTGATTAAAAATTATCACCAAAAAGAACAGGTGAGAAAATACAAATCTCCTCACTTTAAAAAAGCAACAACCCAAGTGCAGTGCTATTAAATTATACAAAGTTACATTATCTAAATTTAGTTTATTGCAAAGATCAAGACAGCACACTAGAAGTTGGCAGCTTCTCTTTCATACCATTCACAGCACTCACTCTGCTCTTCATTTCATTCACTCACCCATGCAAAAAAGGTCTGTACACACACAATGATGTCTGACATTTCCTGGTTCCCATAGTATATTAGGAAACTTGACATTTCAATTAAAAAGGTAAAATGAGGACATTTACCATCAGACTAAAATTCCTCTTCTGGAAGAGGGTATTATGTAGTATTTGAAGATATGCTTTGGAAAAATCATACACAAAATGAAAGGGGCACCATTTCTAGAGCACTAGGACTACAATAAACTTATGAATTCCAACACTCATAATAATATAACTCGAAAACAAATCTCGTCTTAACAAAAGCTCCAATAAACTAAAACTATCTTAACAGGCACAAGGAACAGTGTAAACACTGTTAACGGGCACCAAGTTGAATAGGGCAGACAATAGTTGCTTCTGCATTCACACTTAATCTCTCACTTACATTAAAAAAAAATGGTACTGTTTAAGCTATGAATGTTTTACAAAAAAAGTTAATTTTTAATAAATATGGCAAATGCTAAAAAGCTAGCTAGGTTATCATGCAAGATATTATATAACCAAGACAAACTCAAATTTATAATAAAGGCAACTTGCATTCAAAATGAACTCTACCCTTATATTTTATTAAAAGGGCAAACATCATGAATTAACCCAGCTGCTTACTTGAATTACAAAAGTAACATGATTCAATATGAAAATAAGAAACTGTCTACAAATCTCTGACAGTAATAAATTGCAATATACAATGCATACAGGAGTCATACAGAGCAACAAACTCTTGTACAAAACAAAAATATTTTAATACCTTTAAAATCCAAATTTTTCTTTAAAATCATTCATGAAAAAGATTCTCAAGTCAGAATTAACACCTCAATTAGTCAAGCATTGGGAAGCTACATTACAGCTATTTAATATACAAAGAGACATCTTTTCACCAGTCAGTTCCTTCTAATGTCTCTGTTCCAGAATCTGTATACAGACTTGTTTTTCCATACTCTCCGTTCCATCATTTCTTCAGATCATGAAAACTGAATTTGCTGAACACCAGAAATCTAAGATTTGAAAATTTAAATTGAGCATAATTAAAGAAAATAGTTTAAAAGTAGCAATGTATACTATAACATTCAAAGAATAAAAACAGAAGGCAATGAAACATAAGACTAGTTCCCATCCCAAATCTCCATTCTTTCTACCTAAGGGAGCTACTTCAATAATCTCTTGTATATCTTTATAGAAATCTGTGTGAATACACTCATTCCCTCAATATCCACGGCAGACTGGTTCCAGAATGTCCTGTGGATGCCAAAATGCACAGATGCTCAAGTCCTTTAGTCAGCTTTCAGTATCCATGGGTTCTGCACCTGCAAATTCCATCTGCGGATTCAACCAACGACAGATTGGAGACGGCATATGATCCACAGCTGGTTGAATCCATGGTGTGGAACCCGTGGATATGAAGGACAGACTAAATGAACATCTGTGTACATATCTGTAACCGTAAAAGAATACTATACACAGTTATATATTTTGAGAAAATGGTTTTTAACAACCCTCTTTATCCAGTTCTTAATAATTATGTTGATGTTAACTGTGATTAAAAAAAAATGAATATAATTTAAGTAATTTAAAATACAAAAAAAGTACAGTACCTGTTGATATGATGTTGTGTAAACCATAACATTTTGTTGCTGACCATCTGCAGTTATTAAGCCAGCTGGTAACTGGTTAGCTAAAAGACAAACAAACAAATGCTAAAGTAGGCAAAGAAGTGCATCTGCTTTCTTGACCTGAATCTTAAGGCTGGGTGATTTTCCATTTAAAAAAAGTTTCCCCAAAAGCACATTTTTTCCTATAGCATTTTTTCAGTTTTCTGAAGTGTACTAACTGCTCATGTGCATAAAAGATGGATTAAGTTTCTGATTCATAAATACACCTAAACTCTAGGCTTAGGCTTGGCTGAGAACAACACTTATATAACTAAGCAGTATATATTTTAAATATGAGAAATATATAATATATACATATAAATTTTACATGAGAAATATAGTCACCATAGACCTTTTATTTCACCAATGCCTAATGTCTCAATTTTTAAGAAACCTTCAGTTCAAATTTATTTAAATCTCAAGATTTAATATTGTAAACAATTCTCAATATTCCTATCTCATGAATCTTAAATAAAAAATTAGGGACTATGGAAATCAGAACTATTGGTAAAAGATTATAATCTCTGCATAATTAAAATGTACACACTTATCCCTCACAGACTTCAAATATAAGGGCATGAACTAGTAAGAACTATTCAAAATAGTGCTATGTCAAAACACACAGTGCTAATATTCCAAAAGTTCCACTAAAGACATATCCTATTAATCACTGCCAACAATTTAGTTGCATAAATGTATCATAACACTGCTTACTAAATGCCTCATCTGTAAGCTCTTCGCTTAGTCCGTCTGTAGCTGTGACTGCTCCACCAATTCCTTTCTCTCCTTTCATAGCCTGGGGAAGGAAATGAAACAGTAATCACTTGTACTCAAAACAACAGCAGCAACAAAAACCTACTTCCTAAATAAGAATGCTTACTTAGTTCCTAGAATTAGAAGCTTCTATTATTATAAAACTATTAACACTTCTGGTTAATAACATATGGAGAGGTCCTTCAAAATGCTAACTGCTATATATGCAGTAGTCATCACAAGACAGTGTTAGTAATGACCTAGAAAATCTAAAATATTTATGAGTAAAAAGAAGTTATTCTAATTCGACACTACGTCAAAAGGAAAAGTCCAATTACAGATGAAGTAGTCTGCAAAATATACTCAGCTTGCAAATCTACTACAAGTGATCCCAATATCATTTAACTATATACACATCTCTTGGCCAACTGGGCAGCACTGAGGCAGACAGCTGGGAGTTTAAAATTCCTAAATCAGAATTACAGTTTGGATCAAAGACCACTTAAGTGTCTGTCCACTCTCAGGTTCTAATGATCTAATGATGCTGAAGATCTGGAAAAGTTCTGTAAAGAATTAATATATTCTCTTCCTACTCCAGTCATTTTGTACAGATATCACAAAGTTAATGGGATTCTAACACTAAAGACATTAAGAAAATATTTTGAGAGTAGTATGAATCTGACACCCAAGTTGGAGTGTAGAATTTAAAAATATGCTGATCTCAATTCATTTTCACAAATTCATACCATAGGCAAAGTAAAACCAAACATGAGATATAGAAAAATTTAATTAATATAAGAAAATGATATAGTTGTAGTTCCCTATCTTTTTATCTAAACGGCCCCAAGCTCTGAGATACTACCTCTTTAAAATTAGTAACAATAACAGCATGTGGTATTAATGACATTATTGACCATTCAGTATGTGCCAGGCCAAGGGTTGTACATGGATTGTTTTACTTTGTCTTAAGTCCTATTATTAGCCTCACTTTACAGACCAGGAAACCAAGGCCTAAAGTACTTAAATAGTCTGCCCAGGGTCATGGAGTTCAGCATCCAGGTGGTGTAAATCCAGAGTCCATGCTCTTTTAGTCATTACATAACTATGCTGCCATTAATAATAAACAAAGGGAAGAAGAAAGGACTTACTATGTAAGTTCAATAATATAAGTGATTACATACTTCTGAGAAATGATTCACATGTTTAAAAAGTTAAAGGGAATAGTGTACCTTAATTTTCTTAAAAGCATAATGGGAGACACTTTACTTACCTCTCTGAACTTTTGAAGGTATAATTTCAGAGGTTCTACATAACTGTCGAAGCCTAAGGTGGACATGGCAAAAAGAATATCTTCTCCATTGATTGTCTTCCGTTTCTCTTGATGGCATCTTTCACTTGCTTCAGATGTTATAAAGCTGATGAACTCGCTTACACATTCTTGAACACATTCTTTGGCATCTTTTGCAATCTGAGGAGAAAAATCAAAGGTAAATCTGCAGGGCATATAATCACCATTTCCTAACAACCTGCAAAAATAAAAGGCTATTCAGAAGAATATAAATTTCAGTTAATGACTGTTAACCTTTAATCTTTAAAAATATCTGCTAGTAACACTGAATAATGCATGCTATCAAAATTCGAACCCCCAGAGTGAGACTGAAAACTCAAATACAAGGAGAGAGGCTTTGACAGCTATTCACAGAAAACAGAATTTAGGTACAAAAGCAACCACTAGATGACTCTATTACCCAATAAAGATGAAAATTCTTACTAACCAAATGCTCAAGAAAATCAATCCTGTTATGTCTGGAGTGTACTGTGGGCTAGACTCAAGTCCTGCTTCTCTGCCGTGGCATTTCCACCAGTGAGGACACCAGAAAGTTTTTAAAAACAAAATAAGTTTGTGTAAGGCTTACAAGGGAGTGAAATAATGACATCTAGTGACATTTTTATTAATAAAGACACGAAGTGTCAGGAATAGGTTTTGAGTTTATGAAAAAGCCTACCAAAAGAAGCACACACCTGTCATCTCATTATAAAAACAATTCTTCACTAAGCGATCTAGGGTTTCAAAGTGAAACTGTAATAGAGTAAACCATGCAATTCCAAAGTCACGTCTAACAGCAATAACCAAATCCTTCCTGAAACACACTTTCACCTCCATGCCTATTTTACATCCTGGAGAAAAATAACAAAGAGTTACTGCATAAATGCAGTCAAGCAAGATAATATAATGTGAGCTGTATACAGGACTTTAGATTTTCTAGCAGCTACGCTAAAAAAAAAAAAAAAGATGAAATTAATTTTAATATATTTTGTTTAACCAAATAAACCCAAAATATTACCATTTAAACATAGAATCCTTTTAAAAGTTGAAGTATACGTCAATAAAAAACATTTTAAAAATTGAGGTATCTTTATTCTTTTTTTCATACTATGCCTTCAAAATCTGGGGTATGTTTTATATTTACATCACATCTCAAGTCAGACCAGCCAACATTTCAAGTGCTCAGTAACCACAGGTGGCTGTGGCCACAGTACCTGTGGCGCGGGCCTGCTTAGGTAGCAGTCAGTAGCAGCTGTGCTTCTTTCCCCTTACACAGGAGGACCACTCAAATTGCAACATCTAACAATATAATTTAATAATATACTTCCTTGTAAGCCTTATTACTTTCCTAAGTATTTTCTAAGCTACAATAAAATGAGAGAAAGCTTATTATGCAATGTAAAACAATATAAAAAGTGTGGACTTCAGTTCAGACCAAGTGATAAGCAGAATGACAATAAGTTTTTAAAGCTGTTATAGGTTAACTATTTATATGGTTGTTTCTCTATGAGACAAAACAACTTAGAAATATCATGCCAAGGACTTCCCTGGTGGTCCAGTGGTTCAGACTCTAGGCTTCTATCATAGGGGATACAGGTTCAAACCCTGGTGGGGAACTAAGATCTCACATGCCATGCATGGGGCATGGCCAAAAACAAATAAAAATTTTTAAAAATCATGCCAGCTGAAATTTAAATGTATATTAACATTTACAATTATAGACAGAGTTTCCAGATATATAGACTTGGGGGAATATCCATTAGTCCAACATGATCCAATTTTGATGCAACATTTTAGAAGTTACAACTTCACAGACCCCAAACCTAATAGTTCTAACAATGTACCTATTTTTAAAATGATTCTTAATTCTGTTTTATCTGCTTCCAGCAAGTGCGGGAGGGGGAGCTTGGGGGATATAAGAGAACTGAAATTGGAACACTGCTCAGTAACCAAGTGTGTACCACTGAACTAAGTATTCTGCTGAAAGGCTGAATGACTGAAATCAATAGCTAACTACATTCATGAACTGTGTTCATGTAGTTTGACCTTCCCCCTCTTCACCCCTGAAAAATAAAACCTAGTTAAATTTCTCCTCTGCATTACCTTTCCCGTTTGAGGTATGGCATTTTTCATTATCCTTGCAACATTTGCAATTGGAAGGTATATATCTTGTTCTCTAAAACTTTCTTTTGAACCGTTTGTGTCTTCATGATCATTCATGCTGTCCTCAGTATCTAAAGGAAAATAACAGGTTTATAGGTTCTCATAATTTTTACTTCAAGACAGAGAAGACTACCCTGAAACAACCTAGGATACATTCTGATTCATCTCCTAATTATTTTTCAGGATTAAAATGGCAGGTCTTTACACAAGTTTCCCACAGCCATACTGAATAAATATCCTCATTAATTTCAAACCCACTGCCTAGAATACTTTTATCCTCAACTCTGCCTATTAACCCTCCAAAAAGCTCAAATACGTCTCTACTGCACCTTCAGAAGCGATCTCTCTCACAAAATATCACATGTGCTTCTTTGTCTCTTCTCTAACACATTCTGTAATTCTTATTTCTCATTCTCCTCTTAGCTTTTGGCTGAGGCCCAGTATCAGCTTTATGTTCTTCCATTTGGTAAAGCAGCTTCAACAGAGGAGGTTGTTGAACAAATAAATATTTGTTACATAACTTAGCTATAAAACATAAGAGACTGATCTATGGCTCCATGCATATAGCTAAGAGGATGTATTAAGAGGATGTATGTTTATCCAAAGCCAAGTTTATATAGGACAGAAAAACTGGACGTGAATATTACTGACCCAATTGGATTATTACTAAGGTAGTAATAGTTTCTGAACAAAGCTATAGCGGTAATATAATCTTCTTACAAAAAGTAAATTTTCAAATTATACAGATGTAGATATAACTGAAGTGTTCACAGTACAAGTATCCTTTTATGATTAAATGCAGTATCCTGAAAGTAAACTTCCCATTCTTTTATATATGTTACATAAGAAAGGTACTTGATTCAATTTTAAAATGATGTTATCAAAATTAACTTGTTTGAATTGTTTAAAAATGAAGTAAATAATCAATCACCCACCGTCAACTACTTTCATCTTAGTATTTTTTAATTCTACTCATCAGAAGCCACAAAAGCAAATTATTTCTAACAGGCCAACATAATGCTGCCATTCTAATACACAGTTAATATTGAATAAAAAATAAAACTACATATGCTCATAAGTACTGGAAATATAATAGCTAGCACCCACCCACTAAAGAACTAGTTTACTCTATCAATTGAATAAGAATTTTTCATATACAATCATTCAGAAAACGAAGATCATGGCATCTGGTCCCATCACTTCATGGGAAATAGATGGGGAAACAGTGGAAACAGTGTCAGACTGTATTATTTTGGGCTCCAAAATCCCCGCAGATGGTGATTGCAGCCATGAAATTAAAAGACGCTTCCTCCTTGGAAGGAAAGTTATGACCAACCTAGATAGCATATTCAAAAGCAGAGACATTACTTTGCCAACAAAGGTTCGTCTAGTCAAGGCTATGGTTTTTCCAGTGGTCATGTATGGATGTGAGAGTTGGACTGTGAAGAAAGCTGAGCGCAGAATTGATGCTTTTGAACTGTGGTGTTGGAGAAGACTCTTTGAGAGTCCCTTGGACTGCAAGGAGATCCAACCAGTCCATTCTAAAGGAGATCGGTCCTGGGTATTCTTTGGAAGGACTGATGCTAAAGCTCAAACTCCAGTACTTTGGCCATCTCATGCGAAGAGTTGACTCATTGGAAAAGACTCTGATGCTGGGAGGGATTAGGGACAGGAGGAGAAGGGGATGACAGAGGATGAGATGGCTGGATGGCATTGCTGACTCGATGGACATGAGTCTGGGTGAACTCGAGGAGTTGGTGATGGACAGGGAGGCTTGGCGTGCTGCAGTTCATGGGGTCGCAAAGAGTTGGACACCACTGAGCGACTGAACTGAAGTAGGGAATCAGTAACAAATTAAAGAAACTGTACTAGCTTTAAAAAAGCATACTATTACAGAATTCTTTTCTAAAACCCATCATTCTTTTGAAAACTATTTCTAATAAAAATAAGCAAGTACACCTTTTAGACGAACACTGAACTGTGACAAAAGATTTCAAATTTTCCTGTAAAGACAAAAGTAACCTAGAACATCACATCAATAAAATTTCCACTTTCTCATTTTTCCTACTTGTGAATGTGTTTCTAATTGTGGCTTTCTTACCATCATGAGGCTGTATAACATAATGACTCCCTCCAATATAGTCTGCAGAAATCCCTAGTTGAGAAGCATCTGTGGTAGAACTGTCACCATCCATCTACAAGAAAAAAAAGCTTTTCAATAATCTTCAATAAAATTTATCTAAAAAACTACATAATAGATTCAGTGCTCATAAACTGTTATAGGATGAGTCAATTTTACATAGCTTTAAGCTATGGAATGTTTACTAAAAGAAACATTTACTAAAGTGTTTACTAAAGGAAAACATTTCCACTTCTTGTTTTGGAAACCTTTTAATCATATGCCAACGATTCAAGAGTCTCCTACCTACACTCCATTAAGTGATAAGCCTACAGGGAAATAAATCTAAAACACACGTCTTTCTTTTCAATTGCATAATCCTCAAATACCGTATAGGCAAGCGTGACTTACAACCTAATTTACCCCTGGAATAACAACAAGAGCCAAAATCAGCTTGTCAGTGAGTCACCTGGAAGTCACCTATATCCAGCATGTGCAGATCTCCTGCTAAAGCCAGGTGTATTCCTACACGAGCATTTTTGCTCTTGCTGCAGACTTTCTTTGCTATCTCAGAAGTTCTACAGAGACAATGTCCTGGTTCAAACTATTGTTTGGTATAAGAAACATGGATTTCTTGCACAGTTCTGTACCCAAGCAGCCCAAAAGTATACCCACATTTTGAACAAGCTCATCCCCTGGAACTGAAAGGTTCATTTTCACTCCTCCCTACCCCCTACTCCCAGACTTTTGACTTATACAGAAAAAAAGAAAAGGAGGGGTCAGGGAGATTGGAGATCTGCATATTAAAATATGAAAGTGTTATGCTGCTACTGCTGCTGCCAAGTCATTTCAGTCGTGTCCGACTCTGTGCGACCCCATAGACGGCAGCCCACCAGGCCCCGCCGTCCCTGGGATTCTCCAGGCAAGAATACTGGAGTGGGTTGCCATTTCCTTCTCCAGTGCATGAAAGTGAAAAGTGAAAGTGAAGTCCCTCAGTCGTGTCTGACTCTTAGTGACCCCATGGACTGCAGCCTACCAGGCTCCTCCATCCATGGGATTTTCCAGGCAAGAGTACTGGAGTGGGGTGCCTGTATAACCACAGACAAAAATGAGTGTTAAAATGAGTATTTTAAAAGAACCCTGGGAGTCCCTTGGTGGTCTAGTGGTTAGGATTTGGCACTTTCACTGCTATGGCCCTGGTTCAATCCCTGGTCAGGGAACTGAGATTCCTCAAGCCATGCAGTGTGGCAAAATAAAAATAAAAGAACCCTGCTTATTTATATGTATGGCTTAGTCCCTTTGCTGTTCACCTGAAACTATCACAACACTGTTGACTGGCCACATCCCAGTACAAAATAAAAAGTTCAAACAAAACAAAATAAGAACCCTGCTTAATTTTGCTCAGAAGTAAAAGAAGGAGAATCTGGAAGGAAGAAAAACTAAAACCATAAGTCCTGAACTGTCTCCATTCCAACATGGCAAATCCTGGAAGTCTTTCTGCTTTGCAAATACTATTGAAAACAATAAGGGATTGGCTATTTGTGGGTAGAAATTTTTTGAATGTGTTATCTGAATAAAAAATACAGCAAAATTAAATCTAATTTATATATGTTTTTCAAGGAGACACCTAATCCAAAATGTTTATCAAGGTTCATGACCTAGCACAAACTTGAGGTTATTAACTGCAATATTTGAGTCCTTATGCAATACCTCTTTTCCATCTCTGTTGGATTTTTATCTATTAAATAATACTAAAATACCAAGCTAGTTTCCAAGTATTCAACAACATGGCATTTGATGCATCTGTTGAGGGGCAGAGCAAAGAATTCACCTACTTTTAATAATTTGTAGAAGTACAGGGTACCTATTTATGATGCTTCTTAGTGCCCTCTAAGAGGAGGTAAACGATAGTCAGTGAGCTTGGATTTAGACTCTCACTGATCCCTAAAAACAAGCATCCTTACCAGTTAAATGTATTTCTATACAAAATGGAAATAATAATTTCACCTTCCCCACCTTAAACAGCTAATATATGCATGAAATATTACCCAATTATAAAACGCTATTTTGATCCTAAAATACTAAAAAGATACTAGGAGAATAGCCTTTAATAGATATGATGATGGATTTACTACCCATGAAAAAGTTCAATTAGGATAGCTGTGAATTGACTGGTTTTTACAATGCCCTAGGGAAGATTAAGGTACCAGAGACAGGATCAAAGTGGTTGTTTAAGTGTGTACAACTGGAAACAAATCCAGTTTGTTTTTTTAGGAAGGTGGGGGGGGATGAAGCAGTAACAAATCTTTTGCTAAATCAATGTCTACAAGATAGCCTGGGTTTTTAATTAGCTTTTGAGCAAGACTGTTGAAATAACCATGGTCTAAGGCAATGGCACCCCACTCCAGTACTCTTGCCTGGAAAATCCCATGGACGGAGGAGCCTGGTGGTCTGCAGTCCATGGGGTCTCGAAGAGTCGGACACAACTGAGCGACTTCACTTTCACTTTTCACTTGCATGCATTGGAGAAGGAAATGGCAACCCACTCCAGTGTTCTTGCCCGGAGAATCCCAGGGACGGGGGAGCCTGGTAGGCTGCTGTCTATGGGGTCGCACAGAGCCGGACACGACTGAAGCAACTTAGCAAGAGATTAATTAATTTATAAATACAATGTAAAAAAGTATTAAAGGCAAAAAGTTTAAGTCACATTATCTTGTCCTGAACTGGAATTAGCAGCAAGATCATCACCGGAATTAATAACATTAGCTTCTAAACCTCAGTCTTCCAAAAAATATTTCTACAAGTATTTCATAGAGTTGTTGGAATTAAAAAAAGAACAGAAACCTACTAAGGACGGACTTTGGCACACAGTGTACTTAGGAGACATCACGTCTCGCCATCCCTCCTTTGAAGATGAGCCACACATCATCCGCTTAGTTGTGTGTGTCTTTGGTTCTGCAAGCCTTAGCTTTTGTCATTTCACCACTCCTGTCTTCCTCTCCTCTATTTTTCTACCATTAAAATCCTGCCTGATACTTTAATCCCAGTGTTCATCCATCTTCCTGAATCTGATTTACCCTATTCTGTAAGCCAGAAATTAGTGTTCCCGTCTTTGAATCCCCAAGGCTCTTACCATTCCACATATTAGCCTCATCTTTGATGCCTATAATATGCTAGCTATTCTCTTATTTATATGTATAAAAAATGAGGGGGGTAACTTGCTAGATACATCCCAAAGGTTTTTTCTAGTTCTAAAACTTCCTACTAAAATTTCAAAATAGTTTGTAGAGCATAAGTAAGCCAGTGAACAAATATTTACCAAGTAAGCACCTAGTATTTATCAGGTCTGTACCATGTGCTGATGACCTAACAGGTCAACAACAAAGACAAGGTCTCTGTCCTGTCTTGTAGAGAAGACAAATATTACGTAAACTGGGGGCAAGGAGAAGGGGTGGGGAGCGCAGCCCATTAACATTTCCAAGGCACAGGCTCTGGAATCAGATCATCTGATTTGAATTCCCTGCTAATAACTGGCAAGTGGGATGAGCATAGTACAATAAGAGTACTCAGTAAATGTTATATATAGCTATTAAATAATTATAAATCATTAACTAATTGCTAGTGCCCAATGCTGAGGAAAACAAAGATGTTTTATGATACACTTTTGGAGCTGACTCCATAAGGGACCTCAATCAAGGAAGGGCATCTTAAGAAGATGACATTTACACTGAGACTGAAAGGTGAACAGCAATCAGGCAAACAAAGATAGGACAAGAATGTTCCAGGCAAAGGAAACTGAGACACAGTACTGGTGGCCTGGAATGAGCTAAGTAGAGGCTAGGTCAAGCAGTGCCTTGTGGACAAGAGTAAATCAAATTAGAGTTTTAACAGAAGAATGCCAGCCCGATTTCTTTTTAAAAAGATCACTCTGGTTACAGTCCCGTGTAGACAATGAACTGGAAGGAAAGCAAGAATGGGGTCAGAAGACCAGTAAGAACCATATGCTGTGTTTAGGGCAAGAGTTCAGGCCAGATGACGAACTTTCCCAGTATTGACAGGAAACAGCACTGGAGAGCAGAAGCAGAGACTACAAAGCTTTTTCGTTGGTAAACTCAGCAGACTTGGTGGCTGACTAAGAGCTGGAGCAAAAACCAAGGATAACGCTGGGATTCTTACAGCTGGGGAGACAGATGGCTTTCCCTGGAGAATGCAAAAGCAAGGGAAGTGGAGTGCTGGGTGATGAAGGGAGCCCAGCTGAAGCTGGTGACCAGGCATGTCTAGTGGAACCAATAGGTCCAGCTGTGATACTTACAAGCTTGATAAGAACAGAGAGGCTAAAGTGGTGGATTCCATCCAGACAGCAAACAGGAAAGAACACAAGGGATACTGATAAGAATGATCAATCATTAGATCCAAGGGAAATGAGAAATCCCAACAAGGAGTTAAATCCCATTAAATTAACTATCCTAAAATCACTAGATCCAAGGGAAATGAGAAATCCCAACAAGGAGTTAAATCCCATTAAATTAACTATCCTAAAATCATTAGATCCAAGGGAAATAAGAAATCCCAACAAGGAGTTAAATCCCGTTAAATTAACTATCCTAAGTATTTAGTTGAACTGATAATATTGTTCTCTAAAATACTAAGTGCAATAAATGGTCAGCTGATTAAGTAGTAAATTTTATTCTGTAATTTTTTGATGGGGCAGTATTTTAACTACACTAATAATCTGTTGATCAAATTGCCAACATCCGCTGCATCATGGAAAAAGGAAAAGAGTTCCAGAAAAAACATCTATTTCTGCTTTAATGACTATGCCAAAGCCTTTGACTGTGTGGATCACAATAAACTGTGGAAAATTCTGAAAGAGATGGGAATACCAGACTACCTGACCTGAAACCTATATGCAGCTCAGGAAGCAACAGTTAGAACTGGACATCGAACAGCAGACTGGTTCCAAAAAGGAAAAGGAGTACATCAAGGCTGTATATTGTCACCCTGCTTATTTAACTTCTATGCAGAGAAACACTGCATTATGAGAAACGCTGGGCTGGAAGAAGCACAAGCTGGAATCAAGATTGCCAGGAGAAATATCAATAACCTCAGATACACAGATGACACCACCCTTATGGCAGAAAGTGAAGAGGAACTCAAAAGCCTCTTGATGAAAGTGAAAGAGGAGAGTGAAAACTG
>NW_011494899.1:5259518-5264016 GCF_000754665.1 Bison bison bison | reverse complement strand
TAAGACCTGGGTGTTCTTTGGAAGGACTGATGCTAAAGCTGAAACTCCAGTACTTTGGCCACCTCATGTGAAGAGTTGACTCATTGGAAAAGACTGATGCTGGGAGAGATTGGGGGCAGGAGGAGAAGGGGACGACAGAGGATGAGATGGCTGGATGGCATCACTGACTCAATGGACATGAGTTTGGGTGAACTCGAGGAGTTGGTGATGGACAAGGAGGCCTGGCGTGCTGCAATTCATGGGGTCGCAAAGAGTCAGACACGACTGAGTGACTGAACTGAATAATTTGTTGCACAAAAGTGTAAATAGTGCTCTTTTTAATGTTTAACACTTACTGAACACTTTCTAAATATCTTATGCAATGTTCATGACCCAATGAAACACGTGAGAAAACAGAAGTTATATGAGGCTAATGACTTGCCAAAGGTGGCACCCTAAATGGGAGTAAGTCTGGAGTCTCATATGCCAAGTACTGTACAGTATTTGTTCTTGATGGGTTTTCAAATAGTCCTTAAGCCTATATCTTTAATTTGCCCCCTCTAAATTCTGAGTCTACTGACTGTATACTGAAAACATTCAAAGATGTTCCTCAAGCAAGGACAATACTAACTTTCCCATTTTCAAAATGAAGTTACTATGAAGCGAAGTACTGTATAAAAAGCACTTAGCAAAATGCATGATACAAAGTAAGAACTCAACAAATGTAACCTAGTATCATTACTGGCTCTTCAAATACAGTTCTCATCTTCTTCCCAGGCATAAGTGTTTTCTCTTTCACACAACCCCTTTCACTTGTTCTCTGGATCAGTTCCTTATCTCTGTAGATAAGGAGTAACACAATGATTCCTCATCTCTGATACCAGCTTCTTCATTCTTCCTTAAACATTCTTAATCTCCCTCATTAAACACACTGAAGGACACAGACACCTACAACCTTAATTCTGTTACACACTCTGGTTCATTCTCACCCTGACAGTCCTTACACACCCTCTTCATTCCAACTGAAACTCCGTAACATGTGCGTTTCCATCCCAACAAGATAGTGAAACTGCTCACAAAAGTTGCCAGAGATTTTGCCTTCAACCTACTTGACCATTCTACTATTCTTTGTAGTGCTGGCTTCTGCTAATCCCACATTTATGCTTGGAATTCTCCTTCATTTCCAAAGCAGTATTCTTCCCCGCGCCCTCCCATCCCACTTAACTGTTAATTTTAACCAACAATCATTTTTTTTTTCTTCCCTTACTTTCTTAATAAACTCATTACATATCACTTCTATGCTCATAAATCCTGCATCTACAACCATATCGTGACTGCCACTCACGCAAGCCAGGCCTGTAAGATATGTTTGATTATCCTGCCACTGGAAACTTAAGATACTGGAAAATGAAATTCAACTTCCCCATCCCTTGCAGGGAGGCAGTGGAGGGGAGCTCCTTTTGAACTGTTCCATTAAGAACAATGCCATCTCTCTATTCCTCCAGGCTAATTATACAGTGTCATCTTAGGCTCTTCCATCTCCTCCAAGCTCTACCTAATCTGTGACCTCTTTTTAAATGTTTTCTGGATATGCCCTTCCTTTTCTCTTTCCACTGGACTACAATCCAACCTACTTGGGTACATAATGTTTTAAGACTAATGTCACTGAAACATTGCTTTTATAGCTCTTGAACCTATGATGGTTCTAAAAGTCTTCCATGTCAAATCCAAACCTAGTTTTCATGGCTTTACATGAGTGATTCCCTTCTTAAACCTAACTAAACTAAACCAGTTGAAAACTGATTTTCAACTCTCTTCAGGGCTAAAAAACCTTATTTATGGATCACCAGGTACAGTTCTTTTGTTTAATGACTGAGGTAATCCTGTCTCAAGGAAGTTGTGACATGCCTCATGTCACAGACATAGTATCCCATTCAAAAGTAAGTATTCAGACAGGCCAAGTGGTATCTCTTCACTAGATTACCCTGTGAGATCCCCACCTGCACCATGCAGATCCACTTCCCTGCCACCAACAAAAGTCACTCAGCCCTGCCTTCAGGGTTCAACTTCTGGCGACAATGTCTACCTATGCAGCCCTACTCATCCTTCAAGGCTCAGTTCCAGCCCTACTAGTTCCTTCTGTGACATTCCCAGCTACCCAGCCCACCACACCTCTCTTTTCACTTGTGCTACCCTTAGAACCAGCATTTTCTGTTCCACACATAACTTGCCTCTAAATATTCAATTTGACTAAAGCCCTGCCAGCTAAACAGCCAGCCACCTGAGATGGGACAACTTTTAACCCTGCGGCCCAGAGGAAATACTTAAGACATGCAGGTCACTGAGAAGAAGGAAGCAACAGGAATGGGGAGAGGTACTATCTGGGGAAAGGCACTCATTCTAGCAGGAATCTCCAGTATAAACCAGTTATAATTTTGTTTTCAGTTAATTACAGTTCAAATCTAATTAACAACCAGAATGATAAAACATACTTACTGTCATGAAATACGCGAGAACCGTGTTGTCAGTGGTACTCAAGAACACCTGCCTAAAAAAGGTGTCTAATCTCTGCCCAATTTCACCCTAGAAGATAAACATCTATTAGTAGTTTAAAAAAAAAAAAAGGTATAGCCCATAGGCTTTCTTCCTAGTAAAAGTTTTAAAGGCATGTATAATTTTATCTACTATTATTTAATGTAATATATGGCAATAAAATGATGCAAAATGCAAGCACCCAATAAATGTTTGTTAAATTGGAAGATATATTTTGGAAAACTTACAAAAAAGTTAATGCCATTGGGGACAGATATTGCTTTTCCAACATATATTTAGTCATGTTCATCATAAATATTCATCACAACACACCAAATTATATAATATGCAAGAGACCAAAAAAAAAAAAAAATCACATCACGTATCTAAACTATTTAAAACACCAACACCCAGACTTATCAACTTAATTTTTTGCTGAGGGTTTTCTTTGTTAGGGTCCAAAAGCTCAAAGGGGGAGACAAATTTATCTCAGAATATATGCTTTTAAACATCCCATATTATAGTGAGAAGACGAATGTTGCCCAGAGAACAACAAAATCAATTAAAACCTTTATTTATCATTTTAAGGCACCACCATTTTGGACTAAAATTGCATTTGGAAAGCACTTCATTTTCACTGTAAGGCATAAATAGCTGAATTAACTGGCATCAACTACAACGTTACAATCTTTCTCATTTGCTTTTCCTTTTCTCAAGTAAAACAAGTAAATGGAGAATGAGGGGGACAAAAACACACCCTTTCAGTGTTAATTTTTAAAGGAATAAAAAATATGGATATGCATTCAAGCATGAAATCTAGTAAATAGCAGAAAAAATCGTAACCACTGAATTGAATTTTAAAATGCCATTACAAGGGTCTAGGCAGCAAGATTGGCTGGCACTGTCTACTCTGCTATAATCTTAAGAGCAATTTCTAATTTCTTTTCAGATAACGTCCTCTTTCTAACCTATAGTTGCCCGGAAAATTCCTTCCTTGTAGCTTTAAGTGTTATTTTTCAAAGGGAGTCTGGAGGAGGGTAGGGGGAGAATCTTCAGAACACTTAAAATGTAGGAGCTGTATATATTTATGTATTTTGCTCGGGGAGGGGGTGCACACCTCACTACAATCGCTCACCCAAATAGTTGAGTCAGTATATATTTAGACTTGGTATATTAAAAACACTATCACCGCATATGGTATATATTTTCTTAAAGGCAGGTTATGATATATGTGAAAGCTCAAGGGAATGCATACATCTGTTTAATGTTTAAAGAAATGCAAATTTGTATCCAAGAAAAGCAGCAGACTCTTCCTCCACCCTCCAGTCTCTGGCATCAAGACCCGAGTTTTGCATCAATGCAATCCCTAAATTAAACTACAGGAGCAGTGTGAGGAAGGAATAATTGCCTTTTGAGGTATTGGGATTAAACTTTTTATTTTACAAGTAAAATTCCTATTTGTTAATGCCACTTACATTGATCAGGTTACCTCATCACTTCACATTGTTGATTAGTTTCCATATCAGAGAGCGGAAACCATCCCGGCAATTCGTGGCACGAACCGTTGAGTCCACGCAGGTTAAGAGGGATGCTATTCTTTTTTTTTTTTTTTCAAGTCTTACATTACCTAACCTTGCTTAAATCATCTCATTAAAGTACTCCAGGCAAGATTACGACTTGTGGGTGCCCCGTAATTCTTTGTTCTCGGAGACTACTACTCCTAAGGCCCGGCACATCCTCCCCGCCTCCCACCAAAGATTAAAACCTTAGCCCAATCCGGAAAGCTTCCTTCCCACCTTCGGGGCAAGTCCAGGGACCGCAAGCCGCCAGATGGCTGCATTCTTTACGCGTAAACCAGACTGCGGGGAAACGAAATCCACTCCTTCCTCCCGGGGACCTGGCTTCCTCCCCTACGAAGGTAAGCGGGCTGGCCCCGGCCCCCCGGCCCGCTCGGCCGACCTGTCAGTCCCGCCCGCGCCGCGCGGGC
>NW_011494899.1:5256139-5259255 GCF_000754665.1 Bison bison bison | reverse complement strand
TAATATTTTTTTTTTTTTTTTTTTTTTTTTTTTTACGCAGCCGAGAGCGGGCCCGACGGTGCCCCGGTGCTCCCTCCTCGGCTTCGGGCCCTGAGCTCGGCAGCGGCGAGCAAGAGGCGGCCTGGCCCGCGTCCCGCCGCTCCTCGGCCCGGCGCACAAAGAGCCGAAGAGCGGCCCCGCGCCCGCTCCCCGGCCGGGCCCGCAGCGGGACAGGCCTCGCAGGCGCCCGCCCGGCCCCGGCCCGGCCCAGGCGGGAGGGCGGGTGGGCAGGAGGGAGGCGAGTGCCCCCGGCGCGGCGGCGTTGGCGGCGGGGACGGCGCCGGGGAGGAGACGGGACATTTCATTCGAGCTAAAGTGGAGTCGGTTTAGGAGCGATCATTGGCCGAAGCGAGACACAAACCTCCAATGCAGCCCTGGTTGGCTCCCGTCTCCAATCGGCTGTTTGGTTGGACAGAAAATGGCTGCGAAGGAACCAGTCCCAGCGCGGAGCTCCGCTTCCAGGACTCGGCCTCCCCTCCCTCCGCCGCGGGCCGCTTCCCTCGGCACGACACCCTCCCTCCGCGCCTCCCGCGCGCCCTCCCGGCGCGGCCACGCCCCGGCCCCGGCCCCGCCTCCGACCCCGCCCCACGCGCCCGGTGGCGGAGGCTCAGCCAGCCTGCAGAACCGGCTGCAGGCTGCGGCGGGCCGGTCCTGCGGGGCTATCCTAGCGGTCCAGTGGCCTCCTAGTTCGGCTGGGGCTTCCAGGGACTAGGGCCCGAGTGAGCTGCTGCTGAGGTCTGTGCGGAGTTGCTTCCCGCGGTGTTTTCCCCAGGCTTTGGGAAGGGTGATTTCTTAGCCCGCCCTCTTTTTTCAATCCCCTCCCTCCCCCCACGTGGAAGCGTCTCACCAGCCTGAGTGCAGCTGCCTGCGCCTTGATTTTTAAGAAGGGTAAACCAAGGTTAGAAGCCTCGGGCCAGGGCGACACCCGAGCTACAGGGTGGATCTGTGCGGCGATTGCCTCCTGGTGCTGAAAGTACCTCGTGTTCGCCTTGTGTCGCTGTAAATGTTGCCACAAGCACAGCGGTCCTTCTCAGTCGACCACCGAGCTCCGGTGTTAGTTTTTCAGATTCCATCTAAAGATACAGCCCTCTCCTTCAGGTTTAACAAGTTGTCAGACTAGTGAGCCTTCACCCCAGCTTCAAATATTGCATATCCCTTAAAATATTGCGCATCCCTTAAAATATTGCAACACCAACGTGTGGCTTTTCCCAACCAGATGACATTTGGACTGCAAGACTCCATGGCCCGTTCTTGCTTCGGTGCAAGCTCCCTCGCTGTCTTTCCCTGAGTGCAGTCTGGATCGGTCTTCCCTGGACCGTCAACATCACAGATGGGCGGCGAGCCAGACACCACTCGCTGCAAAGCGCGCAGGGTTTTTGCAACCAGAGCCGGGAATCGCGTTCCCTTTACTTCCACTAAACAAGTGGCTCCGTGCCACATTAAACTTTCCAGCTTTAATCATTTAAAAATATATAGCTATGTTTTATTTATAAAGCTCCTACTGTTGAGCTGCATATTTTCACATTTCTGGAGCAAATAAGAAAGCAAAAAACAAATGAAAGACTCCAAATTATTCCAAGAGGAGTAAGTAAGCAATACCACCCTGGGATCAGACAATCTGGCTTGAATTCCAACTCCCCCTCTTACTGGCATGTGACCCTAGCCAAATTTCTTTACCTCTGGGTAAGTACCGTAACTACCTCTGCAATAGGAGTAATAGTAGCCACTTCTTAGGATTGCTTGGAATTTACTTAAAGTAAATGCACATAGAAAGCCCTTAAAAAAAAAAACAACAAAAAAAACTTGGCCCATTAACTTAAGATATTTGTATTACATGAATTTCAATCTCCATCAAACTTTTTATTTATTTTTAAAATTTTTATTTTTAATGTGGATGATTTTTAAAGTCTTTATTGAATTTGTTACAATATTGTTTCTGTTTTATGTTTGGGTTTTTGGCCCTGAGGCATGTGGGATCTTAGCTCCCCTACCAGGGATCAAAACCACAACATTTGCATTGAAAGGCGAAGTCCCAACCAATAGACCACAATGGAAGTCCCCTCCATCAAACTGTTTTTAAACTGTTATTTGCTAAAAAGGAGTAAAGTTGGCCTATATTTTAACTCCTCCCTTTCTTTATGATTATCAACAGTTTTAGGAGTGAAATCTTGTACTCAAAGCTAGAAAATATAAAAAAGGAAGAATAGAACTGGAAGTATGATGAATCCACACACTGGATGATGACTCAAAAGATGCAAAGATGACTGACTACTTTCCCTGAATTCCTACGGTATTATTTCAGTGCCACTGATCTAATCTACATACTTAATTCAGAGTCAACAGATTATCCAGCTCCTACTGTCCACAAGCACAGTGCTAGGAGTGTGGGGGCTACAAAGGTGAATAAAGCACTGTCTTTCCGTGGGAGCTACCACGAGGAGACAGGAGACCCAGGCCACACCCCCTCTGCAGTTGAATGCCAGTTACCCAGCCTTGACAACCTGTGTTCTCTGTGCCTCTAAAACCTGTGTTCCAGAAGCCTCCAATCAACATCCACCATGTTTCATGATCACACGGTGAAAGAGAGGGATGTGGATCACAATTTAATGCTTAGGAAAAGACCTTCTCTGGACTAATCTTGACTTTGTTTTACAGGCCAAAGGACAGGTAATTTGACTTCGTTCCTTTTCTAGTCCATGAGCTTCCCTGGTGGCTCAGATGGTAAGGAATCTGCCTGCTATGAGGGAGACCTGGGTTCGATCCCTGGCTTGGGAAGATCCCCTGGAGGAGGGCATGGCAATCCACTCCAGTATTCTTGCCTGGAGAATCCACCTGAACAGAGAAGCCTGGTGGGCTACAGTCCATGGGGTCGCAAAGAGTCAGACATGACTGAGCGACTAAGGGTGCACATACTTTCCTAGTCTGTACACCACTGCTGCTGCTGCTGCTGCTAAGTCGCTTCAGTCGTGTCCGACTCTGTGCGACCCCATAGACGGCAGCCCATCAGGCTCCCCCATCCCTGGGATTCTCCAGGCAAGAACACTGGAGTGGGTTGCCATTTCCTTCTCCAATGCGTG
>NW_011494899.1:5239827-5256039 GCF_000754665.1 Bison bison bison | reverse complement strand
CGTGAAAGTGAAGTCGCTCAGTCGTATCCGACTCTTAGCGACCCCACAGACAGCAGCCCACCAGGCTCCTCCGTCCATGGGATTTTCCAGGCAAGAGTACTGGAGTGGGGTGCCATTGCCTTCTCCGGATTTCCTCTCTACTCCCCCTCTAACTTTTATATCCTATTTTCCCCTTTGCTCACTCCACTTCCTTTTATCTTTATGGCAGGAACACTCCTGCCTCAGGACCTTTGCATTTGCTATTCCATCTGCCTAGCACATGCTGCCCTCTGATAACCACACAGCTCACTCTCTTACTTCCTGCCATTTCTTTGTGACACCAGCCTGTTCTCTTATCTAAAAACTGTAATACCAGGGGCCTTCCCTGGAGGTCCATTGTTTAAGACTCTGCACTTCCAATGCAAGAGGCATGCGTTTGATCCCAGGTCAGGGAACCAAGATCCCACATGCCCTGGGGATGCAGCTAAAATAAATAAATATTAAAAATGCAATTTCAGTTCCCTTCCCCCACTCTCTCTTAACTGCTTTATTGTTTTTTTTTCAGTAACACTTTATCACCTCCGACATGCTATTTATTGGTCAGTTGAGTTCAGTTCAGTCGTTCAGTCGTGTCCGACTCTTTGCGACCCCATGAATCGCAGCACGCCAGGCCTCCCTGTCCACCACCAACTCCCGGAGTTCACACAGACTCACATCCATCAAGTCAGTGATGCCATCCAGCCATCTCATCCTCTGTCATCCCCTTCTCCTCTTGCCCCCAATCCCTCCCAGCATCAGAGTCTTTTCCAATGAGTCAACTCTTGCATGAGGTGGCCAAAGCACTGGAGTTTCAGCTTTAGCATCATTCTTTCCAAAAAAATCCCAGGGCTGATCTCCTTCAGAATGGACTGGTTGGATCTCCTTGCAGTCCAAGGGACTCTCAAAGAGTCTTCTCCAACACCACAGTTCAAGAGCATCAATTCTTCCATGCTCAGCTTTCTTCACAGTTCAACTCTCACATCCATACATGACCACAGGAAAAACCATAGCCTTGACCAGACGGACCTTTGTTGGCAAAGTAATGTCTCTGCTTTTCAATATGCTATCTAGGTTGGTCATAACTTTTCTTCCAAGGAGTAATTGTCTTTTAATTTCATGGCTGCAATCACCATCTGCAGTGATTTTGGAGCCCCCAAAATAAAGTCTGACACTGTTTCCACTGTTTCCCCATCTATTTCCCATGAAGTGATGGGACTAGATGCCATGATCTTCATTTTCTGGATGTTGAGTTTTAAGCCAACTTTTCCACTCTCCTCTTTCACCTTCATCAAGAGGCTTTTTAGTTCCTCTTCACTTTCTGCCGTAAGGGTGGTGTCATCTGCATATCTGAGGTTATTGATATTTCTCCCGGCAATCTTGATTCCAGCTTGTGCTTCTTCCAGCCCAGCGTTTCTCATAATGTACTCTGCATAGAAGTTAAATAAGCAGGGTGACAATAGAGCTTCCTTATTTATTTTGTTTGTGTTTTGTCTGTCTTTTCCTGCTAGAATGTAAGCTCTATGAGGACAAGGAGTTTTGCTTATTTTGTGCATCCCAAGCACATAGTAGGTGTTCAAAAATACTTATTGAGTGAATGGATTTTTAACATTTCACTGTATTACAATATAGACTCCTTGAGTGCAAAGACCTTGTGTTTACTGCTGTATAGTCAGGGTCTGGAAGAGTGTCTGCACATAGTAGATGCTCCAGAGATACGTATGGGATGAGTGAATGAGCAGACGTTGGGTAACACCACATGGATGGCCCCCAACCTAAAATGGTTCAATTTTTGGTTTTTCAGCTTTGCAATGGTGCAAAAGCAATATACAGTCAGTAAAAATTGTTCTTCAAATTTTGAGACTTCTGTTTTGTTTTGGCTGTGCAGCTTACAGGATCTTTAGTTTCCTGACCAGGGATCAAACCTATGCCCCCTGCAATGGAAGCATGGATCTCAAACCACTAGACTACCAGGGAATCCACCAAATGTTGAGTTTTGATCATTTTTCAGACTGATGGTATTCATCTTCTCAGGATGCTGGGCAGTGGCAGTGAGCCACAGCTTCCAGTCAACCACAAGATCATGAGGGTAAAAACTGGTACGTTCACAACCCTTCTGTCCCCACACAGCCATTCTGCTTTTCACTTTCAGTACAGTATTCAATAAATTACATGAGATATTTAACACTTTATCGTAACATAGGCTCTGTGTTAGATAACTTTTCCCAACTATAGGCTGATTTAAGGGCTTCCTGGGTGCTCTTCACCAGGTGAGCTGGTGGTAAGAACCCACCTGCCAAAGCAGGAGCCGTAGAAGACACGGGTTCAATCCCTGGGTCAAGAATATCCCCTGGAGGAGGGCATGGCAACCCACTCCAGTATTCTTGTCTGGAGAATCCCATGGACAGAGGAGCCTGATGGGCTACACAGTTCATAGGGTCACACAGAGTCGGACACGACTGATGCAACTTACCATGCACGCACGAAGGCTGATGTAGTGTTCTGGGCGTGTTTAAGGTAGGTTAGGTTAAGCTGTGATGTTCAGTAGGTGAAGTGTATTAAATGCATTTCAACTTACAATATTTTCAGCTTCCTATGGGTTTATCTGGATGTAATGATGTAACCCCATATAAATCAAGGGAGATCTGCATTTTAATTGATAATATAAATGACCCTGAAATTACCAAAGCCATATGTATCATTTCTCTCCAGAGAAACAGAGCTAATAATCATATTTTAGATTCCTCAAGTTACTATGAAGTGTTCATCAAATATTCAAAACGTATTCATCACTAGTTCTGCATGGATTAGATGAATTAATATATGAAGATGATTAAAACATCCTTGATCCATCTGAAAAGGATCTTTCTCTGTTCTAGGGCTGCCCAGGCCAAGGACCGGTGGAAAAATTGATAGAAATGAAAGCCAGAGAACAACTTTTTCTCATTTTATTTGCTTTCGCTTCAATTGTTGTCTTCTCTGAATGAGTGACCCTGTCTGCAGTCTCTTTTGGATCTATTTACTATGACAGGTTCAGATTAATCTTCCTGAAACCCAAGTATTACCATGTTGCTGCTGCTGCTGCTAAGTCGCTTCAGTCGTGTGCAACTCTTCGCGACCCCATAGACGGCAGCCCACCAGGCTTCTCTGTCCATGGGATTCTCCAGGCAAGAACACTGGAGTGGGTTGCCATTTCCTCCTCCAATGCATGAAAGTGAAAAGTCAAAGTGAAGTCACTCAGTCATGTCCAACTCCTAGCGACCCCATGGACTGCAGCCTACCAGGCTCCTCTGCCCATGGGATTTTCCAGGCAAGAGTACTGGAGTGGGGTGCCATTGCCTTCTCCAATTACCATGTTATTACCTTTTAAAAATCATGACAATAGTTCCCACTCACAGCATGTTTACTGCATACTGGGTACTCTGGTCATTCACACGTGTTTTCTCATTTTAGTCACACAATGACCTTGTGAAGTAGGTATTATTATTCCCATTTAAAAGAATTGACAGCAGGCTCAGAATTTAAGAAACCCAGACATGACACAGCTAGTAATTGGGGGAGCCAAGGCTAACACCTCCTCTGAGTCTCACCCCATTGCGAGTTCATTCTGACCCCAATCTCTCTTATAGAAATCCTGTTTATAAGATCTGAATAGACGAGCCTCTATGAAGATGTTTAGATGGCCAATAAGCACGTGAGAAGACGTGCAGCACCCTTAATTATAAAGGAAATGCAAGTGAAAACCACAGTGTGATTCTACTTCACAACCATTAGTTTGGCTATCATAAAAAACAGCCAGTGACAAATGTTGAGGATGTGGGGAAATCCTCATACACAGAGCTCTCATACACTGCTGGTGGGCATGTAAAAGGTGCAGCTGTGGTGGAACTGTTTGGACAGTTCCTCAAACAGTTAAACATAGAGTTAACATTTGACCCAACAATCAACCCCACTCCTAAGTATATACCTAAGAACAATAGAAAGAAAAAAAAAATCTGCACAAAAACTTGTACCTGAAGCTTCATAGCAGTATTATAGCCAAAATGTGGAGATAACTCAAATGTCCATCAACTGATAAATGGATAAACAGATGAGGTGTATGAATATTATTCAGCCATAAAAATAAAGTTCTGACACATGCTACAATATGGATGAGCCTTGGAAACATCTATGCAGAAGAAGGCAGACCCAAAAGACCGTAGAGTATGTGATTTCATTTATAGTAAATGTACAGAAGAGGCAAATCCATAAAGACAGAAAGTCAGCTGGTTGTTTAGAACTCCAGGAGGGGATGGGAGAATAAGGGGTGACAGTGACAGGGCACGAGGTTTCTTTTGGGGTGATGAAAATGTTCTAAAATTGATTGCGGTGATAGTTGCACAAATCTGTCAATGTACTAAAAACCATTGAATTGTACACTTTAAGTGGTTAAATAGTATGGTAGGTAAACAGCATCCCAATAAAGCTGTTATTTAAAAAAATCCTACCCACTGTTAATATCTTTATGTGTGAAGTGCATACAGATTGATAAGAAAAACGCATATCTCCAACAGAAAAACAAGCAAAGGACATAAAATAGAAAACTCACAAAAGAGAAATACAAATGGCTAATAAACATGTAGTGCTTGGGGGAGGGGAGTTTCCCCTCAAATCAAAAGAAGAAGTGAAAAAGCTGGCTTAAAACTCCACATTTCAAAAACTAAGATCATGGCATCCGGTCCCATCACTTCATGGCAAATAGATGGGAAAACAATGGAAACAGTGACAGACCTTATTTTCTTGGGCATCCATCACTGCAGATGGTGACGGTACCATGAAATTAAAAGATGCTTGCTCCTTGGAAGAAAAGCTATGATAAACCTAGACAGCATATTAAAAAGCAGAGACTTTACTTTGCCAACAAAGGTTCATCTAGTCAAAGCTATGGTTTTTCCAGTAGTCATGTATGGATGTGAGGGTTGAACCATAAAGAAGGCTGAGCACCAAAGAATTCATGCTTTTTAATTGTGGTGTTGGAGAAGACTCTTGAGAGTCCCAGGGGCTGCAAGGAGATCAAACCAGTCAATCCTAAAGGAAGTCAATCCTGAATATTCATTGGAAGGACTGATGCTGAAGCTGAAGCTCCAATACTTTGGCCACCTGATGCAAAGAGCCAACTCATTAGAAAGCACCCTGATGCTGGGAAAGATATAAGGCAGGAGGAGAAGGGGACGACAGAGGATGAGATGACTGGATGGCATCACCAACTCAATGGACATGAGTTTGAGCAAGCTCCAGGAGTTGGTAAAGGCCAGGGAAAACCTGGTGTGCTGCAGTCCGTGGGGTCTCAAAGAGTCAGACACGACTGAGTGACTGAACAACAATCAAATAAGCTAAGAATTGTACAACAAAGATGAAGATGTGGTGAGATAAGTGTTCCCGTACACTGATGATAGGAAACGTTCTAGAAAGCAATTAGTGAGTGCGCATTAGCAGACTTTAAGATGCTCTTACCCTTCTAGTCAATAAATGAATCATAAGGAAATAATTTGTAATGCAAGTAATAGTATATTACCTAATAAAATAATTTTGTAATGCAGGTTATATTATATTATCTAATATAATAATTAGGTAATAAGAGATTCAGAAGAGCTCTGTCAGTAGTAGAAAAAAATTGGGGAAAAGCTATGTGGTAGGCAGACTCTAAAGTGGCCCCCGTCCTACTGTATAGCGTAGGGAACTAGATTCAATATCTTGTGATAAATTATAGTACAAAAGAATAAAACATAAAATGGCCTGCAGTGATCCCTACTTCCTGGTATTCATACCTTTGTGCAAATTCGCTCCCCTGTTTACTTCCCTGGTGGTCCAGTGATTAAGACCCCAAGCTTCCAGTGCAGGGGATAAATATTGATCCCTGGTCGGGGGCCTAGGATTCCACATGCAGCCTGGTGCAGCCAAAAAATTTATAAATTCACCTCCCCTAGATTGTAGGCTGGATTTATTGATTCGCTTCCAGTGAATAGAGTATAACAGGTAAAATTAGATTACAAAAAGACTGAATTCCATCCTTTCTCTCTCTCTAATAGATACAGAGATACGTAGATAGACATAAATAGTAAATATAGAGAGGCTTGTATATAGATGAAAAGTAAAAGTGGAAGTGTTAGTCACTTAGTCATGTCTGACTCTTTGTGACCCCATGGACTGTATAGCCTACCAGGCTCCTCCATCCATGGAATTTTCCAGGCAAGAGTACTGGAGTAGGTTGCCATTTCCTTCTCCAGCCACCTTGAGAAGCCTGAGCCAAAGCCACTGCCAGATTCCCACCCCATATAAACTGTGAGATAGAAAATGTTTACTGTTTAATGCCTTTGAGTTGTAGGGTATTAATTTGTCACACAGTAATATAGCTAATACAGCCTCATTGTCTAACAGACTGAAAATGCTTAAAGTAGGTGAATAGTATGTTACACTGCTGTTAAACATCTGTTAAAGAATTTTTAGTAAGACAGGAAGATGTTCAGATTACAATGTTGAGAAATAAACTCCAAAAAGATATACAATATGATTCCAAATTGGAAAGTCTATTTTTGCATGAATACTTACAGGGAAAACCTGCAAGTGAATATGTTAACAGTCAGCAGTTTTTTCTGAGACACAGAATAGTTTTTCCTCACATGCGTGTGGATTTCAGTTAGGGAATCATTCATTCAGTTCATTTCTACTGAATGTCTACAGTGTGCCCACCAGCCCTGAGAACATCTTGCTCTCGTAGGGAACAAGACCAAGTCACTGCTCTCCTGAAACATGCTTGATGAGATAGCTCATGGAGGTTTCTTCTATGCTAGAGGTAGAGAAATGGAGAGTAGTGGATAGATTGTCAGATATTTTAGAAATAAAACATTTTGGTGCCAAAAATGTATATGAAGAAATAGAATTTTCTCTTGGGTGGTTGGCCTGAGTAGCAGGGGAGGATTCTAGAGCTGGACTGCTTGGTATGCAATCGTGGTGTAATAACCACCAGTCTGAGTAAACTCCAGGAGTTGGTGATGGACAGGGAGGCCTGGCGTGCTTCGATTCATGGGGTCGCAAAGAGTCAGACACGACTGAGCGACTGATCTGATCTGAAGTGACCTTGGAGGCACAAGCTACATAATCTCTGTATGCCCCAGTCTTCTTATCTGCAGAGTGATGGCTTTCTCATCCATTTTAGAGATAGCCATATAACTCTTAGATTGAGTTGGAGGGCATGAGTTAGTATAAAGAACTTAAAAGAGAGCCTGACACGTTGAAGATTGGTCAAAATCATTAGCCATTATTATTTTATTTATTTATTTTTGGCTGTGCTGGGTCTTCGATGCTGCAAGTGCTTTTCTCTAGTTGCAGTGATCGGGGGCTACTCTTCACTGAAGGGCACGGGCTTCTCGTTGCGGTGGCTTCTCCTGTTGCAGAACACAGGCTCTAGGACCCCCGAGTTTCAGTAGTCGTGGCATGTGGGCTCAGTAGTGACGGTTCCCAGGCTCTAGAGCACAGGCTCAATAGTTGTGGCACACTGGTTTAGCTGCTCCGAGTCATGTGGGATCCTCCTGGGCCAGGGATCAAACTCATGTCTCCTGCATTGGCAGGCAGATTCTTTACCCCTGAGACACCAGGGAAGCCCAGTCATTGTTATTGTTATAATTATTGAGATGGGGATGACTGAGAAAGAAATCAAGAATAACTATGAGTACGTAGTATAATTGAGAGTTATTAATGTCCTTTTTTACAGTGGAATCAGGCTATCTTTAAAGGTTATCTAGTTTGCTCAGTTATGGGAGTAATTTATATGCTGTGTGATCATTAACACCCATGTCTCTTAGATTCGAGGTGCTTGGGCGAAGGAATTAAAGGGCAGTGAATTTTAATAGGCGTGTTAGGGAGTGGGCCTACAAGAGAGGTGTGATGAGGCAGGCTGAGCCCTGGAGGGGAAGGACCTGCTGGGGGAAGTAACCTGAGGGGGAGGAAATGGGGAACCAAAGACCTCCCTCCCACCTCTTGGTGCAGGACAGCTCCTGAGGATTTTCAGTGGCCCTAGGCATCGGAAAGATTATGATGCCATGTCGCTCACATCTAATTCAAAATTAAAAGGAAGCTTTATTGCAAAATACATGGATAGAAGTCCCACAGAGTTTTAGCTTTCTCCCAAATGGGCACTCTGGGATGTTTTTCAATATTAAGCTCTTTCCAAAAAATATTTCCCCTCATTTTCTGATATCCTTGTTTTGCTGGTCCTTAAGCACATTCTTGGTATGCATAATGGTTCATTCCACGTGGGAAGTTTGGGCTACTGACCTCCCCTGCGTGCATGCTCAGTTGTGTCTGACTCTGTAACCCCCATGGATTCTAGCCTGCCAGGCTCCTCTGTCCATGGGATTCTCCAGGCAGGAATACTGGTGTGGGTTCTTATTTTCTCCTCCAGAGGATTTTCCCTACCGAGGGATCAAACCTTGGTTCCTGCATTGGCAAGCAGATTCTTTACCACTGAGCCACCAGGGTAGCCCATTGACCTCTCACCCATTGACATTTGCCTGGCTACTGCTTACATAGCCTCCAGAATTTAGTGTGAATATCACCCCCTCTAGGAAGCCTTCCTGATCCTCCAAGTCCAAGGCTTAGAATTATATTCATCTAAATATGCCCTTCTGTGAGTGTAGATTCTGCGAGAGCCCAGCCACATCCACCGTGTTCATCATGCACCCTATGACAGTGCCTGGCTCAGAGCTGAATGGAAGTTTACTAAATGAACAGATTATCTAATGAGTGACCTCACCCCCCAACTCCTCACTGCCTACAAGCCCCTGGGCAAAGCTAACAGGCCAGCTCTGTGCAGGTTACTCTGATGGGACTCTAGGACCCTTGAAGTTCTCCTGCCTCAGAGCCAGAGACCCTTCTACCACCATGCCTTTGACTTGACTCTGACCCAGTCCAGGGAGAACCCAACTCAATCAAAGGATACACAATTATGAGCTAAGACTGAATCAATATAACTGAATTTTCCGAACCTGGAGTGATAAGGTTTTCTTTTTTTTTTTTTTAGGCATTTGTGACTACACTCTGGGAAATCAACGAGTTTTATAAAATGTAAAGGGAAGGATGCTTAGCGGCTCCTCCCAACTTGGCACCTCCCTCATCTTCATTATCCTTCTGGGAAATAGGGTTTTCCTGGCTGCAAAGACTCCTCCCAGTTGTGTTTGCTGATAATCAAACTTAGAGATTCATTTGCACAATTGTGAAGACATTCTAGGCCTTCTAGCTCCAAGATTGCAAACTCCTACCCAGCCAATGTGGTCTCTGGAGGCAGCACACATACTTTTATGTCACTTAAACACCTGATTCAAAGAACTGACTCACTTGAAAAGAACCTGATGCTGGGAAAGATTGAAGGCGGGAGAAGGGGACAACAGAGGATGAGATGGTTGGATGGCATCACCAACTCAATGGACATGACTTTGAGTAAACTCCGGGAGTTGGTCATGGACAGGGAGGCCTGGTGTGCTGCAGTGCATGGGGTCTCATAGAGCTGGACATGACTGAGCAACTGAACTGAACTGACGGGTACACAATTTGGAGCTTGGAACTGGGAGGGAGGAATTTAAGTCATTTGGGAACAATGGCCTCTTTCACTTGCTCCAGTCCCCACCAATCCCTGGCTTCTACCAGACTGTTCCTTACCTTTTGTGACCTGCCTGACCTCTGAAGACAGGTCTTGGTGTTGGCAACTGATGCTAGTTCAGCCTTCAACCTATCCTGAGTAAGAATGCTTGACATTAAGGAGAGCCAACGTCTGCATCTGTCTGGTGTCGAAGCTGGGAGGAACTGGCCTGGCAACTGCCTGGCCCCCAGCCCCTTGAGACAGCCAACACATACACACACACACACACACACACACACAGAAGCCAAGAAAGTCTCAGCTGGGTTCTAGTTTCTGGTTCACCACTTTGTCTACCTTTTTGCCAACTTAGTACTGGTCATCAACTTAGTACTAGCTGGTTCTTTTTTTCTTTCTTATTTTTTCTCTTTATTTCCTTTTTTTTTCATTGAAGTATAGTTGATTTACAACATTGTGTTTCAGGTATACAGAAAAGTGGTTCGATTATATACACGTGAATATATGTACATTTATTTTTTTCTGATTCTTTCCATTATAGTTTATTACAAGATATTGAATGTAGTTCTGTGCTATACAGTAAATCCTTGTTGTTTGTCTATTTTGTGTATGATAGTGTGTATCTGTTAATTTCATACTCCCAACTTATCCCTCTGCCTCTCCTTCCCCTATGGTAATCATAAGTTTGTTTTCTATGTCTGTGAGTCTTTCTGTTTTGCAAATAAGTTCATTTATACAATTTTTTAGATTCCTCATATGTGTGTGTGTTCAGTCGTATTGAGTCCTTGTGACCCCATGGATGGTAGCCCACCAGGCTCTCCATGGAATCTTCCAGGCAAGAATACTGGAGTGTGTTGCCATTCCCTACTCCAGGGGATCTTCCCAACCCAGGGATCGAACCTGTGTCTCTTGTGTCTCCTGCACTGGCAGGCAAATTCTTTATCACTGGGAAGCCCAGACACCTGGGAAGCCCAGATTCCTCATATACATGATATCGTATAATATTTGTCTGTCTCTGTTTGACTTACTTCACTTAGTACTAGCTGCTTTTTGTCCCTTGAAGTTAAGTCCTGAGTAGCACACCCTGTGTCTAATATGGTCTCAGAGGTAATAACCACAGAGGGGATGTTGATTTTGTTCTTTGTGATACTGCCTGCCAGCTCCTTTCATCTGAGTTAATATATACAGTCACCTCTCTACCACCCCAGGTGATATGTAATGCAAAAGAAATCATCACAAAGCTTATAATTAGGGAGATACCATATCCAGGAGAGAGCCGTGGGAGAGGGCAAGTACAGAGAAAGAAACAGCCAGAGGAATCAAAAAAGAGAAACACTGGGAACTGGACTTTGATTTTTCAAGTTTGCAACTGAAAAAAAATTTTATGGCACTAGAATCGAACTTTAATGGATCTAGTGTGATCATTTGGAAAACTATTCAGCACAATCTCTCACCTTATATCTTACACTAAATTGATCCCAGATGTCTTATTCACAGCTCTCTCAACTGACAACTACCCCCACCACTCCACCAACAACGGAGCAGAAATCATGTGCTCACCTTTGTCCTGTTGATTATTCTAAGGATCTTAGCGCTGTAATCGTGGCAGGCACTTGGGAAAATCGCTGTGTCGATGTGCTGAATAGAGCAGATTTGGCCTGTGCATATAGCACGCATCTCTCTGTCGAGCACGCCTTTCCATCCTTCTTCAGGTAACATCACTCTCCTTTAGTGACAAGTGCTTGTCCCCCACTCCAGCCATGTGGTCTGAGTGGGTGTGGCCAATCAGGTGCTGTGTGTGCTGGACACAAGCTCAGCAGGTCATGGTGCCTCAGGTCCATAGCCACAGCAAGTAGCTCGGGGAGTGGGTGCCAACCCAAGTCAGGACAGACAGGACCCTTTCGTGGGGTTTTGAAATACAGCTGTAGGGGAAGAAGAGGCAAAGAACTTTCCTTTCCTCACAGGTGGTGAAGCTGTGACATGACTGAGAGTTCTCAGCAGACACCTCTCTTGAAGTATAGAAAATACTCGTCCACATAAGAAATGCAGAGAAAATAGAGAGAATATGAGTTCAGTTCCTGAAATCCATGCTTTCCTGAGGCTGAATAGTTATGTTTCAATTTGGAGAACCACTCCAGGATCCAATAAATTACTCCATCTTTCTTTTTTTTTTCTTCTTACATTAGTTTGAATTCAGTTTCTATTGCTATAAGCAAAGAATCTTCAACAGACTCACAGACTTAGACAACAAATTTATGGTTGCAGGGACGGGGTGAACAGATAAATTGGGAGTTTGGGACTGACTTGTACACCCCGCTATATTGAAAATAAAATGCCTTTCCATGAAAGAATAAGATAAAAAATAAAAAAAACAAAGTATCTCCATCAGTTTATACATTGTCTGCAACCTATTTTTGATTTGCCCAAGGAGCATCAGAGAACCTAAGGGGAAAGCCTGTAGATTGGGAACAAACTTTTAGAACCAATAGTCTTCAAGAGGGGAAAAGAAAAGAGTAAGGAGAGAAAAAAGCTCTAAACAGGAATATATTTGGTTGGCCAAAAAGTTTATTCAGATTTTTCGATCAGATGATATGGAAAATCCAAAAGGAAATTTTTGGCCAACCCAATATTTTGTGACTCCTTATAATAATAACAGCTATTGCTCCCTATGAGGTAAGGATTATCTTCATTCAACAGATGAGAAAGCTGGCTCAGCAAGGTCAAACAACCTGTAAGTGACTGGCTTTAAACTCAGGTCTGTGTGATTTCCAAGCTTCATCTTCATTTCTCCAGACTAGAGAATGTTCCTGGCATGAAAAGCAAACCTTCCTTTTGTTCAGTCGCTAAGTCACATCCAACTCTTTGCGACCCCATGAACTGCAGTACAGCCAGGCTTCACTGTCCTTCACTGTCTCCTGGAGTTCCTTCCTTTAGTCTCACCTATTTTTAGGAAAATATTTGAGATGAAGACATTGGAGACTGGACACTGGAAATTTCTGCCGCATGTCACTTATTAGTGGTTAGTCAGACACTCATGCTTCCTTTCTTAGACATCTGTAGGAATTAAGGCAGAATCTACTGACTCATTCATTCCTGGTACACTGAAAGAAGTCCAGATTGTTTATCTGTCAGAAGCCAGAACTGGGAAAGGTCATTTGAATAGATACATCACAAGTCTACCTAAAGGCAAAATGATAAAAAAAATTCTTAAGAGTTTATAGCTTTCAGGCTTGCTGTGTTTATAAATAAACACAGTGGAGTGTCAGTGGCTCAGTCCAACTCTTTGTGTTCCCCTGGACTGTAGACCACCAGGCTCCTCTGTCCTTGGGATTCTCCCTGGAGTGGGTTGCCATTCCCTTCTGCAGGGGATCTTCCTGACCTGGGGATCAAACCCAGGTCTCCTACATTGCAGGCGGATTCTTAAGTGTCTGAGCTAAAAGGAAGCCCTGCAGATTATAAAGCTCTGTAATTTATAAAGTTATTTTGAAACACAACCAAACAATTCATTTATGTATTGTCTGAGGCTACTTTCTCACTACAATGGCAGTTGAGTAACTGTGACGAAAAAAACAAAATAGTTACCATCTGGCCCTTTGAGAAAGATCACCTCTGGCCTAGGACAATGCTCCAAACAGAAGTGAGGAAACAGCAGAATAGTTTTTAGGTCACTTCTGCTCAAAGCCCAACTGCCCCTGGGTTCTACCCCTCAGAGAACATCCTGACACTCCACAGGCAGCCACAGTATATACTGTTCCCACCCCACTTTCCTTGTTCCTGCCCTGATCCTCACCGTGGTTTTTCTTTCATTTTGACTTTCCATCCCATGCATAAATTTTCCCTCTGTCTCCTATTTTACATGCACAGCTCTATTTCCTATTCCTATTCTATACTCACCCTAATTCCACTGGGGTTCCTACTGGGGGATGCAAGCTCTACTCCTGAGTTTGACCAATGGGGAAGGAAATCAAAGGCAGAAAGAGAGTGGGTTTGGGGTGTGTATTTTCCTGATTACTTTCTCGCTGGAAGCAGTGGATTTGCTGTGTCTCTCTACCAAAGGCCACAGTCCTGTCTGGGCAGCCCTCACCCTTCAACTCCTCTCCATAGATTCTTTTTTTTAATTTATTCACTTATTTTTGGCTGCGCTGGGACTTCGTTGCTGTGCTCAGGCTTCAGTAGTTGTTACAGGACCTAGAGGACAGGCTCAGTAGCTGTGGCACACGGGTTTAGTTCCTCCCCAGCATGTGGGATCTTCTCGGATCAGGGATCGAACTCGTTTCCCCTGCATTGTCAGTCTGATTCTTAACCACTACACCACCAGGGAAGTCTCTCTCCATAGATTCTGAAATTATTCCCTCCCATTGCTCCTTCATTGCTCATGATTTCCTGGTCTTGCTAACCCTGGGGGACCCACAGTGTCTCCTACTGATTTACAAATCCTGCTCACATCTTTGGCCATTATATATCTTCTTTGGAAAAATGTCTATTGAAACCCTTTGCCCATTTTTCAGTTGGGTTATTTATCTTGTTTATCATTGCGTTGCAATAGTTCTTTGTCTACTCTGGTTATAAACCTCTTACTAGATGTGTATGTTTTGTAAATATTCTCTCCCATTCTGTGAGTTATCTTTTCATTTTCCTAATGGTGTCCTTTGAAGCACAGAAGTTTTGTTTTATATTATTAAAATTATTCTCTATTTTTTCTTTTTCTCTAGTGCTTTTGGTGTTATATCCTTTAAGAAGGCTTTGCCTAACCCAAGATTCCATAAGTTTGCTCTTATGTTTTCTTATAAGAATAGGTTTTACATTTAGGTCTGCGATCAATTTTGAGTTCATTTTTGTGCACCATATAAAGAAGAAATCCAGTTCCATTCTTTTAAATATCCATTTGGATATTTAGTTTTTTCAGCACCATTTGTTGAAAAGAGAAGCCTACTATTTCCCCATTAAATTAATTGATTTTCAGCAAAAGTCTTGGCACCTTTGTTAAAAATCAAGTAACCGTAAATCTAAGGGTTTGTTTCTCGACTGTTGATCTATATGTCTTTCTTAATGCCGGTATTACACTACCTTAGTAGTACATTTTTAATGTATTTTGCAAGGGTATCAAATCACAATGGACTGAAAAAGAAAAACTTTGTTGTTGGTTTTTTTTTCCCATCACCAAAAAGAAATGTGCCAACACCAGCTGTTTTTGTTCAGTTGCTCAGTCGTGTCCAACTCTCTGCGACCCCATGGACTGCAGCATACACAGGCTTCCCTGTCCTTCACTGTCTCCTGGAGCTTGCTCAAACTCATGTCCATTGAGTCGGTGATGCCATCCAACCATCTCATCCTCTGTCATCCCCTTCTCCTTTTGCCTTCAATCTTTCCCAGCACCAGCTGAGTGTCCTATAATTCAATTCAATTCTGACAATATCTACCAGGAAATAGTGTCAGGGCCCACAGGAGAAGGGCTCACACCTACAGGATACACTCCCTGCATCCCACTTCAAGACACCAGTCACAAGTCCAGCTGTCACCTGTGCTTCCAACCACTGGCTAAAGATTAGAGGGTCCTACAACACCCTCCTCAGGTTCAATTAATTTGCTGGAGTGACTTACAGAACTCAGAAAAGAACTCAGAAATATTTACTTATGTTTGCCAATTTATCATAAGGGGTATCATAAAGGAAATAGATGAACAGCCAAATGAAGAGATGCATAGGGTAAGGTACCTGGAAAGGAACTTGGAGCTCCCATGCCCTTTCCTGTGTATCAGTCTCCCCAAATTTCAAAGTGCTCATCCACTGGAAACTCTTTGAACCCCATCCTTTCAGGTTTTAATGGATGCTTCATTACATAGGCACAATTGTTTGAATCATTGGCCTTTGGTGATTGAACTCAATCTCTAGTCCCTCTGCTGTCTTGGCAGGTCGGGGGGAGGAGCAGGGAGGACCGAGAGTTCCAACTCTCTAAACACCTGGTTGGTTCCCTTGGCAACCACCCCCCATCCTTAGGAGCTTTTAAAAAGTTGCTTCGCTGACATAAACTCAGGTGTAGTTGAAAAGAGTTTATATAAATATGAAGATACCTTTATCCCCTTAATAGGAAATTCTAAGAACTTTCAGAAGACCAAATGTCTTTCTTACTATAAATCACAATATCACAAAACCAACTCGTCCTTCACCCCAAAGAGCTTGAGACGCCCTGGCAGGTGAATTCACCCTACCTCCTCCCAGTTGATCTAAACTTCAAGGTGAATAACAGCCCAGTGTGGTGTGACCAGGGGCTATTTCTTTCAGACAAACATTGAGTTGTATGTATTGCAACGGTCTGTTTAGCTGTCTTCTTGTCTTGACTATGAATTTTCGGAGGGCTAAGACGTCTTTTGGGAGAAGGCAATGGCACCCCACTCCAGTACTCTTGCCTGGAAAATCCCATGGACGGAGGAGCTTGGTAGCCTGCAGTCCATGGGGTCGCTAAGAGTCGGACATGACTGAGCGACTTCACTTTCACTTTTCACTTTGACGCATTGGAGGAGGAAATGGCAACCCACTCCAGTGTTCTTGCCTGGAGAATCCCAGGGACGG
>NW_011494899.1:5212564-5239727 GCF_000754665.1 Bison bison bison | reverse complement strand
TGGGGTCGCACAGAGTCGGACACGACTGAAGCGACTTAGCAGCAGCAGCAGCAGCAAGACGTCTTTTGTTATCCTTGTCATATGAGCCATAAACACTCCATATATGTTAGTTTAAGTGAATACACAAATGAATAAATAAGTGAAATGAGTTTTTTTTTCCCACGGGCAAACTAAAAAGGCAGGCTGGATTTGCGAATTGTGAATACAACTTGGTTTATGGACATCAAAATACTCTAGAAGTGTTTCTTAAGGGTCCGTAGAAATGCTATGCTACCACAGAGGAGGGGAAATGATCCCATGCTCAAATGAGTTTGGAAATTTTGCATTCAAAATGAAGTTAAAATGTGTTGTTTTTTTTTAATTGCAGGACCTCGTAAAGCTTGTACTGTGTAATATGCACTGTGATTTTCATGAGGAGACAGTTTGGTTGCCATGTTCACCCTCTTTGGAAAAGCTTTTTTCTAGGACTTCTGTGCTGGGGTCCACACTTCAAGAAAGGCTTGTTGGGTCTCTATATTAGAATTTAAGAGATGAGGAAACCATCCTTTGCTTTTGGCATAGTTCAATAAACATTTGTTGAGTGCCTACTACGTACCAGGCATTAGGATTACAAACATGAACAAAACAGACAACGTTTCCTGTCTTCAAAAAATGATCCAGCAAGGGAGATGGCACCTAATTCTTATGATTTCAGGGTGGAATGTGAAGAAATTGTGTTTGGGGGAGAGATGGAATATAGAAGACGATGCTGTTAACTCTCTCAGGGCAGGATGCAGTATTAGGAAACCCTTGGAGAGGATGCAGACAATGAAGCAGATTCTGAAAAGTAAAGAAGCCATTACTCACTGGTTAGACAAATGGGAAAGGACTATCAGCCTGTTTGCCAAGGCATCACTCAGCTGGACTAGGGAGGTAATGGCTCCCCTACTCTCCTAGATCCCCAGGGCACACTGACCGATGCCAGAGACACTGTTGACTTGGTCTTTAACGAGCTGCGTCCTCTGTAGTTGTACAACATGGTGACTCACTCCATACACCTATCATACCTTGTTCTCCGTTTCAACTCATCCTCACCATCCCACACCACCACCCTGCTTAGAAAACTCTTGCCTAGCACAGCTGTGGACTAGTTCACATCACAACTGTAGAAAACTTCACTTGTGTACAGCTACAGTAAAGAATCTGTCTGCAAAATAGGAAACTGGGATTCGATCCCTGGGTTGGGCAGAGTCCTTGGAGAAGGGAATGTCTGTTCACACCAGTATTTTTGCCTGGAGAATCCCATGAACAAAGGAGCCTGGCAGGCTACATACAGTCCATGGGGTTGCAAAGAGTCAGACTGGGGCTTCCCTGGTGGTTCAGATGGTAAAGAATCAGCCTGCAATACAGGAGACCAGGGTTTGACCCTGGGTTGGGAAGATCCCTTGGAGAAGGGAATGGCTATCCATTCCTTTAATTGGAATGATGCAAATAGCAGCACAAACATTAACAAGATTAAATACATTGTATTTATCTCATCCTCTTCTTGTTATCTTGTCACTGATAGCAGGCTGTGTTTCTGGCTCTGAGTCTTATTTGCTTGGGCCATTTTCAAATTTCCTAAATTACATAGGATCAAACAGATCAACTCTTGAATTTCAGACACCTCCAAGTATATATAGGCAGTGCAGGACCAACAGAGGCAATTCAATAAGTGGCACTTTATTTATTCACTAAGGAATGAGGAAACTAATGCTGGTAAAACAGCCTTTGGAGCTGGCTGTGTGCTTATCAACAAAGGTCCATCTAGTCAAGACTATGGTTTTTCCAGTGGTCATGTATGGATGTGAGAGTTGGACTATAAAGAAACCTGAGCCCAAAGAATTAATGCTTTTGAACTGTGGTGTTGGAGAAGACTCTTGAGAGTCCCTTGAACTGCAAGGAGATCCAACCAGTCCATCCTAAAGGAAGTCAATCCTGAATGTTCATCAGAAGGACTGATGTTGAAGCTGAAACTCCAATACTTTGGCCACCTGATGTGAAGAGCTGACTCATGTGAAAAGACCCTGATGCTGGGAAAGACTGAAGGCGGAAGAAGGGGATGACAGAGGATAAGATGGTTGGATGGTATCACTGACTCAGTGGGCATGAGTTTGAGTAGGCTCCGGGAATTGGTGATGGACAGGGAGGCCTGGTGTGCTGCAGTCCATGGGGTCTCAAAGAGTCAGACACAAGTGAGTGACTGAACTGAACTGAACTGAACTGATCTGCTTACCTATGAGACCACAAAACCGAAATCTTTCCGGTTTGCTGCCAATAAATGTTTTTAAACATATACTTTGAAGGAAAAATTGATTTAGAAGTTCAAAGTTCTACTGCTCTTTTGATCTTTGAGTCAGTCTATGCTTATCCTTTTATTTTTTGATACATTGCAGACTTCTTATTAAATCATGCTTGGAATGCATACTTATCCTGTGTTCAAAGTTATCTTTAGGGAGGGTTCATAGCTAGTAATTCTCTAGCAGGTGAGGGCCCAGGGCAAATTACACTCTGTTCCTTCTTCCCAGCACCAAACATTTATGGCAGATTAAGTGATATTAAAATAAATGCAAAGAACAGACGCAAGTGGAAAAATAAGATGCACAACAAGATGACTGAGAGCATGAGGGATCCCAAGGTCCCATAAACAGTGTCAGAGGATCCAGTATTGGAGAACTTCATAGGCTGCTGTTGTTCAATCACTAAGTCATGTCTAACTCTCTGCTACCCCAGGCTTCCCTGTCCTTCACTATCTCCTGGAGTTTGCTCATGTCCATTGAGTTAGTGATGTCATCCAACCATCTCATCCTCTGCTGCCCCCTTCTCCTGCCCTCAATCTTTCCCGGCAACAGTGTCTTTTCCCATGAGTTGGCCCTTCACATCAGACGGCCAAAGTATTGGAACTTCAGCTTCAGCATCAGTCCTTCCAATGAACAGTCAGGGTTGATTTCCCTTAGGATTGAGTGGTTTGACCTCCTTGTTGTCTAAGCAATTCTCAAGAGTCTTCTCCAGCACCACAGTTTGAAGCTGACTATGTGCAGATCTTTTTATGTTTTCTATTGCCTAGACTATTCTTACACCCAGTTAGTTGGTCACTACACAGAAACGAAATGCAGGAATCTCATTGGCTAGACTTTGTAAAGTCCTCTAGCATACAGTATGGATGGAGGTTTGTGACATTGTACGGCAGACAGGGATCAAGACCATCCCCAAGAAAAAGAAATGCAAAAAAGCAAAATGGCTGTCTGAGGAGGCCTTACAAATAGCTGTGAAAAGAAGGGAAGCCAAAAACAAAGGAGAAAGGAAAGATATACCCATTTGAATGCAGAGTTCCAAAGAATAACAAGCTGAGATAAGAAAGCCTTCCTCAGCAATCAATGCAAAGAAATAGAGGAAAACAATAGAATGGGAAAGACTAGAGATCTCTTCAAGAAAATTAAAGATACCAAGGGAACATTTCATGCAAAGATGGGCTCAATAAAGGACAGAAATGGTACGGACCTAACAGAAGCAGAAAATATTAAGAAGAGGTGGCAAGAATACACAGAAGAACTGTACAAAAAAGATCTTCATGACCCAGATAATCATGAGGGTGTGATCACTCACCTAGAGCCAGACATCCTGGAATGTGGTCAAATGGGCCTTAGGAAGCATCACTACGAACAAATCTAGTGAAGGTGATGGAATTCCAGTTGAGCTATTTCAAATCCTAAAAGATGATGCTGTGAAAGTGTTGCACTCAATATGCCAGCAAATTTGGAAAACTCAGCAGTGGCCACAGGACTGGAAAAGGTCAGTTTTCATTCCAATCCCAAAGAAAGGCAATGCCAAAGAATGCTCAAATTACCACACAATTGCACTCATCTCACATGATAGTAAAGTGATGCTTAAAATTATCCAAGCCAGGCTTCAGCAAACGTGAACTGTGAACTTCCAGATGTTCAAGCTGGATTTAGAAAAGGCAGAGGAACCAGAGATCAAATTGCCAACATTCGCTGGATCATGGAAAAAGCAAGAGAGTTCCAGAAAAACGTCTATTTCTGCTTTATTGACTATGCCAAAGCCTTTGACTGTGTGGATCACAATAAATTATGGAAAATTCTTTAAGAGATGGAAATACCAGACTACCTGACCTGCCTCTTGAGAAATTTGTATGCAGGTCAGGAAGCAACAGTTAGAACTGGACATGGAACAACAGAATGGTTCCAAATAGGAAAAGGAATACGTCAAGTTTGTATATTGTCACCCTGCTTATTTAATTTATATGCAGGGTACATCGTGAGAAATGCCAGGCTGGATGAAGCACAAGCTGGAATCAAGATTTCTGGGAGAAATATCAATAACCTCAGATATGCAGATGACATCACCCTTATGGCAGAAAGTGAAGAAGAACTAAAGAGCCTCATGATGAAAGTGAAAGAGGAGTGAAAAAGTTGGCTTAAAGCTCAACATTCAGAAAACTAAGATCATGACATCCGGTCCCATCACTTCATGGCAAATAGATGAGGAAACAGTGGAAACAGTAGCTGACTTTATTTTTCTGGGCTCCAAAATCACTGCAGATAGTGACTACAGCCGTGAAATTAAAAGACGCTTACTCCTTGGAGGGAAAGTTATGACCAACCTAGATAGCATATTGAAAAGCAGAGACATTACTTTGCCAACAGGTCCGTCTAGTCAAGGCTATGGTTTTTCCAGTGATCATGTATGGATGTGAGAGTTGGACTGTGAAGAAAGCTGAGCGCAGAAGAATTGATGCTTTTGAACTGTGGTGTTGGAGAAGACTCTTGAGAGTCCCTTGGACTGCAAGGAGATCCAACCAGTCCATCCTAAAGGAGATCAGTCCTGGGTGTTCATTGGAAGGATTGATGTTGGAGCTGAAACGCCAATACTTTGGCCACCTGATGCAAAGAGCTGACTCATTTGAAAAGACCCTGATGCTGGGAAAGATCGAGGGCAGGAGGAGAAGGGGACGACAGAGGATGAGATGGTTGGATGGCATCACCGACTCAATGGACGTGGGTTTGGGTCGACTCTGGGAGTTGGTGATGGACAGGGAGGCCTGGTGTGCTGTGGTTCATGGGGTCACAAAGAGTCGGACACGACTGAGCAACTGAACTGAACTGGCATACACTAAGCTCTCTCAGTGGGGATTGGGGAAAAAATTTGAGTTGATTGCCATGCCCAACTGAATGCATTTCTTAGGCTCAGAGTCTGAATTCTGACTCTACAGTGGCCAACAAACCCTGTGAGGTACGGAGAAGTGGGAAAACCAAAATGCCTTCTTTGGGAGCAAACTGAAACTCGTCTCTCAAGGAAGAATACACTGGGATCTTCATTCTGCAACTAAAGATCCCCCATGCTGCAAATAAGACCTAGTGCAGCCTAATAAATAAATATTTTTAAAAAACTACACTGGGATCCACTCCAGAAGGTGAGTTGCAGATATACCAAAGAGGCAGATAGAGACAATGGGGAGGGATGTTGAAAGGTGACAAGACCAGGACAGGAGGATCAGGTTGATACAAACACCTAAGAACTTCTGCCCCAGACCTCAGGTGTTTTATACACTGGGCAGGAGAGGCCCAGGGCACAGGGCCTGTGAGATATTTGGAACTTTTGAAAATATTTGGGATCTTGCAAAAAATACTGCTCTAAAATACAAAGAGAAAAAGCTCAGAATGTAAGTTAATGAAGGTTGCTCTGCTGTGCTTAGTCACTCAGTCGTGTCCGACTCTGTGACACTATGGAACTGTAGCGTGCCAGGCTCTTCTGTCCATCGGATTCTCCAGGCAAGAATACTGGAGTGGGTCGCCACGCTTCACTCCAGGGGCTCTTCCTGACCCAGGGACTGAACCAGCATTTCGTTTGTCTCCTGCATTGGGCGGCAGGTTCTTTACCACTAGTGCCACTTGGGAAGCCCCTTGTATTAAAACCATGAACTGTGAAGCCACATTGCCTGTGGTCAGATCTTGGCTCCTCATTTACTTTGTGACTTCTGGCCAACAACACCTGAGTTGTTGTTTATAGTCTCCCCGAGCTTCTATTTCCTCATGTTCTGTAATCCCATATATAAGATGGGGATAGTTATACTACTAATTTCAAAGACTGTTGAAAAGGTTAAATGAGCAAAACACTTAGACGCGTGCTTGGCATACTCTAAGGATGTGTACTGACTGTTATTATCATTGCTTTCTTAGTTGGAAAGAATTCCAAAACGTGAAATTGTAGCCAAATTAAATGAATTTCTCATGAATTTCTCAAATTAAATGAAATTAAAGTAATTTCAGGGCTTCCCTGATAGCTCAGTTGGTAAAGAATCCACCTGCAATGCAGGAGACCTGGGTTCAATCCCTGGGTTGGGAAGATCCCCTGGAGAAGGAAAAGGCTACTCACTCCAGTATTCTTGGGCTTACCTTGTGGCTCAGATGGTAAAGAATCCGCCTGCAATGCAGGAAACCTGGGTTCCATCCCTGGGTTGGGAATATCCCCTGGAGAAAGGAAAGGCTACCCACTCCAATATTCTGGCCTGGAAAATTCCATGGACTATATATAGTCCATGAGGTTGCAAAGAGTCGGACACTAGTGAGTGTCCGACTGACTTTCACAGGAAAGTAATTTCAGAAGCAAAATTATAAGAACTCTTTCCAAAAGATTTCTTAAAACACTGTATCAAGCAAATACAAATGTAAAGAAAATAGTGTCAACCATGATCAACTCATGGCCCATCTTGTTTATCTACATCCCTACCCACTGCCCTGCCCCCAAGCCAGGATTATTTTCAAAAACATTCTAGACATCCATCCTATCATTTTGTTTGTAAATATTTCAACATTTACTTTGAAAAGACAAGGGCTCTTAAAAAAATATAACCACAAAAACACAAAATATAACCCCCCAAACCCAGTAAATATAAATAAACAATAAAATTGTAATACCATCAAATATCTACCCAGAAGTTCAAATATGTGTGTTTGTTTATAGAGCTGGTTTTTTAAAAGAGTTGTTTGAATTAAGGTCCAAATAAAGTCCAGTCATTGTAAATGAATGATGTCTCTTAAATGCCTTTTGATCTTACTGACAATTTTTCTTGTTGAATAAACCAGGTGTTTGTCCCATGGAATTTGTCATAGTCTGGATTATGCTACTTTGTACCTTTCAGAGTCACTTCATACTCCTCCTTTTCCTGGTATTTCCTCTGAGTTCTTTGGTAGTCAGACCAAGTTACCTGACTAGATTCTTATGTAATCAGAATTCTTTAGAAACCTCAGTCAGAGGACCTCTATCAGGAAGCACACAGTATCTGGCTGTATTTCTTTTTGGGACATTTGCAACCATTGATGATCATTGCCTAGATCCATTAATTCATTCAATGTTGTAGAATGGTGATATTCTAATTTTATCATTCCTTCTTTTAATAATTGGAATACTATAAAAAAGAAATGTTCCTTCATCAATTAATTGGTTACCCCAAAGCATAGTTTGTATAAAAGAGGCAAGGTAAATGTTTGATTCTTTCTCTTTATTAATAGTTTTCAGAATAATGACTTAGTTCTCTAGCATCTTCCAGTACAGGGTTGCTTGCTATTTTGGTCACAGTTATTTCTTCATAGTATGGTTATATTACAATTGAATATACAGTTAACTTCTTTCTTTTTTTTTTTTTTTTAACTTGCTTTCACTGTTAAATATTGTTTTTTATTTAACATTATTTTTCTAATTATATAAAATATCAAAAGATCCCTTGAATCTGCAAAACAAGGTACATTCAACGACTAACTTGTATTTCTATTCTTTCCAATCAGTTTCTTTTTCTCCCTATAGATAACTGTTCATTTTAATGGTATATTTTCCCATTGTCCTTTTCTCTGCCAAATAAGTAAATATACATACATATACATAAAGATTTGTATCTCCCTCTTTTTGGATAAACATTGGCATATTAAACCCTCTTTTGCAAATAACATAGCAAAAATTTAAAAAGTATATTTAATATATGATGTGGTGTTCTTTGGAGGGAATGATGCTAAAGCTGAAGCTCCAGTACTTTGGCCACCTCATGCGAAGAGTTGACTCATTGGAAAAGACTCTGATGCTGGGAGGGATTGGGGGCAGGAGAAAGAGGGGACGACAGAGGATGAAATAGCTGGATGGCATCACCGACTCGATAGACGTGAGTTTGAGTGAACTCCGGGAGTTGGTGATGGACAGGGAGGCCTGGCATGCTGCGATTCATGGGGTCGCAAAAATCAGACATGACTGAGCGACTGAACTGAACTGAACTGAACTGTGGTGCTATTTTGATGTTTGCTATAATAAGCAAGCAGGCCTACGCAAGCTTAAAAAAAAAAAAAGCCCGCTGCTTTTATCTTTCCAGCCAGATAAGATCCATCTCTAAACCAGGCCAGTTTGAGGTGCATAGAGTGATTGAAACCAGCCGGCTGAACGTGGGAAGCTTCGTGGAAAGGATCCCGGCACAGAGTTCTACCCTCAACACCTTTGTGTAGGGCTTGGGCTTTCAGAAGGTAAGATGAATGATCTCATTAGGTGGACCGCATTAGCTGTTTGACTCTTTAACAAATACAGCACCTTAGAATGAGACTTACAAAAACAGCACCTTAGCATGAACACTTTCTGTGCTGTTTTGGTTTGTAGTTTTGAGTTTTTGAGTTTGCGGCTCAAAACATCCCCTTGTATCAGGAGAGGTGGACTCTAGACCCAGAAGCCCATCGGCCAGCAGGGGGCGGGGCGGGGGCGGGGCCGCAGGTGGGTTGTGGGTGGGGCTGGGGTGGGTCTGACTGTTTAGGAGACGTGGCCGGACTCCCGCCGGGCGAGGGAGGTGGAAAGCTGGCTAGGCTGGGTGGCGTGGAGTGGGTGTCTGCTAGCCCACCGAGCTCAGCGTGAGCAGCTGAGGCTCTTCCTGCAGGATGATTCTTCCGTCTAAGCCCAGTCACGCCTCCTCTCTCGCGGCCCCCAGAACCTGGTGTACCAGGCAGCCGAGAAGGAGGAGAGGCCGGTGTAGTGAAGGAGCGAAAAGTATCCAGAATAATCTGGAATACTCGTCCTCTCTTCCGCACAGTCTCAGGCTGCATCTCTGTGACCAGGTCTCGCTAGGAGGTCTGTCTTCTATTACACTCAACGTCTGCTCTCTCTGGTTCCTACGTCTGACTTGTTTGCTCAGACTAACTTTGGTTTTCATTAGAAAGTGTATTTCCCCCTGCATTGACAGCGGCTTCGTTGCTGGGATGGAAAGAGGAGGAACATAGTAATCTAACCTCTAAAGAAGGCTCCTCCGGGGATTCTCAAGTTTCTTGACTCAGAAAAAGGGCAGGCATGAATGATCGTAGGTAGAAGCACATTGATGAGGGCATATACCCAAGTAGAATTCTGTGTGGCTGTGAAAAAGAAAGACGGGTAGATCTATAGGTACCTATATGGAGGAATGTGTATAACATATTGATGACTACAAAATAAATCAAGTTGCAAAATTATGTGCATGTTTGTAAATGTATTGGAAAAGTGCATAGTAATGTTATCAGAGATTTCTTCTAGGAAGTGAGGTTGGAGAATAATTCTATCCCCGACAATGCTTTCTGCTGCAAGTAAAGAACACCTCAACTCAGTGGCTCACACAATAAGAAAATGTATTGCCTTCAAAACAAGAAGTCCACGGGGAGGGGGACCCTGGGGTTGATCAGTTCAATAGGTCAGAACACCATTGGAGACCTAGGTTCTTTCCATCTCTCTGCTTTGCCATTCTCTGGGAGCAGGCCTTGTTTTCGGGCAGCTCCCTTCAAGGGGCTTAAGTGCAGCAGTCTCAGGAGAAGCATCCATACTTAGAATTCTCAGCAGAGAAGGCCAAAAGCACCGAGTGAAAGTCACCTTTGATCAAACTTCACCTGTCAGGGGAGTCTCATGTCTCCCAGGAACAAGTCTGTCTTAGCATCCCAACCGCACTTCATCACTGGCTGGAAGCCACCCTGGAAAGCAGAGCCTTAGGTGCTCAGAGACTGTCAAGTCAGTTAGGGTACCTGTAGCTGGAGAGCTGAAAAAGAATTCTCTCTTTTTAGGAATAAATGCCCCAACAGACTTTTCCTATGTGTTACAAGGATCACATGTCCATGTGTAAGCCAGCTGAGACCACTATGATTGATAAAGGTAGACCAATAAGAACCATGCCTTCAAGATGGTCAAGTGCCCATCTCCCCAGAAGCATGTGTCTGTTGGGTGGAAGATGGGAAACTGCAAAAATATTTTGTTAGGAAGAAGAAAGTGAGCACGTATTACTTATATAATGATAGAATAGGAAAGTTAAGAGAATGGGGTTTAGCATCAAAAAGAAAAATACTTGATTCCATTTTTGTGACTTATAATCTGTAGTCTTGGGCAAGTAACTTAACATCTTCAGGTCATTATTATTAAAAAGTTGAAAGTGATTTTCACATTTTAAAAAACATAGAATACATTAAAGAGATATAGGTTTCTCTTTTGTCCTAGGGAACAAATTATTCCATATCTAAAGATTCAGAAACATATGTGTTATATTATTTACTGCTTTAGGTTTAGTTATTGTTGTAATATTTCAAAGAACTTGGAAAATACATTTCTTCTATAAGCACAAAGGAAAAAAGTCACAATGATTTATTTTTAACAAGCTGAGTAAAAGGTCCTTCTAGTTCCTTTCAATTTGTTTGCTGTTTAGAATGATAGAATAATATATTTCCCAGAAGGTTGTAAGTTATGGAGTTCTGTGGCTGTTTTGAAAATGATCAGTTTAGTTCTGTTTAGTCATATAGTTAAATATAATCTTGGCTCTTAATAATTTAAAATTATATGAAACCCAGTATCTTAATATCACTTTAAGATATGCTAAGAAAACTAGGAAGCTGGGGAATCTTGATTTATTAGTAGGTTTAGGTTTAGATATTTTCCAAAACATACTAGGTCTTGCAGAAATGAAGTGGTCTTTAGGATGTAAAGTAAGAATTCAGATACACCCCAAACTCTGATGAGATCTTAGTAGGATCATTTATCTTTGCTGCTTTTTAGTTTTCTTGTTTAAAAAATAATAACTAAGCTGTTTAAAGACTACCATATCAGTTATCTATTGCTGCATAAAAAGCCCCTGAAATTTAATGACTTAAAACAAGAATCCTTTAATTTCCTCAACATTTCTTTGGGTTATTCATTTAGACTGAGCTCAACTAGATGGATTTCCTGCTGGTTGTCTAGGCTCACTCCTGTGGTGACAGTCGTCTGGTTGAGAGCTGACTGATCTCTGAGGCCTCAGCTGGGATACTCGTCCTCCAGAAGGCTAGCTCAGGCTTCCTCACATGTCATTCTCAGGGAGCAAGAAAGGGCAAGCCCAGTGTTCAAGCACTTTTAATTCTCTGCTTGTATCATGTGCTGAGTTGTGCCTGCATGCTCAGTCGTGTCCGACTCTTTTCGACCCTATGAACTGCAGCCCGCCAGGCTCCTCTATCCATGGGATTCTCCAGGCAAGAATACTGGAGTAGGTTGCCATTTCCTTCTCCAGGGGATCTTCCCGACTCAGGGGTTGAACTCACATCTCCTGTGTCTCTTGCATTGATAGGTGCATTTTTTACCACTGAGCCACCTGGGAAGCCCCTGCTTGTACCATGTCTCCTAAAGACATGATACCAATGTCTTCCATTGGTCAAAGCAAGTCCCATGGCCATACCACATGTCAGTGTGGGAGGGGTCTACCTAAGAGACTGGATCTGGGAAACAGTGATAGAGTGGGAGCCATTATTGTAACAATCTGCCCAAGGAACAGCACATAAATCAGTCAGCAAATACAGAGAATTACTGCAGATTCTAAATTCTAAATGAGTTATAGTCATAAAACTTGAGGGTAAGTAAAGCAAATTACTCAAAGTACATTTAAAACTGCACAACACCTGGAGAAAAGAGTGGTTTTGAATTCAAAATGAAATTTATTAATATAGCAAAATTGTCATTAGTTTGACATCTGCTTGTCTAGAAACACCCTCCCCAGATGAAAGGTGATGTGGACAGTCCCACTCAGAATCTAGTCTCATCTTGACCACCGATCTTAGGAGCTTCTCTGCTCCCTTCATTTCTTTTCCTTGCACCTGAAATCAATTGTCTTTATACATTTAAAAGAGTTTGTATGTTTTAACTATACATACATTTGTTTATCTTCCTTTCCTCCAGTACAGTGTATAGAAAGCTCCATGATGACAAGAGCAATGTCTGTTTCACTCCTAATTTGTATTAAGCATCTAGCATGGGACTTGGCATATAACAGGACCTAATAAATGTTTCTTGAGAAGTGAATGAAATGATGGACTTCTCTGGTGGTACAGTGAATAGGAATCTACCTGCCAGTGCAGATGACAAGGGTTTGATCCAGGGTCTAGGAAGATTCCACAAGCCGCGAAGCAACTTAGCCCATGCATTACAATGACTGAGCCGCTTTCCAGAACTTGTGAGCTGCAACTACTGAGCCCATGAGTGAGCCCATGCATCCTAAAGCCTATGCTCTGCAGCAAGAGAAGCCACTTCAGTGAGAAACCCATGCACTGCGATGAAGAGCAGCCCCTGCTCATCACAACTAGAGAAAGCCTGTGCAAAGCAACTGAGATGCAGCATGGTCAAAAATAAAAATAAATACATTTAAAAGTTTGGGAGACTTCTCCGGTAGTACAGTGGGTAAGAATCTGCCTGCCAATGCAAGGAGACACAAGTTTGATCCCTTGTTCAGGAAGATCCGACACGCACAGGAGCAACGAACCATGCACTGCAACTACTGAACCCACATGCCACAAGTACTGAAGCCTGTTCTCCACAGTGAAGAGCAGCCCCACTCTCCAAAACTAGACAAAGTCCATGTGCAGCAATGAAGACCCAGCACAGCCAAAAATAAATACATAAATATATTTTAAAAATGTTGAAAAGCGAATGAAATGAAAATCCACACAAATGCAACACATACCTCCTGATGTGTCCCAGAAACAAGCATCTTCTGTTCTGAAACTACAGTCACCTTTCCCATCTCTTAATGGATGATTCATCCTGTCAATAATTTGTCAGGGGAGGGCAGTAGTTCCTTACTTTAAACTCTGGTCTCCCTATACCTCTTCTGTGAACCAATTCTTCTCTGAACTGTGGCAGAATCAAGTCCCATGGATTCTACCTAAGCTCAACCTGAGCTCTGCCTCCCACCCTCCCTTCTGCCATTGCCTTTGGGGGCTTTGTCACTTCTCATCAGGATTCCAAACTTAGCCTCCAAACTGGGCTCCTTGCCAGCCATCTTGCCCGATCCCACCTCACCTTCTTGTCAGCTGCCAGAGACATCATCATAAAAATACTTGAAAAATTAATTCTCGGGTGAAAAACCTCCCCCAAACCTAGAGATAAGATCAAGTCCGGACGTTTTGGCGTGAGGTTCAAGGCTCTTCACAGTCTGCCCTGAGGTCCCTCTCCTGGCTCCTCTCTCATCACCGGCCCTCCTTCCTCCCATCCAGCCCCTGCCCCAGCTGTGGGGAATGTTCCAGTGTTGAATAAATGTGCCTACCCTGCCAGAATGGCCATAACTTGATGCCAGCTGTCTCCTTGACCTGGCATTTCTTCACCTCTCCTCCCCCACCTCATGATCTCCTTTATCACTGCTCAGACCTGACTCAGAATTAAATTCTCAGGAAGTCTGTCCAGCGTCCACTGTTCATGTCTCTATTAAAACCCTCGAATGTGATGTTGTAAGTCTGAAATCCCAGTTCCTACTGTTGCCAGCAAGCAAGGAGATTTGTTGAATAAAATGATTGAAGGAAGGAGGAAAACAAGAAATTAGACATGGAAAAAAAAAAAAAAAGTGTGTTCCACAGTTGGCACCCCATCCTTCACCTCTTTCTTCCTTCTGCCTCTCTATTAGGCTGGATAAGTTACTCTGCAAAGTCTTTTGTGGAGAATATCTGTTGTAATTGTCTGCCTGACTGACATCCCTTCCCTCTTCTGCAAACAGCATCCTTCTTCCTTGTAGAAAAACCTTCCCATTTAGTATGAGTGTGTGTGTGTGTGTGTGTGTGAATGGCTTAGTTGTGTCCAACTTTTGTGACCCCCATGGACTGTAGCCCACTAGGCTCCTCTCTCCATAGAATTCTCCAGGCAAGAATACTGGAGTGGGTAGCCATTCTCTTCCTCAGGGGATCTTCTCAACCCAGGGGTTGAACCCGGGGCACCTGCATTGCAGGCAGATTTTTTTTACCATCTGCGCCACCATGGTTCTGCTCATATCCAGCTCCCAAGGGACTCTATGTCCTCAGACATAATGAATGGCTCCGGATTGGGCACATGACCCAAATGAGACCATTCAAAATCCTACTTAAAAAAAAGTCTTCCTTGAGATTTTTCTGCCAATGGGATTTGGGGAAATGCTCTCCTGCCTCTGAGGAGACTAAGCTGGTAGGAGGTAAGTTGGAGCTGCCAGTGATCATTATATTCTCCAGTAGAGAAGACCTGTTTAACAGAAAGGGAGTCCTGATAACATCATTTGAGCTCCTGGATCAAGATGTGCCTGAAGCCAACAGCCTTTCCTTCCCATGCGTCAATGAGTTGTCTTTTCATTTAATCTAGTTACTTCGGTGTTTGTGTCAATTGCACCTGAAAGAGTCCCCAATGACTTTATTTTTTTAATAAAAATGCTTCATTTATTATCTCACCTTTACTCTGAGAAAGTGTGGATTAGACATGAAAAGTAAGGCACTGCTCTCACAATATCGGGTAGGAGGCAGAATCTTTGGGTGAGGAAACTATGGGTCTCTAGCCTCTCTTGGTTCGGTTTCTGTGAGTCAGAGCAGAGTCTTGGGTCACTGCAGCTTCATTCTTGTCTGGTTGTGCAAGAAATCAGGCAAACCCATTTCCAAATGTAAATACCAAAATTCATTCCTTTGGCTAAGTTTAGCTTTTTTTTGGCTTAGTTCTCTTTTGGATTGTAAACATTCTTACTGTTGCAGATACTATCCGTATGGCCACTTTAAGATGTCTGGGTTAAGAAGCCTGGTGCTTGGTACTTCCCTAGTGGACCAGTGGCTAGGATTCTGAATTCCCAGTGAAGGGGACTAAGGTTGGATTCCTGGTCAGGGGACTAGATCCCACATGCTGCAACTAAGAGTTCACATGCGACAACTAAAGATCCTGAAACAGCAATGCCAAATAATTAAAAGAAGAATAAGAAACCTGATGTTCCTTCTCCAAGTACTAAAGCCATGGGCCTTTCCACCTCGTTCCCCCTGCTCCCAGTGATTTTCACAAACCATAAAGTTTATTCTTACTAATGTTCAGAAAAATCTAAAATGAGCACTTACTCCTAGATCCTTCTGTCAAAGTCCGTCTCAAGCACAGAAGATGTAACATGGCTGCTGAATAGAAATACTAGGAAACTTGAGAAAGGCCTCACACATTTTTGGGGAACCAGTTGGTGCTTGTGGGTGCATACTCAGTGGCTCAGTTGTGTCAGACTCTGGAATCCCATGGCCTGCAGCCTGCCAGGCTCCTCTGTCCATGGAATTTTCCAGGCAAGAATACTGGAGTGGGTTGCCATTTCCTACTTTAAGATCTCTCCATACACAGGGCTTCAAAGGGTTTTTTGTGTTTTTTTTTTCCCAAACGGAGAATCCTTCTTTAGAAGTTCTCAGTAAAATTATGGGCCATTTTTGGAAAGAGAAACTGTAAAAGAGGCAGGAGTGACAAGACTCAACTAGTACAAAAATCTGCTTTTAAACCATTGTTGGCAGCTCAAAAGAGGCCTCTGAACCCCTGGATGATGCTGAGAAAGGAGCACAGGTGACATGCCTGCCAAACACAGTCAGCTGGACTCTTTCACTTGAGGATAGCTTGTCTAAAAGGGTCCATGAAAAGCTAGCATTAGAAAGGAGTGTCCAGGAGGCCGGGAACACGAGCTATATGTGGCTTGCTCATTGACCTTCTTTTCTTCTGCTCTGTAGCAACCTTGAGATCACTGCCGAGTGAGCCCCTTCAAGGGGTTCTCGTTGAGATCAGGTGCAAATCTTCCATCTCATAGTTATCGATAAACGTGCTAGGGGACTTCCTTGGCGGTCCAGTGGTTAAGACTCCTCGCTTCCAATGCAGGGTGCATGGGTTCAATCTGGTGGGGGAACTAAGATCCCGCATGCTGCACAGTGCAGCCAAAATAAAAAAATAAACAAGGCTGGCACTAATCTCCCTGAAACTTATCTTGGGTCCATGCTTATGAAGCAATACACAAACTTGGCAGCTTACAATCACGTGCCATATACCACCTCACAGACTGGTAGCCAGGGATCTAGCCAGGGTGAGTTCTTATCTGAAGGATCAATAGAAAAACCTGCTTCCAAGCTCATTTTTCTTTTTTTAAGTTAATATATTTTTTAAAAAGTATGTGTTTATTTATTTTGCTGCATCGGATCTTATTCTCTTCATGTGGGATCCTTCGTTGTGGTGCATGGTGGTGCATGGACTCTAGTTGTGTCCCAAGGGCTCAGTTGTTGCAGCACACAGACTTTACTGCTCTGCAGCATGTGGGATCTTATTTCCCCAACCAGGGATTGAACCCACAGTCCCTGTATTGGAAGGCAGATTCTTAGCCACTGGACCACCAGGGAAGTCCCCTTAACTTTTTAAAAGGAGTTTCTTTTTAAATATGGTTTGCATTCATGATTCAAAATTCAAGAGATACCAAAAGATATGCAGCTGAAGTCACACCCACCTCTGTCTCCACGTCCCTAGTCCCTCACTGGAAACAACTATTGTTCAGTTCAGTTCAGTTCAGTTCAGTTGCTCAGTCATGTCCGACTCTTTGCGACCCCGTGAATCGCAGCACGCCAGGCCTCCCTGTCCATCACCAAGTCCCGGAGTTCACTCAGACTCACGTCCATCGAGTCAGTGATGCCATCCAGCCATCTCATCCTCTGTCATCCCCTTCTCCTCCTGCCCCTAATCCCTCCCAGCATCAGAGTCTTTTCCAATGAGTCAACTCTTCGCATGAGGTGGCCAAAGTACTGGAGTTTCAGCTTTAGCATCATTCCTTCCAAAGAAATCCCAGGGCTGATCTCCTTCAGAATGGACTAGTTGGATCTCCTTGGAGTCCAAGGGACTCTCAAGAGTCTTCTCCAACACCACAGTTCAAAAGTATCAATTCTTCTGCGCTCAGCTTTCTTCACAGTCCAACAATCACATCCATACATGGCCACAGGAAAAACCATAGCCTTGACTAGATGGACCTTTGTTGGCAAAGTAATGTCTCTGCTTTTCAATATGCTATCCAGGTTGGTCATAACTTTCCTTCCAAGGAGTAAGTGTCTTTTAATTTCATGGCTGCAGTCATCATCTGCAGTGATTTTGGAGCCCCAAAAAATAAAGTCAGCCACTGTTTCCCCATCTATTTCCCATGAAGTGATGGGACTGGATGCCATGATCTTCGTTTTCTGAATGTTGAGCTTTAAGCCAACTTTTTCACTGTCCACCTTCACCTTCATCAAGAGGCTTTTGAGTTCCTCTTCACTTTCTGCCATAAGGGTGGTGTCATCTGCATATCTGAGGTTATTGATATTTCTCCCGGCAATCTTGATTCCAGCTTGTGTTTCTTCCAGTCCAGCGTTTCTCGCGATGTACTCTGCATATAAGTTAAATAAGCAGGGTGACAATATACAGCCTTGACGTACTCCTTTTCCTATTTGGAACCAGTCTGTTGTTCCATGTCCAGTTCTAACTGTTGCTTCCTGACCTTCATACAAATTTCTCAAGAGGAAGGTCAGGTGGTCTGGTATTCCCATCTCTTTCAGAATTATTGTTACTACTTTGTAAATCCTTACACAGATAGAATCTGTACTTATAAGCAAGTACATATATAGACTCTTTTTCTCTTTTCTCTTTTTAAAAACAAAAAACCAAATGGTAGTATGCTATTCATGTGGCTATATACCTTGCTCTGGCTTATTATACTTAAAAATGATTTTGGAGACTGTGCATATTAGCACATTAAAGCTTTCTCATTCTTTTTATGGAGGCCAAGCATTTCCTTTTATGGATATGTCATCATTTATTTGGACTTCCCCTGTGGCTCAGCAGTAAAGAATCTGTTTGCAATGCAGGAGACATTAGGTTCAATCCCTGGGTTGGGAAGATCCCTAGGAGAAGGAAACGGCAGCCCATCGCAGTATTCTTGCCTGGGAAATCCCATGGACAGAGGAGCCTGGTGGGCTACAGTCTAGAGGGAGTTGCAAAAGAGTGAGACATTACTAAGCAACTAAACAACAACATAATTTATTTAAATGGTCCCCTCTTGCTGGATGCTATACACTGAATGTTTGTATTTCTCCCAAATTCACGTTACATCCTAATGCCCAGTGTGATGGTATTAGGAACCAGGCCTCTGAGTGGTAATTAGGTCATGATAATGGAGCCCTCCTGAATGGGATCAATGTGTTTATAAAGATTAAGATGTGTTTACAAGACTCCACCAAGATCCCTCTCCCCTTCTACCAGGTGAGGACACTGCAAGAAGATGGCCCTCTATGAACAAGGAAGTGTGCTCACACAAGACAGATTTGTTGGTGCCTTGATCTTGGAGTTCCAGCCTCCAGAAATGTGAGGAATAAATTCATGTTTTTAAATCAACTCTCTATCCGTTTTTCCCTACTATCTTATGTTTCCTGTCCCAGGACACAGCCAATGTTATCAGTTTCATTTGTGAATTGCCAGAGAAGGTTCATGAATATGCAACCATGGACATATATGAATAGATAGATAAACAGATGTTAGATCAGTTGATTGATCTATCGGTATCTTTTTTTTACACATTATTACACAAAAGGAAATGCTAACCCACTCCAGTATTCATGCCTGGGAAATGCCATGGACAGAGAAGCCTGGCAGGCTACAGTCCATGGGGCTGCAGAGGGTCAGATACAGTTTAATTAGCAACTAAAAAACAACCACATACCATATTCATATGTACACCCTGCAGTACAATGGCTTTTTAGAAAACTCAACAATATAGAGCAATCTAGAAGAAATTGAATGCTTTTAAAAATGTATTCAGTAAGCTGATTATGTGAACATTTAAGATGCACATGGGGACATGTCAAGAATTTTGAGTTTCGGTTCTTTCTTCTTTACAGCTGTGAGGAAATGAAGTTACAGTCATGCTGCCATTCCAGCCAATCATGGAGAGGCTTCCCTGGTGGCTCAGATGGTAAAAATCTGCCTGTAATGTGGGAGACCTGCGTTCGATCCCTGGGTCAGGAAGATCCCCTGGAGAAGGAAATGGCAACCCACTCCAGCATTCTTGCTTGGAGAATTCCATGGACAGAGGAGCTTGGCAAGCTACAGTCTATGGAGTCGCAGAGTCAGACATGCCTGAGGGACTAACGCTTGATAGAGAGGTGTCACAAAAGCACAAAGGACTGGGAGGAATTTGCCTACAGGATTCTTAAATGGGGTGACATGTGAGGCTGCAGACCAAGTGTTTCTAAGACTACAGGCTCTTCCAGGCTGGTTTTGAATGCACATTCACATACAATGTTGTGTTAGTTAGGGTTCTCCAGAGAGACAGAACCAACAGAATGTGTATGTTTACATACAGAAAAGATTTTAAGAAATTTATAAGGAGCTGGCTCACATGGTTATGGAGGCTGGTAAGTCCAAAATCAGCTGTGTGGATGAGCAGTCTTAATACCCAGAATTGCTGACAATGCAGGTGAAGTCTGAAGTTTTTGCAAAAAGGAAAATGTTCTGAAGCTAGATGGTAGCACAATATGCATGTACTTGACACCACCAAACTATACACCTAAAAGATGGTAAATGTTATGTGGGTTTTACTGCGATTAAAAAATAAATTTCATCACTTTAAAAATAACCTTTTATTGTCTCACTATTTCTGTGAGTCAAATTTAGGAACATGAGACTTCCTGATGGTCCAGTGGTTAAGACTCTGTGTTTCCACTACAGGGGGCACAGGTTCGATCCCTGGTTGGCAAATTAAGATCCCAAATGCTGCAGTGTGGCCTTCCAAAAAAAGAGATTTAGGAGCAGCTTAGCTGGGTGATTCTGGTACAAGGTCTCATAAAGTTACGGTCAGATGTTGGCTGGGGCTGCAGTCACTGAAGTCATCTGAAGGCTTAACTGGGGTTGGAGGATCTGCTTCCAAGATCCTTCCATGTGACTTACATGGCTGCTGGCTGAAGGCCTTGGGTCCACACCGCTTATTGGCAGAAAGCCTTAACTTCTCACCGCATGAACCTCTCCCTAGGGCTGCTTGAGCATCGTCATAACATGGCAGCCAGTGTCCCCCAGAACCAGCCATCCCATTCTCGTGAGAAGCACATGTCATTTATGATTTAGCCACAGATGACTCATATTTATGCAGCATCCTCTTTGTTAGAAGTGAGTCACTGAGTCCTGTTATGCTCAGGGGTATTAGTCTCCAACTTTTGAAGGAACTAGCGTTAAATAATTTGTAAACATGCTATAAATCACTCTGGCATTCAAACTGAAGTAGGAAGACATTCTAATAAAAACCACTTAATTTCTCTAAGCGTTTGTTTGCTCAAATGACATAAAGTTTCTTTTTGTTTGCTCAAATGTCAGTGACCAAAGTGATGAAGTATGTGACTGGTCTGGTCTGGGTCTCCTTGAACTTCATGGTATGTGTTGCTGCTGCTAAGTCGCTTCAGTCGTGTCTGACTCTGTGCGACCCCATAGACGGCAGCCCACCAGGCTCCCCCATCCCTGGGATTCTCCAGGCAAGAACACTGGAGTGGCTTGCCATTTCCCTCTCCAACGCATAAAAGTGTAAGGTGAAAGTGAAGTCGCTCAGTCGTGTCCGACTCCTAGCAACCCCATGGACTGCAGCCTACCAGGCTCCTTCGTCCATGGGATGTATGTATTACTCTACCAAAAAAAAGATGGATTCTGTTTCCCAGGGAAAGGGGGATGGGGTGCTAGGTAGTCCAGTGTGGCCAGATATCCATAGTACATACCACATTAACTCAGAAAGTGTCCACATGAGCATACTCCAACAAAGGCATTGCCCTCTGACCTGAGTTAATACTAATTTACCTTGTATTCATGAAGTCAGTTAAAGGAGTCAGCATTTTCCTTCTTTTTAATTTTTAAAAATTGTGATCTAGGAATTCCCTGGTAGGCCAGTGGTTAAGACTCCTCACTTCCATTGTAGGGGGCACAGGTTCAGTCCTTAGATCAGGAATTAGAATCCCACCTGCCTCTTGGTGCAGCCAAGAAAAAACAAAGTAAAAGACACAGAACAGAAAATTCACCATTTTAACCATTTTCAAGTGTCCATCTGAGTGGAATTAGGTACATTCACATTGTTGTGCAACCACCACCATCACGCATCCACAGAACTCTCTTCATTTCCTCAAACTGAAATTCTGGGCCCACTGAACACTAATTCCCTGTTTCTCCCTCCCCACAGTCTCTGGTAACCACCATTCTGCTCTGTGTCTCCACGAATTTGCCTGCTTTAAATATCTCATATAATGGAATCATGCATACTTGTTCTTTCGTGTCTGACTTATTTCACTTAGCATGATGTCCTCTCAGTTCATCTATGTGATAGTGTGTGTCAGAATTTCCTTCCTTCTTAGGCTGAATAATGTCCCATTGCAGGCCTCCCAGGTGGCACTGGTGGTAAAGAACCTGCCTGCTAATGCAGGAGACATCTAGTGTTCTTGCCTGGAGAATCCCATGGACAGAGAAGCTCGGCAGGCTACAACCCATAGGGTCGCAAAGATGTGGACACGACTGAGCCACTTAGCATGCAGGCAATGCCCCGGTGCAGGTACAGACCACATTTTGTTTCTCCATTTACCCATCAGTGAATCCGTGGATTGGCTCCACCTTTTGGCTCTTGTGAATAATGCTTCTATGAACACAGATGTGGAGTCCCAGCATTTGATCAGTCTTCAGCAATCGAAGACTTTATTCAAGGATTTAGGTCCTAGTCTCTAGCCCTTGCAGGTGTGTCAGAGGGAAAGGGCACCGGATGTGCAAGCAGAAGATGGAGGTTGACGTCTCCAACCCGCCTAACATCAGCTACATGCTCTTGAGTGAGTCACCTTACCTCTCTGAACCTCATTGGGTTTCCTGGAGACTCAAAGGAAATAATAAAAATTGAATGACTGTGCAGCCACTATGGAAAACAGTATGAAGTTTCCTCAAAAAATTAAAAATAGAACTACCATAAGTTCCAGCAATTTCACTCCTGAATTTTATCCAAAGAAAACACTAATTAGAAAAGATATGTGCACTCCTATGTTATTGCAGCATTCTTTACAATAGCCAAGATATGGAAGTGACTTAAATGTCCATTGATAGGTGAACAGATAAAGAAGAATATCGTTGCTGTTGTTCAGTCACTAAGTCGTGTCTGACTCTTTTGCAACCCCATGTACTACAGCCCTCTAGACTCTTCTCTCCATGGGATTTCCCAGACAAGAATGCTGGAGTGGGTTGCCATTTCCTTCTCCAGAGATCTTCCCGACCCAGGTATCAAACCCGCGTCTCCTGCAATGGCAGATGAAATCTTTATCACTGAGCCATCAGAGAAGCCCAAAGAAGAATAATACTCAGCCATAAATAGGAATGAAATCTTATTATTTGTGATCAACCTAGAGGATATTATGCTAAGTGAGGTAAGTCAGACAGGAAAAGACAAATACTGTATGATTTTACTTAAATATATAATCTACAAAATAACAAGTGTGCAAACAACAAAGTAGAAATAGCATCATAGATGTGGAGAACAAACAGGTAATTGCCAGAGGGGAGGGGCCTGAGGGAGAAGGAAAATAGGTAAGGCAGATTGAGGCACAAACTTCTAGCTGCAAAATAAATGAGTCATACATACGAAATGCACAGTGTGGGGAATATAGCCAATAATAATGTAATATCTCTGAGTGGTAACATAACATAGTCAGACTTATCTTGGTGATCATTTTGAAATGTATAGAAATATTGAATAACTATGGGCTTCCCCGGTGGCTTAGCAGTAAAGAATCTGCTTGCAAGGCAGGAGTCACAGGAGATGCAGGTTCAATCCCTGGGTCAGGAAGATCTCCTGGAGGAGGGTATGGAAACCCACTTCAGTATTCTTGCCTGGAGAACCCCATGGACAGAGGAGCCAGGCAGGCTACAGTCCATGAGGTTGCAAGAGAGTCTGGGTCTGGATCACGGACACAACTGAAGCGACTTATCATGCATGCACATGCGTAACAGGAACTAACAGAATGCTTTAGATCAATTATACTTCAAAACCAAACTCACTGAAAAAGAGATCAGGGTACTTCCCTGGTGTTCCAATGGTTAAGACTCCATATGTCCAATGCAGGGGGTGTGGGTGTGATCCCTGGTCAGAGAACTAAGATCCCACATGATATGTGGAGTGGCTGTGGGGAAAAAAAAAGATCAGATTTGTCAGATTTGTATTTACCAGAGACAGAGGGCTGGGGGTTTGACAGAAAGGGGAATTGATGAAGACAATCAAAAAGTACAAACTTCCAGATTTCCAGTTATAACAGAAATAAGTACTAGAGATGTAATGTGTGTGTGTGTGTTGCTTAATTAGTCAGTTCTGGCCGACTCTTTGCGACCCCATGGACTGTAGCCCACCAGGCTCCTCTGTCCATGGGATTCTCCAGGCAAGAATACTGGAGTGGGTTGCCATTTCCTTCTCCAGGGGATCTTCCTGACCCAGGGACTGAACTCCGGTCTCCTGCATTGCAGGCAGATTCTTTACCATCTGAGCCACCAGGAAAGTCCAGGGATGAGATGTATAACATAAATATAATTAACACTGCTGGGTGTTTTATATGAAAGTTGTTAAGAGATTAGTAAATCCTGAGTTCTCATCACAGGGAAAAATTTTTTTCTAGTACTTGAATTTTGGTTCTGTATGAGATGACAGATGTTCACTAAACATATTGTGATCATTTCATGATCTATGTATGTAAATTGTTAGGCTGTACATCTTGAACTTATACAGTTCTGTATGTCAGCTATATCTCAATAAAACTGGAAGAAGGCTATAAAACAAAACAGGCAGGGACCAGATGCTAACTCATATGCCCAAAACTCCCTCTGCCACCAGCTCCACTGGGAGAATTTCTTGAGATAGGCTTGGAGTTTTTGTAACGTGTGCCAATGCAGCCTTTTATACATAGCAACACTGACTCAGGCAGGCTGAAATAAATATATCTATGATGATTAATTCACTTTTTAGGAACCGTGAATTTGTGCATTACTATAAATAGAGGAATATTTTAGTGCATAAGAAAACTGAGGGGACATTTTATAAGTCATCATAATAAGAATGGGCTTCCCTGGTAGCTCAGCTGGTAAAGAATCCTGCAATGCAGGAGACCCAGGTTCGATCCCTGGGTCAGGAAGATCCCCTGGAGAAGGGAATGGCATCCCACTCCACTATTCTTGCCTGGAGAATTCCATGGACAAAGGAGCCTGGCAGGCTACAGTCCATGGGGTTGCAAAGAATCAGACACAACCAAGCAACTTTCACTCACTAATGAGCATGACATTCCAGTGAAATATATAAACACCACCTGGAATATGAATAAAAATTGTCAATAACCATTGGGATAAAATTAAAGATTTAAAAACATTATTAGCTTCACTTCGATGAAATGTTGATTCATGTTACTCTGAAGAGTTTTATTCACAGAAAGTTTAAAAATGAAGGAAGGACTTTCCTGGTGGTCCAGAGGTCAGGACTCTGCACTTTCCCTGCAGGGGGAGTTTTGGTCCCTAGTCAGGGGAGTTCTGCATGTGGATGGGGAGGACAAACTCCAAACATTTCCCGGGGAAGAGTCCTTTTCATACAGGGCTCAGTGGATTGCACTATCACAATGATTAGAGAGACTAGTGGGTACGAGCAGAGGCCTGGGAGCTAGGAGAACCAGATCGGCCTTAGGATTCTCATCTGTAGAATAGGAAGAATAATAGTCCCTATCATGTGAGGCTCTCATGCAGATAACATTAAGGTGAAAAGGACTAAACTGGATGTCCAAGAAATGATTGATACATGATAGGATGACTCAAGCATAAGACTGTCGGCTACTTCTGCTAGCTTTTATTTATTTATCTATTATTATTTTTTTTAATGGGAAAGCCAAGGAAAAGACCCTGGTGCTGGGAAAGATTGAGAGCAGGAGAAGAGGGTGACAGAATGAGATGGTGAGATGGCATCATTGACTCAATGGACAGGAGTTTGAGCAAACTTAAGAAGATAGAGAAGGACAGGGAAGCCTGGTGTGCTGCAGTCCGTGGGGTCACAAAGAGTCGGACAAAACTGAGTGACTAAACAACTCATTTTAGTTAAGTGTGTGGTTTAAACACAGAAAAGACAACCACAATTGGAATTTTGCTGACAATATAGTAGTCTTAGCATAAGTTGAACAAGCATAATTTTTTTAAAAAATCTCTGAAACAATCACTCCATCTGAACAAAGGAAATAGACTTGGTTCACAAAGGGAGGGAACTTTCCTTCACCTTTACAAGGTTGTGGGCTTAGTTATATTTAGTTATTATTATGATGGACAGCAAACATGAGGCTGGGGCAGTGCCTGTTTTTAACACCCAGTGTTCTCCAAGAGCATTTTGATTCTGGGTTGCTCCCCCAAAAAAGCAAGTAACAAGCTTGCCCACAAACCCAGATAAAAAGCAAGAGCCTGCAGCATTATCACACATCTGGTGACCAGACAAGTTCCCTGAATCTAGCTGGGATGGAAGTTCCTCAAGAGCAGAAACTTGTATTAGACACTCTGTAACCCTAGAACAGAGTCGGATATGGGTTGGATGCTTCACATATGGTAATTAACCAGAAGAAAGAAACATGAAGCACTGCACTGATTGAGAACAGTGACCCCCGCTCCCGCCCCCAGCTTGATGTGGCACAGTGTGGTTTTGGTGTTTAAAAAATCACTCTCAGGGAGTGGTGGAACTTTCATTCGTTACTCCTAGGAGTATAAACAAGGGACTGCTTTTCTGGAAAAGCAATTTGGCCATGTGTAAGGAGAGCCTTAAGGCTGTAAACACAAAGATACTCATGGCAACATTATTCATATTTTAAAATAAGCAAGAAACTAAATGTCTAATGAAGAGAACCAGGAGGCCTAGTACTTTAGCTCCACTGGAAGCACTATTGTGCTGCTGATTATTAAAGATATGTTTCCTCTCTTACACCTCTTGATATTGAATTTCTGTAACGTCCTGGGCACTGTTCTGGACTATTGGGATATAACAAAGGGGAAAAAACATGCAAAGAAGTTATTCTGCTGGGTTATACATTTTGGGGGCTTCCCTAGTGGCTCAGTGGTAAAGACTTCACCTGTCAATGCAGGAGACATGGGTTTGACCCCTGGGTTGGGAAGATGGGAATGACAACCTACTCCAGTAATTTTGCCTGGAAAAACCCATGGACAGAGGAGCCTGGCTGGCTACAGTTCATGGGGTCACAAAGAGTGGAACAAGACCGAGGGACTATGCAACAACAACAGTACATTTTAGGAGGAGAGAGGAGACAGCCTGAGACGGAGAAAATAGGGCAAGTTATAAGGCTGTCAGGGCTATACAAACAAAAGAATAAGGTAAGGGGTAGGGGTGCCTGAACAGGCTTCTGTGTAAAATACAATGGCAGTATAAGTCTCATTCTTTGGCAAACTCTGAAGTGTCGATGGAAGCCAGGCAGTTATCTGGCGGACTACATAATAAGACGGAAAATGCTAGTATTAAGTGAAAAGCTGGGTGCAAAACTATGCATTGTGTGTGGGGGGGAGGGGAAAGCTGAAAAGAAGTAATCAGTTCAGTTCAGTCCCTCAGTCCTGTCTGACTCTTTGTGACCCCATGAACCGCAGCACTCCAGGCCTCCCTGTCCATCACCAACTTCTGGAGTTTACTCAAACTCATGTCCATTGAGTCGGTGATGCCATCCAACCATCTCATCCTCTGTCGTCCCCTTCTCCTCCCGCCTTCAATCTTTCCAAACATCAGGGTCTTTTCAAATCAGTCAGTTCTTCGCATCAGGTGGCCAAAGTATTGGAGTTTCAGCTTCAGCATCAGTCCTTCCAACAA
>NW_011494899.1:5211789-5212464 GCF_000754665.1 Bison bison bison | reverse complement strand
CAGTTCTTCGCATCAGGTGGCCAAAGTATTGGAGTTTCAGCTTCAGCATCAGTCCTTCCAATGAATATTCAGGACTGATTTCCTTTAGGATGGACTGGTTGGATCTTCTTGCAGTCCAAGGGACTCTCAAGAGTCTTCAGAAGAAGTAATAAACGCAGCAAAAGCAGTTTGAAGGGGAAGATTTTGGATGATGCTTTTTCTTCTTCCCACTTTGCATTTTCTTAATCATCTTTGGCTAGCGTATTTTAATGTTATAACAAAAAACTACGTCTTGAAAGAGGTCTCTCCGGCGGCGGCCGGCAGGGGGCGCGCGGCCCCCGCTCGGCGTCGCTCGGCCTCGAGTTCCCACAGGGCCCCGGGCGCCATGGGCTGCGCCAAGAGCAAGGAGGGGCGGGCGGCCGAGCGGAAGGCCAAACGCAAGAGTGACCGGGGCGGTCGCACGGCAGGTACGACCGAGGGCGGAGGCACGGCCCCGGGACCCTCCAGACGGCTGGCGCCGGCCCGCTGTGGTTGGGGCCCCACGCTCCAGGCTCCTCGGCCGGGCTGCCTTTGGCCGTCGTCGCGGGCCTGACGGGTGCCAAGCTGGAGAATCCAAAAACGGGCGAGGCCTGTCCGGCTGCTGGCGCCGGCGATGCCCCGCGGCGGAGAGAGGCCACCCCACCCCCCGACTCCACA
>NW_011494899.1:5205082-5211471 GCF_000754665.1 Bison bison bison | reverse complement strand
TAGACGGCAGCCCACCAGGCTCCCCCGTCCCTGGGATTCTCCAGGCAAGAACAATGGAGTGGGTTGCCATTTCCTTCTCCAGTGCATGAAAATGAAAATTGAAAGTGAAGTCGCTCAGTCCTGTCCGACTCCTGGCGACTACCCCGGGGTAATTACCCTCCCCTCGCAGGGTTTCCCTTGTAGCTCAGTCGGTAAAGAATCTACCTGCAGTGCAGGAGCCCTGGTTTCGATCCCTGGGTTGGGAAGATCCCCTGGAGAAGGAAATGGCAACCCACTCCAGTGTCCTTTTCTGGAAAATCTCATGGACAGAGGAGCCTGGTGGGCTGCAGTCCATGGGGTCACAAAGAGTCGGGCACTACTGAGCGACTAACACTTCCTTACTTACTCAGGAATCCAGGACCCTGGGCTGAGAGTGACAGACTCAAAGCTCCAGAGGCGGTTTTACACCAGTTTTATCTGGAGATTCTGATTGGGTAGGTCTTGTGTGAGGCGCCGCCATGTACCCTCAGGCCCCCACACTCTCTTGCCATCTATCCCCAATCTTATCAGACAGATCTTGCCCCTACTCCCGTGAATCTTCACGTTTCTGACGCACTTTATCCTTCAGCACGTTTCTGACGCACCCCACTGTATCCTTTCAATTACTCTTTGAGGTGAGAAAGATTCTTGTATTTCCTCGGCTTTGCAGGTAATGGCCATAGTGGCTAACAGTTACTGAGCACTGTTCAAACACTTGACGTGGACAATCTTATTTTACAGATACAGAAACTGAGGCACCTAGAGGTTACAAAACCCGCCCAAAGATCCGCAGCTGATAAGTGGTAGAATATGGGTGGGGTAGAACATGGCTGAGGCAATTTGATTCCAAAGCCCAGGTCTTCACCATTGTACTCCACCTCTCACCTCTGATTTTCGCAAGTGTAAAAAGTGAGACCCACAAAAGTAACTTGCCCGATTCAAAAAAAAAAAAGTGTGTTGTGTTTTGTTTTTTTTTTTAAACCAAGGTGTAGTTGATTTACAATGTTATGTGAATTGTAACCTGCCCAGCTGATGGAGTTGGTAAATGCTGTAGGGTCTGCCTCTTTCAGAGACTTAAAATTTAGTTAGGGCAGCATATGGTGAAGGTCTAAGAGGAATGTTAGAAACAGCCAAGTGGGGAAGGCAACTCCCTTGGAAATAAGGATTTTGCAGGGGTATCTCAAAGATGTCTTGCTCTGGGAGTAGCTGATAAGACCAGCCTGGAGGTGGTAAAGACTTGAAATGGGGGAAGGGAAGAATGAGAGAAAGTGGGGTGGGGGAGTTGCTGCTCAAGGTCACACAGGTCAGGGTTAGGGTTAGGGTTAGTGTTAGGTTTAGGTGAAGGAGTTTGAGTCTGTGTGTCCCAAATCTGCCTTCCGTGTACCAGTTTCAGAATTTTTTCCCATATTCATGTACTATGATCTATTTTTCTTTAATTATGTCACCTTCTGAAATGCTTTATAATTGAAATATACTGTATGTACAGAAAAGTGCAATTATTTTTGCAAACTGAACGACCCTATCCAGCCAGCACCCAGCTAAAGAAACAAGCTTTCCAATACCTCAGAAACCCCCTCATGCCTCTTACTGTCACACCACCACACCAAGGGCAACCACTTTGCTGATTTCTTCTTTTTTTTTTTTTTTGCCCCACCTCAAGGCTTGAGGGATCTTAGTTCTGCCACCAGAGATTAAAGCCAGACTGTCAGCAGTGGAAGCATGGAGTCCTAACCACTGGACTGCCAGAGAATTCCCTTTGCTTATTTCTAATAGCATAAAAATGTCACCTTTGCATTTACTTTTCAAAATAAGTTTAGCATTTTTTAAGCATTAATCTATAGAAGCACTGCTTTGTTCTACACATTTTTCTATCAGGGAAGCCCACATTTTTCTATACACATACATATATGCATCCTGTTGAACTTTAATAAAAATGTTCTTCCATGTATCACCTGTAAACATTCTAGAAGTTACCTTTCTCTTTTTTTTTGAAGTTACCTTTCTTGAGTCTCACCAGTGATCTGCAAATTTAGTGAAATGTTAGATCATATGTTCTTGAAGTTCCCTCCCACTATAAAATTATATGGCTAGGTTTCAAGAAACTAATTTCTTAAATGAGCAGCCAGAATCTAAAGTGAAGCGTCTCACAGTCATAAGTTGCCCAAGTTGTAATGATGAAGAATGTCTGGGTTGGATGACTCTTCAAGCAGACATCTATTTCTTATCAGGCACTAGGGACACCAGAGTAAATAAGGCATGATCTCAGCCCTTGAACCTGCAGTCTAGTGCAGAGGAGTAATGTAGAAAAATGCTGTATCATCATGTGTAATCATAAAAGTGGACAGGTACAAGATACTTCAGAAAGATGGTGGAAAGACTTAACTTCTGGGAGCTTAAATTTTAATCTGTATTTCTGCCATGACACATAGTCCATTCTATTTTAGTTAACTTGTAAACATTTCTTTTCCCTGCTGGATATTTGAGGATCGGAAAGATATCTTGTTCATTATTCCATTTCCCACAGTCCTTGGCATTGCAACTGAAAGATAGCTGGGAGTCAGTAAATGTGTCCATACGGCAAAGGGCAATTTTTTAAAGGATTTATTTATTTATTTTTGATGGGGTGGGGTTGAGGGGCCATGCTGGGTCTTCACTGTTGCGTGGACTTTTTTTTAGTTGCGGTGAGCCCTGGTTACTCTCTAGTTCGGATGTGCAGGCTTCTCATTGCCGTGGCTTCTCTTATTGCGCAGCATGGGCTCTAGGGTGCTGCAGACTTCAGCAGTTGCAGCTCGTGGGCCCTGGAGCACAGCCTCTATAGTTGTGGCACATGGATTTATTTGCTCCTCGGCATTTGGTATCTTCCAGGATCAGGGATCAATACCGTGTCTCCTGCATTGGCAGGCAGGTTCTTTACCACATGGCCACCAAGGAAGCCCAAAGGAAATTTTTTTTTTTAGTGAGGAATTTTTCATAAGCCAGTATTACTAATGCTGACCAGCTTCTTCAGAGAGGTATGGAGACAGAGTTTCTGTGGTCCTAAGACCACCTGCGAGAGAATTAAGCATGTAAGAATTAGTTACTTGAGGCAGTGTTTCTCCAAGTGTTATCCTATCACCACCTGTGAGAGAATTAATACATTAAGGGATGTGGAGATTAAAAGCTCCTTTTCCTGGTCTCCACCCTGGGCCTGCTAAATCAGTCTCAGAGTATTGGGCCAGGAATCGTCACTTTTGGAGGCTTGATTCTGTTAGAACCAAGGTCTGAGAATGCAGCAGTGAGGTGTCTGGGCCAGAGTCAGACTGTCTTTTCCTGAAATAGGCTCTTGTCCTCGGCAGTGGGGCTAGATGTGGGTGAAGGCAGCCTCTGCAGATCACTGAGGCTGATAGAATGAGTCAGAAGGAGGAAGAGAAAACTGAAAGCTGTGAGCCAAAGATCATCTTGGCTGACATGCTAGGAATCTGCAATTAGAGGCTAATGTTGCCTTGTTTACTAGATAATTGAAGAGAAAACTTGTTTTTCACCTACATTAGCCAGAGAATTTTTTTAAATTTATTTATTTTTTGGCTGTGCCTCGACGCATGTGTGGTTCTAGTTCCTGAACCAGGGGTTGAACCTGTGCCCCCTAATAGGAAGCACAGAGTCTTAACCACTGGACCACCTGAAAAGTCCCAGCCAGATAATTTAAATAAAATCTTTGCCCATTATTTGGATCTTGCTACACGGTGGCTTTCTCTAGTTGTGGTGAGCAGGGACTACTCTTGGTTGCAGTGTGGGGCTTCTCGTAGCGGTGGCTTCTCTTGATGCAGAGGACAGACTCTAGGTGCACAGGCTTCGGAAGTTGTGGCTCCTGGGCTCTAGAGCACAGGCTCAATAATTGTGGTGCAGGGGCTTAGTGGGTCCGAGACATGTGACATGTTCCCAGACCAGGGATTGAACCCGTGTCCCCTACATTGACAGGTGGATTCTTAACCACTGTACCACCAGGGAAGTCATGGATTAAGTTCTTGAAAGAAAGCCTTAATCTGTATGTCCCCACCTTGTTAACCTTCATAGAACATCTGAGTATTTCATGGATGTTCCTTATATCTTGGTTTTCAGTTCTACAGCTTGGAGAAACTAGACCACATGTGTACAGCTGTAAATCACCATCAAAATCACCCTTTGTTTTTAGAAATGAACACTTTGTTACCTATTGGATCAAGTGATAGTTCAGTGGGTTACAGCTTTCCAGTGTGTTGAAGCTTCCATATGGGTGTGCTACCAACTGTTGATCAATATGTAACAATTATTTTTTGCTACAGTTCAGTGTGTGTGTGTGCCCGTGTGTGTGCACCCATGTGTGTGTAGGGTGTATACAGACCAATACACTTCAGATGTCAAGTGTCTGTTAGATGAAAAGCTGAACTGAGCAGGTGGTGGGAAGTGGTATAGATGGAGAAATAACTTATTATGAGAAGAATTAAAAGGCCAGGTTGAGAGGTTTAAGACCCAAATATCTATAGGGACAGCAAGTAATACAAATGAATGAAGCAGGCAGGTGGTAAACAATAAGGAGCGGTGGGGACTGCAGCGGACTGAGGGGAGAATGCTCTAAGGGGGGCAGCATCTACTCAGGTCCCCTTCCATTGGGTGCAAAGATGAGAATAGTGTTGCCAGAACTTCTTACTTCTCAAAAGAAACTAGAAATCCATATTTATTATTTTTGTGACTTCCAGTTTGTAAATGTCAGCAATAATTCAGTTAAATAAACAGTTATTTAAATAAAACAAAAACAGTTAAATAAGGGCCAAACAAGATATGGTTGTATGATTGCAGGTAATTATGGCCCGTGAATGTGTAAAATAATGTCAAGTTGGCACACATTGAAAGAAAAATGTGCCTTTTGAATACATGAAAAGGCATGGCCAGGGCAGAAAATAACTTCTTAGAATACAATGCAGAGAAATGACTGAGCCATGTAATGACTGTTATCAAAATATGATCTTCAACAAGTTAAAAACACAAATAAGATATAAAAATATATTGAACGCATCAATTAATGAGGGAATCAATAAGGTAGCAAAGCTGATTTAAAGGCGAATTCAAGGAATAGAGACCTACATAATCAAAGAATTGCTGAATGGATTTTGCTAATGATTACAAAACTGATTCATGTCCTACAGTTCAATAAACTGGTCAATAAAACTGTAACCTTTGGTATTATTGGACAGAAATGTACAAGTTAATATGAAACGTCTATGTCTGGACTCTAATAAACAGTAAATTGTACAGGTCCATTCTCTTAGACTGTTAAATGAGCCTTGAGTAGGTTTTTTAAACAATGCCTCAGGATGACATTGAAAAAACACTGTCATCCCTTCATTTATCTCCAAGTTTTGGATACTTTTTCTGAAGATCTTGATATTATACCTTATTTATGACTACCTTGAAATTATTGTTCACTTATTTAGTAGTATTTTAAGCCGGTTTCAGTTCAGTTGCTCAGTCGTGTCTGACTCCTTGTAACCCCATGGTGTGCAGCACGCCAGGGCTCCCTGTTATCACCAACTCCCAGACTCTACCCAAACTCATGTCCATTGAGTCGGTGATGCCATCCAACCATCTCATCCTCTGTTGTCCCCTTCTCCTCGCACATTCAATCTTTCCCAGCATCAGGGTCTTTTCAAATGAGTCAGTTCTTCACATCAGGTGGGCAAAGTATTGGAGTTTCAGTTTCAACATCAGTCCTTCCAATGAACACCCAGGACTGATTTCCTTTAGGATGGACTGGCTGGATCTCCTTGCAGTCCAAGGGACTCTCAAGAGTCTTCTCCAACATCACAGTTCAAAAGCATCAATTCTTCGATGTTCAGCTTTCTTTATAGTCCAACTCTCACATCCATAAATGACTACTGGAAAAACCATAGCCTTGACTAGATGGACCTTTGTTGGCAGAGTAATGTCTCTGCCTTTTAATATGCTGTCTAGGTTGGTCATAACTTTCCTTCCAAGGAGTAAGCGTCTTTTAATTTCATGGCTGCAGTCACCATCTGCAGTGATTTTGGAACCCAAAAAAACAAAGTCAGCCACTGTTTCCACTGTTGCCCCATCTATTTGCCATGAAGTGATGGTACCAGACGCCATGATCTTAGTTTTCTGAATGTTGAGCTTTAAGCCAACTTTTTCACTCTCCACTTTCATCATGAGGCTCTTTAGTTCTTCACTTTCTGCCATAAGGGTGGTATCATCTGCATATCTGAGGTTATTGATATTTCTCCCGGAAATCTTGATTCCAGCTTGTGCTTCTTCCAGCCCCAGAGCTTCTCATGATGTACTCTGCATATGTTAAATAAGCAGGGTGACAATATACAGCCTTGACATACTCCTTTTCC
>NW_011494899.1:5198819-5204982 GCF_000754665.1 Bison bison bison | reverse complement strand
TCCAGCTTGTGCTTCTTCCAGCCCAGAGCTTCTCATGATGTACTCTGCATATGTTAAATAAGCAGGGTGACAATATACAGCCTTGACATACTCCTTTTCCTATTTGGAACCAGTCTGTTCTAAATAGGAACAGTCCAATTCTAACTGTTGCTTCCTGACCTGCATACAGGTTTCTCAAGAGGCAGGTCAGGTGGTCTGGTATTCCCATCTCTTTCAGAATTTTCCACAATTTATTGTGATCCACACAGTCAAAGGCTTTGGCATAGTCAATAAAGCAGAAATAGACGTTTTTCTGGAACTCTCTTGCTTTTTCAGTGATCCAGTGAATGTTGGCAATTTGATCTCTGGTTCCTCTGACTTTTCTAAAAACAGCTGGAACATCAGTAAGTTCACGGTTCACGTATTGTTGAAGCCTGGCTTGGAGAATTTTGAGCATCACTTTACTAGTGTGTGAGATGAGTGCAATTGTGCAGTAGTTTGAACATTCTTTGGCATTGCCTTTCTTTGGGATTGGAATGAAAACTGACCTTTTCCAGTCCTGTGGCTGCTGCTGAGTTTTCCAAATTTGCTGGCATATTGAGTGCAGCACTTTCACAGCATCATCTTTCAGAATTTGAAATAGCTCAACTGGAATTCCATCACCTCCACTAGCTTTGTTTGTAGTGATGCTTCCTAAGGCCCACTTGACCTCACATTCCAGGATGTCTGGCTCTAGGTGAGTGATCACACCATCGTGATCATGTGGTCGTGAAGACCTTTTTTGTACAGTTCTTCTGTGTATTCTTGCCACTTCTTAATATCTTCTGCTTCTGTCAGGTCCATACCATTTCTGTCCTTTATTGAGCCCATCTTTGCACGAAATGTTCCCTTGGTAGCTCTAATTTTCTTGAAGAGATCTCTAGTCTTTCCCATTCTATTGTTTTCATCTATTTCTTTGCACTTCTTATCAAATTGTGCCGCCCTAATTCCACTACTTTTTCAAGTGTGTCCAGCACCCTGAAGAGGTGTAGCCACTGTAAGCATATTGAAGGCTTCACCGCCGCCCCCCCCCCATCCAGTTAATAATTGTTTCATTAAGTGCTTTATCACAAAGATCTGTTTTGAGGTGGGCACAGCACTGTTGGTCATCACGTTTGTTCATCATGTTTGTTTTAGGTTTACAGAAGTAATCTTACCTAACTAAGCAAGAGCTAGATTTTTTTTTTTTTTTTTGGCCTTTTATGTATGCAGTGAGATCAAGGAAGAAGGTGGGGGTAGAAGGAACTGAAACTCAACAAGCAGCTCTCCACCCCTGAGGCAGGCTTGTCAGAAATATAATACTGGGCTAAACAGTCATGGTGTTGGCGGAGCAGGAAGCATGGTTTGTTTCCTTGTACCCATCTGCAGCAAGCAGGGCTCTGTGGTATCTTCCAGGGTATGGTTTTTATCTGCTGGACTGGTAATTCTCAGGATTTGGCTAGGCTGATCTGGCTGGGAGAGAGGGAATTCCAGGTCAAAGCAGAATGTAAGGGAAACTGAACTGGGATTTGGCCTTCAGTCAAGCACAGGGACTAAGCTAAGAGGCAGCTGAACGTAGGGACAAGCAGGAGGGAAGCATGAGCAGGTGTGTGTCTGGCGGCTTGTTTTAGGGTACAGCTGTTGGGACAGGCTTGCTAAGTAGTGTTAATCATATTTATTCAAACAACAGCAGCAAAACAAAACCCAGTCAACTTCTCTGGCTATCGGTGTGAGCAGAGGAGTATGGGAGGGGGAGGTGGTAGATTTTAAAGGAATTTGCGTGTGAGATCTTTTCATTCTTTGGCTGCTCTGGGTCTTCATTGCTATTGTGTGGGCTTTTGTTAGTTGCAGCGCAAGGGCTCTCTTAGTTCCCCTGACTGGGGATCGAACCCACATCCCCTGCACTGAAAGGCAGATTCTTAACCACTTGACCACCAGGGAAGTCCTTTTCTTTTTGCATGGGCACTGATTAATGGTCATTCATACTGGATAAGGTCAATGCTGAAACTCCAGGTGAATATTTTTTTTAAGAGCTAAGAAGTTTTGACAGGTTTAGGACTCTTTTAAAGCCCTCCTGTCTTGCATTTGACCGAGTTTTGTTTTTCTGTTCCTTGACCTTGACAGTCACCTTCACTTATTTTATTCTTGAATGTTTGATTTCTTCTGCCTGGAATACCCTTCTTTCTTCCCTTTTTTGGGCAAACTCTCCTTACCCATCAAGACCAAGTCTCCTTACCCATCAAGACCAAACTCTCCTTACCCATCAAGACCAAGTGACAGTTTTGTGATTCCCCAAATAGAGTTAGTATTGCCTTTTGTGAACACCCGGCCCCTTCGCATTTCTGTCATAGGATATATAGTGTATTGTGTACTATATTCTACTAGACTGAGTTCTTAGGGCAAGGCTATCTGGTTCAGAGTTAAATTTCCTGTTTGGGATAGTGCATGGCACATAAAGTCGGTGCTCAGTAAATGTTTGAATAAAGTGAGCCAAGTTTTCTTCTCCTATCTAATTCCCTCCGCCCCCCCCCCGACCTTTGATCAATTCAAGAATCACTTTCCCCCCGTGGAAACCTCCTTTATCTAGTTCTCTTGCTTCTGACTCTTTGAAATCTTACAAATGAGACAGCTCAGACAGGTATAACTGCCCTTGTCATGAGGGAGGAGTGGTGTTTCCAGCATTCCATATGGGATATTGTAGTTCCAAATAGTATAGTTTTTTGAAAGAGAGGGTAACTCCTAAGGTGGGCTTCCCTGGTGGCTCAGATGGTAAAGAATCTGCCTGTAATGTGGGAGACCTGGGTTCGATCTCTGGATTGGGAAGATACCCTGGGGAAGGGAATGGCAGCGAACTCCAGTATTCTTGCCTGGAGAATTCCAAGGACAGAGGAGCCTGGTGGGCTGTAGTCCATCAGGGTCACAAAGAGTTGGAAATGAGTGAGCAACTCATACACACAGCTCCTAAGGTAGTCTTGTAAATTGGGTTGTATCTACTCACTCAACACCTACTAACCATCTTCTAGATATTAGGCATTATTGTCAGGGCTGGGAATATGAGCTAATGTGCACTTCTGAGGTTGTTTTCTGAAGTGATGTATAATGTCTGAAACTTTTTATGAAAAGTAGTGATATTTGTGAATGCTCATTTTGAACCAGGCACTGTGCTGAGTGCTTTACATGTACTAACTCATTCAGTTATTGCACCAACCAAATGAAGAAAATGGTCACAGAGAGGTACACTGGGCATATGACCAGTAGGCAGTGGAGCCAGGGAGGAAGCTGGTGCTCTCTCGCCTCACTCAACAGATTGATGAGCCAGATTTAACCTAATAAGAACCTCCATCGCTCACCCCCTCATAAGAGTTGAAAGTAAAATATTTTGTTCCCATGAAAACAAGCAGTTGAATTAAAATAAAACTTTCTGGAGGATTGCCAGTACCTGGAAGGGGAAGAGGAGCATATTCAGGACAGTTTAACCTTATGTTTAAGGACAGGTAGACTAAAAATGAGTCATAGAAATCTTGAATATGATAAAAAATGTCCTGCTTAGGTGGTGAATGCTGAATGCTTGTGAGCTCACTGATCCTGCCTACAAAGCAGAGTAGAATCCCTTCGTCACTTCACGTCCATAAGATCAGTCGGGTCCCTGGAATGTATACTTGAATTGGAAGATCCTGATAAATAACACTTAGCTTCTAAGGTTGATCTCAGTATAGAACCATCATTACAGAGAGCTCTTGTTATATTTGATGGGTATTTATTTAGACTGTGGCTCCACAAATCACTTGATGGAGAGTGGAAAGAGAATCAGAGCTGAGAGGAGTTCTAGTTCTGTTTTACCATCAATGATCTGTGTGATTTGAGACAAGTTCCATGGCACTTCTGGGCCTTTATTTCCTCATTTGCAAAATAAAGTGAATGGATAAACCTTAAATCCTTTCCAGCTCTCAAAATTCTGAGGATCTGTCTCCTAGAAAAAAAGGTAGGGACGTCCTTGGTGGTCCAGTTGTTAGGACTCCATACTTCTACTGCGGAGGGCCCAGGTCCAATACCTGGTGGGGGAACTAAGATCCCACAAGCCTTGCAGCGTGGCCAAAAAAAAAGTAAATGCATAGAACATGTAATAATTTCATACAAAAATACCTAGCATTTTATAGGATTCCACAATATACAAGGTAATTTCACATCTATTATCTCAGACATGTCTGTTTTCCTGTCTTGGCTCTGGGAATGCATGCCTGAATAACTACTAAGATTTTAACCTGTTCACTTCATTTTCTGTGAACAAGTCAGCAACTCCTGAGATAGCAGGAAAGAACTTGCTTTAAAGTAATAACTGTATTAAAATCCAACTGTATAAAATCCAAAATAATGTCTTAATTGCATTTGGAAAAGATTTGAGTAGAGGGATTTGCATAAGTTCAAGTACATTTCTGGAAGCAGTTCTCTGAAAGGAATGATCCTTTAATTCATGTCCCTGTTCTGTGCATATGATCTCTGTTGCAGTCTTGTTTTCTTTTTTTGTAATGACAACTACTTAGTAAATGAATATATCTTTTGGGATATCTTTTAAAATTTTATTAAAAAATTAATCTATAAGTAAAATTGACATTTTGCTTGTCAGTTTTATAGGTTTTTAAAAAATATATATTTATTTATTTATTTGGCTTCTTTGATCTTCCTTGTAGCATGCCAGATCTTTAGTTCTGGTAGCGAACTCTTAGTTGTGGCATGTGGGATCTAATTTGCTGTCATATCCAAGAAACTATCCAAGGTCACAAATATTTACTTCTATTTTTTTTTCTAAGAATTTTATAGTTTTTATTCTTTCATTTAGTTCCATGATGTATTTTGAGTTAATTGTTCACAGATAGCACAATACTATATGTAGAAAATCCTTAGGAATACAGATACATACATACACCTCTATTAGAATGAATGAGAAAATTCAGCAAATTATAAGGTTAATATACAAAAATCAATTATATTTCTGTATACTAGCAATGAACAATCTGCAAATTAAATTAGGCAAGCATTTTCATTAACAGTAGCATAAAAAAGAACAAAATACTTTGCATATGGTATGAGGAAGGGGTCCAAATTCATTCTTTTGTAGGTAGATATACAATTGTCAACCGTTTGTTGAAAAGACTATTTTTGCCCTTTGAGTTGTCTTGACACCCTTGTCAAAAATCAACATACTGGTTTGTTTCTGGAGTCTCAATTCTGTCTGTTGTCTGTGCATATGCTGGTACTGCACTGTCTTGATTACTGTTGATTTGTAGTGAGTTGGAAAATTAAGAAGTGTGAGTCCTACTTTGTTCCTGTTTTTCCAGGTTTTGGCAATTCTGAGTCCTTTGCATTTCCATGTGAATTTTAGGATCAGCTTATCAATTTATGCAAAAAGACAGCCTAGGATTTTGAAAGGGATTGTATTGAATCTGTAGATTAATTTGGAAAATACTACCATCTTAACAATATTATGTCTTCCAGTCAATGAATTTGAGATGTATTTCCATTTATTTAGTTCTTTCTTTCAATAATGTTCTGTAGTTTTCAATGTATAGGTCTTGCACTGCTTCCGTTAAACCTTTTCCTAAGTATTTTGTTCTTTTTTTATGCTAGTGTTAATGAAAATGCTTGCCTAATTTAATTTGCAGATTGCTCATTGCTACTGTACAGAAATATAATTGATTTTTGTATATTAACCTTATAATTTGCTGAATTTTCTCATTCATTCTAATAGAGGTGTATGTATGTATCTGTATTCCTAAGGATTTTCTACATATAGTATTGTGCTATCTGTGAACACTTAGTCTTATTACTTCCTTTCAAATTTGGATAACTTTACTTTTATTTACTGCCTAATTGTCCTAGCTAAAACCTCCAGTTCAATGTTGAATAGAAGTGGCAAGAGCAGACATCTTTAACTTGTTCCTGATCTTAGGGGGAAAGCATTCAGTCTTTCACCATTAAGTATGAAGGTAGCTGTGAATTTTTCATAGTAGACTTTATCAGGTTAGTAGTGCTAAGTCGCTTCAGTCATGTCCGACTCTTTGCGACCCTATGGACTGTGGCCCACCAGGCTCCTCTGTCTAAGGAATTCTCCAGGCAAGAATACTAGAGTGGGTTGCCATTTCCTTCTCCAATCAGGTTAGTAGCTGCT
>NW_011494899.1:5195509-5198719 GCF_000754665.1 Bison bison bison | reverse complement strand
TGAAAGGGAAAAGGGAAAGTGAAGTCGCTCAGTCGTGCCTGACTCTTCTCGACCCCATGGACTGCAGCCTACCAGGCTCCTCTGTCCATGGGATTTTCCAGGCGAGAGTACTGGAGTGGGGTGCCATTGCCTTCTCCTCAGGTTAGTAGAGTTCCCTTCTATTTCTAGTTTGTTAAGTGTTTTTATCATTAAAGGGTGTTGGATTTTGGGGCGGATGTTTTTTCTGCATTTATTGAGATTATCATGTAGTTTTTGTCTCTTATTCTGTTAACATGAGATATTACATTGATTGGTTTTTCATATATTAAATCAACCTGTGTAAAAGTTTATCCCAGGATAAATTCATTCACTTCATTGTGGTATATAATCTTTTGTATATGTTGCTGGATTTGGTTTTCTCATATTTTATAGAGGATTTTTGGATTTTCTATCTATAGGAGATATTAGTCTGTGGTTTTTCTTTTTTTCTTTCTTGGCCACACTGTGCAGCTTGTGGGATCTTATTTCTCCATCCAGGGATTGAACTTGGGCCTCGGCAGTGAAAGCCTGAGGTCCTAACCACTGGACCACTAGGGAATTCCCTAGTCTGTGGTTTTCTTTTCTTGTGATGTCCTTGTCTGGTTTTGGTATCAGGGCAGTCATGGTTTCATAAAATGAGTTGGGAACTATTCTCTCTTCTGAGTTTTTTGAAGAGTTTGTGAAGAATTGATATTAAGTCTGCTGTAGATGTTTGGTAGAATTCACTAGTGAGGGCACCTGAGCCTGAGGTTTTCTTTGTAGGAGATTTGACTACTCATTCTATTTGTTAAAGGTCTGTTCAGATTTCCATTTGTTCAAAAGTCAGTTTGGGTAGTCATGTCTTTCTCAGAATTTTTCAGTTTCATGTTGGGTATCTATCTAATTGGTTGGCATACGATTGATCATGTGGTTTTTGTTTTTAACTGTTAATATGGCAGATTACATCAATTGATTTCTTTAATGTTGAACCAACCTCACATTCTCAAGATAAACCCCACTACCTCATGGTATATTATTATTATTATTTTTTTTCTTATGTTACTGTCTTATTAAAGAAATAATTTCTAGGCTGACCAATTCATTCTACTCTAAGGAAACAATTTCATACATTTCACATTCTCACTTGAAATCTAACAGAGTCAACATTTGGTAATGAAGCACAACCACGTTTTCTTGACTAGTATAGGAAAGTAAATATACACACTGTGACTTTTTATACAGGGCATGTTTGGGGGACTGGAGACAGTATTTTGATGTTTATTTCTCCTGAATTTATTATTATTATTAATGATCTTCCAGAAAGGAAGTTAGGAAACAATTTGAAGTATAACCATAAGGTAAGGAGCATGAAGTTCAGGTGTGGTTTGTGTACAATTTGTTTCATAAAATAGGCATTTTATTTATTTTTTTTTTTGTGGGATCTTTGTCAGGTTTTGGTATTAGGGTGATGGTGGCCTCATAGAATGAGTTTGGAAGTTTACCTTCCTCTGTAATTTTTTGGACGAGTTTGAGCAGGATAGGTGTTAGCTGTTCTCTAAATTTTTTGGTAGAATTCAGCTGTGAAGCCGTCTGGACCTGGGCTTTTGTTTGCTGGGTATATTATTATTTATCGTTGGATTTAATTTGCCATTATTTTGTTTAGGAATTTTTTGTCTTTATGAGGCATATTGGTCCACGGTTTTCTTGTGCTGGCTTTGTCTAGTTTGACTATCAGGATAATACTGATTTCACAAAACGGGTTGGAAAATGGTTCTTCCTCTTGTATTTTCTGAACAAGATTGTGTAAATTGGTATCTTTATTAATTTTTTTCTCCTGATATTCTACACATGTGAAAATGTTGCTGAATCAGAGGAACTTCTAAATACTCCTGCTTTCTACAGTTTTTTCTTAAGCCCTTGAAAGAAAGTCTGTTCAAACACAATGCAAACTTATCTCTTATTTCTAAACCTTTTATGAGAGAACTGGAAAGATTGAGACTTTCTTTAAAAGTCTAATGTTGGTTATATTGGCTAAACATTTTAGTGTACTATTATTTTTCCATTTTTTGGCTATTTTAAATACTCATTAGGTAACATAAAGGATGTGAGAAACGTGAAATATTTTCTGTATGTATTGTATATATACATACATTTGAAGCATGTTTAGTGAAATCCTGTGAATGAATGGTCTAGTGTAGGACAGAGAACTTCTTTTAGTTAGGTTATAAGTGGTATTTAGTAGGTGTGTATGAGGGATCAGTTTAGTCATTTCCATAGATCCCTTTTGTATCTTCAGTTCACTTCAGTTCAGTCAGTCAGTCCTGTCTGACTCTTTGCGACCCCATGAACCACAGCACGCCAGGCCTCCTTGTCCATCACCAACTTCTGGAGTCCACCCAAACCCATGTCCATTGTGTCAGTGATGCCATCCAACCATCTCATCCTCTGTCGTCCCCTTCTTCTCCTGCCCTCAATCTTTCCCAGCATCAGCGTCTTTTCAAATGAGTCAGCTCTTCACATCTGGAGGCCAAAATATTGGAGTTTCAGCTTCAACATCAGTCCCTCCAATGAACACCCAGGACTGATCTCCTTTAGGATGGACTGGTTGGATCTCCTTGCAGTCCAAGGGACCAATACCACAGTTCAAAAGCATCAATTTTTTGGCACTCAGCTTTCTTTATAGTCCAACTCTCATATCCATACATGACTACTGGAAAAACCATAGCCTTGACTAGACGGACCTTTGTTGGCAAAGTAATGTCTTTGCTTTTTAATATGCTGTCTAGGTTGGTCATAACTTTCCTTCCAAGGAGTAAGCGTCTTTTAATTTCATGGCTGCAGTCACCATCTGCAGTGATTTTGGAGCCCAGAAAAATAAAGTCAGCCACTGTTTCCACTGTTTCCCCATCTATTTGCCATGAAATGATGGGACTGGATGCCATGATCTTAGTTTCCTGAATGTTGAGCTTTAAGCCAACTTTTTCACTCTCCTCTTTCACTTTCATCAAGAGGCTTTCTAGTTCCTCTTCACTTTCTGCCATAAGGGTGGTGTCATCTGCATATCTGAGGTTATTGATATTTCTTCCGACAATCTTGATTCCAGCTTGTGCTTCCTCCAGCCCAGAGTTTCTCATGATGTACTCTGCATAGAAGTTAAATAAGCAGGGTGACAATATACAGCCTTGACGTACTCCTTTTCCTATTTGGAACCAG
>NW_011494899.1:5186243-5195396 GCF_000754665.1 Bison bison bison | reverse complement strand
GTCTGGTATTCCCATCTCTTTCAGAATTTTCCACAGTTTATTGTGATCCACACAGTCAAAGGCTTTGGCATAGTCAATAAAGCAGAAGTAGATGTTTTTCTGGAACTCTTTTGCTTTTTCTATGACCCAGCAGATGTTGGCAATTTGATCTCCGGTTCCTCTGCCTTTTCTAAAACCAGCTTGAACATCTGGAAGTTCACGGTTCACGTATTGCTGAAGCCTGGCTTGGAGAATTTTGAGCATCACTTTACTAGCTTGTGAGATGAGTGCAATTCTGCAGTTTTGGGCATTCTTTGGCATTGCCTTTCTTAGGGATTGCAATGAAAACTGACCTTTTCCAGTCCTGTGGCTGCTGCTGAGTTTTCCAAATTTGCTGGCATATTGAGGCAGCACTTTCACAGCATCATCTTTCAGAATTTGAAATAGCTCAACTGGAATTCCATCACCTCCACTAGCTTTGTTTGTAGTGATGCTTCCTAAGGCTCACTTGACCTCACATTCCAGGATTTCTGGCTCTAGGTGAGTGATCACACCATTGTGATTACCTGGGTCGTGAAGATCTTTTTTGTATAGTTCTTCTGTGTATTCTTGCCACCTCTTCTTAATATCTTTTGCTTCTGTTAGATCCATACCATTTCTGTCCTTTACTGAGCCCATCTTTGCATGATATGTTCCCTTGGTATCTCTAATTTTCTTGAAGAGATCTCTAGTCTTTCCCATTCTATTGTTTTCCTCTATTTCTTTGCATTGATCGCTGAGGAAGGCTTTCTTATCTCTCCTTGTTATTCTTTGGAACTCTGCTTTCAAGTGGGTATATCTTTCCTTTTCTCCTTTGCTTTTGACTTCCCTTCTTTTCACAGCTATTTATAAGGCCTCCTCAGACAGCCATTTTGCTGTTTTGCATTTCTTTTTCTTGGGGATTATCTTGATTCCTGTCTCCTGTACAATGTCACGAATCTCTATCCATAGTTCATCAGGCACTCTATCAGATCTAGTCCCTTAAATCTATTTCTCACTTCCACTGTATAGTCATAAGGGATTTGATTTAGGTCATACCTGAATGGTCTAGTGGTTTTCCCCACTTTCTTCAATTTAAGTCTGAATTTGGCAATAAGGAGTTCATGATCTTAATGAGTGTAATTCAGATTTTGTAGTGGGTGTGTTGTACAGTCAAAGGCAGCACCTACACTTTCTTCCATGTATATGCTTTATGTCCAGAAAAGACATATTTGCAGAAATTTTGCACATATCTAGACCAACTGTTATCTCACAGATGAAGAAATTAAAGTCTAGAAGGCATTATTAAGTCAAGGATATATCCATCGTAGATGAGAAAAATCTGATTTCTTAAATCATTTAAAAAAGATAATATACTAGGAAACACTTTAAAATTTTATTCTTTCACATAATATTTTTAAGTGTTTATATTTCTTTTTTTTTTCCTCAATGTTACAGCTCCATTTTATAAGTGTTTATATTTCTGATTCATAAGAAGTTCTATAGTATTGCCCTCAAAGTGATTTTCTTCTCTTATTAACAGTATCAATATGAAATTTCCCAGCTAGGAGAAAGTTGGATATTTTTTTCCTTTTGCCAGTTGGTTTTTAAATAACCCTTCCAAGTTCCCTGTGGTAAATCCTGACCCTGACAGATAACCTTTGGGCTGAGTGATTGGGTAAACCAAGACCAGCCTTCCTCCCGCCGCACCCAGTCTGCTGCAGCAACAACATTCTGGATCTTCTGGCATTGTTTTCCCATCATAAACCAGTCCTTTGGGGAAGAGATATTTCTTTTCAAAATGTATATTCTCAGGTTCATATAGCCATTGAATCCTGGACATGCATATTATTCGAATGCAGTTGTGGAGTGAGGCAAGTGGGAAATTCCTTCTAGGCAAGGATCCACACCACAACCCAGGTTTAATTTTAACCTCCTAATAAGACTCCTTTGAAGGACACACAAGAAGAGCTATGGCCAGGATGTCATCTGCCTTTTTGTAACAGCTTGCTTCTAACATAATTAGTATTTCATATGACAAATTCTTTGTAAGAACTAAAATCTCCCTTTAAAGCTGAAAATCATCCAAGTGTTTCCCCCCACCCCCGGCCCCAAGTTGGTAAATAACTAGTACTAAAAACTAAGCTGTATTGGGTTAGCCAAAAAGATCATTTGGGTTTTTCTGATGATGTTATGGAAAACTCGAATGAACTCTTTGGCTGACTCAGTATTATGTTTAGCATCAGAGAGTCATCAGCATGTTCCATTAAAGAGTTTCTAGTCTTCCTTGTGTTTCCACAAATACTTGTGTTTTATTTTTCTAGCATGTCTCATACCCTGCAGTCTTTTAAAAACACACGCAATTATCTTGTCTTCTTCACTTTGTAGATCATATATGCTTCCCCTTTAAGCTTCCTTACTGTTACCCAAGTGTAATGATATTCCATGTTTCTTTGAATAAAAGTGGTTTGAATAAAATACTATTAAAATTATTAATTCGTTTATTTTTAGAAAGCTGATAGTGGTGGTATATTTGTGGTCTTTGCACATGAACTGAATAAAAAGCTTTGTCAAGCTATGGGATCTGCAGAAATCCTTGACTTCTTGAGAGCTCTTGCATCCAGATGCTTTTAACCACAGGCAACAGGTTAAAAACACACGTCAGAAACCCACAAACCAGAAAGTTGATGACAGCAGGCAAAGTGGAGAGCTGTAAAATTTTTATCATCACATTTGAAGTGATCATGTTGCTAATTAATGGCAAAAATTCAAGTTCTAACAAGTGGCAGTTCCAGTCTGTGTTTAGCCTTGCCATTTTGCTTTCTTTGTTGGGCTCTTCTTTCCCCTCCCCCATGTTTCCCTGCTTTGAAGTTCTTAGGTTACTTCTCTTATTCTCTGATTGGTGTAAACCTCTTAACCTTGATCTGGTCCCTTCAAAATTCTGATCAGTCAACTCTCCTGATGAGCAGCTGGTTTTATGTTAGTTGCTATAAACATGAGGTAGAAACACAGGCCTTTGCACCTTCATGCAATGATTAAGGATCCAGAAAGGCGGAGTTGTTGATGGACCTCTTCCCTTACAGTCCGGCTGTTTCTGCTGTTGCTGTTTCTGCTGCTTCTGCTGCTGCTTCTTCTCTTGCTCCTCCTTCTCCCCTCCCTTCTTCACCCCTGCCTCCTCTTCTCTTCCTTCCCCTTCTCCTTATTCTTCTCCTCCTTCTTCATTTTAAGTTTCCTGGAATTAGAGCTCATAACAAAAGAACAACACCAACAACAATTTTCTAAAAAGAGGCCTAGAGGACTGCCCTATTCCAATTAATTTTAGGGGCTTTGAAAGAGAAACCAACCTGTGTTCTCTTAGGTTTAAGAGAAGAACTTGTTTGTTTTACAATCCTAGATTAAAATTTGGGGTCCTAATGAAACTCCACTTTTCACATATTCTCTTTCAAACTTTTCAAAATGTCAAGGTTGGTAGTTTTCAAAAATTTGGTCTCAGGTCTTTACTCTTAAACATTATTAAGGACCCCAACAGTGAAAAATACAAATGTATCTTATTATGAAAATAGTTTCACCTCTAAAAAGGTGAAGAGACCTCTAAAAGTATGCCTACCACATTTTGAGGGCCACTGTTTAGAGATGTTTATTTTGCACCAGAGAAGTCGTTGGGATTCTGTCTGAACAAAGGAAATCAAGAAATCAGTCTCAGGGATTGCTTCTCAGCTTCTTAATGTCTCTAGGGTTAGCTGACTTGAAATTTCCTGAGTTTTTCAAATGCAAACCACCCTCAGTGCAGGGACAAGATTGAAGGTGATGGGATGAAGATGAATAAGCCAGACTTTCCTCACAAATCCAAACAGAAATATACTATTGTGTACTCTATACAAAAATTTTAAAAACTACTAACCCAGCAATCTAACAATTCACCCAGGTCAACAGTGAAGTGAAAGAATAATATAACTACCCATATTTCATTCACAAGATTCATATTTCACTTCATTTGTTTTCTTTTCCTTCCTTATACACACACACACACACACACACACACACTTTTTTCCTGAACCATTTGGGATGTTGCAGGTCTTATGACTTTTCACTCTATATCAGGATGTGTCTCTAAAGAAAAAGTACTCTTCTACAAAAACCTGTTGGATTTAATGTTGATATAATATCATCCAGCACAAGTCCATTGTAAAATTTCCTCAGTGTCTTTGACTCCAGGCTCTGTTTAAGGATTATATGTAGCAATTTGTGGCCAGTTATTATGCTTTGCAAAAAAATATTTAAATTTGAGAAATACAAGAGAGAAAAAGCCATGCCTAATCCTATCATGCCAGAACAACTTACATGACCATTTTACAGATTCATTTTCAGGATTTATATAGGCACTTGTTGTTCAGTTGCTTAGTTGTGTCCAATCCATTGTGACCCCATGGACTGCAGCATGCCAGGCTTCCCTGTCCTTCACCATCTCCCATAGTTTGCTCAAACTCATGTCCATTGAGTCGACGATGCCTCGATCTCATCCTCTGTTGACCCCATCTCCTCCTGCCTTCAGTCTTCCCCAGAATCAGGGTCTTTTCCAAGGAATTTGCTCTTCAAATCAGGTGGCCAAAGTACTGGAGCTTCAGCATCAGTCCTTCCAATCAGTATTTAGGGCTTCCCTGGTGGCTCAGACTACAAAAAATCTATAGGCAGAGTGTTATATAATTGCAAAACTACAGTACATAGGATTTGGCATTCTGTTTCTTTTTAAATATCATTATGTCAAACCATTTCCATATTGTTTTGAGTCTTAAATAGTATGCAGCCATTAAAATTATTGAAGAACAAGAGAGCTGCTGTAATTTAGCCATTGTCCTAGTGTGACAAGACATCTGTTATTTCTACTTTTTAAAAACTTAACTGTATAGTATATTGTTTATACTGTGATTAAACTATTGGGAATAGTTAGATAAAAAGAGAGTAATTGAGACGGGGAGTAGAAAGAAGTGAAGTAGGCTAGAAAGCAGGGAGAAAATCTTTGTAATATAGCCTTTGAAGGGAGAAAGGCAGCTGAAATGAGATATAACTTTGTCTCTAGAAAGGTGATATAAACATTCAGGAGGTAGGGAGTGAAAGAGAGTTAGTTAGGTCAATGGCCTGTTTTGTTCCCGTTGGATTTTACAGGAAGTTATCATGATTACTTTTCATACTGTTCATGGGGTTCTCAAGGCAATAATACTGAAGTGGTTTGCCATTCACTTCTCCAGTGGACCACGTTTTGTCAAAATTCTCCACTGACCCATCCCTCTTGAGTCACTGATTCCTGAAATGTCAATGTTGACTCTTGCCATCTCCTGTTTGACCACTTCCAATTTACCCTGATTCATAGACCTAATATTCCAGGTTCCTATGCAATATTGTTCTTTATAGCAAAGGGCTTTACTTCTATCATCAGTCACATCCACAAGGGCATTGTTTTCACTTTGGCTCCATCTCTTCATTCTGTTGACTAAAAAAGACGTACAACTTGAGAGTTGTATGAGTTAAGTTTTATTTGGGGCAAAATGGGGACTGTAGCTCGGGAGGCAGCATCTCAGATAGCTCTGAGAGACTGCTCCAAAGTGGCAGTTCAGTTTAGTTCAGTTGCTCAGTCATATCAGACTCTTTGTGACCCCATGGACTGCAGCATGCCAGGCCTCCCTGTCCATCACCAACTCCCAGAGTTTACACAAACTCATGTCCATTGAGTCAGTCATACCATCCAATCATCTCATCCTCTGTTGTCCCATTCTCCTCCTGCCTTCAATCTTTCCCAGCATCAGGATCTTTTCAAATGAGTCAGTTCTTCGCATCAGGTGGCTATAGTATTGGAGTTCCAGCTTCATCATCAGTCCTTCCAATGCACACTCAGGACTCGACTCTCAAGAGTCTTCTCCAACATCACAGTTCAAAAGCTTTAATTCTTTGGCACTCAGCTTTCTTTATAGTCCAACTCTCACATCTGTGCATGACTACTGGAAAACCCATAGCTTTGACTAGATGGACCTTTGTTGGCAAAGTGATGTCTCTGCTTTTGAATATGCTATCTAGGTTGGTCATAACTTTCCTTCCAAGGAGCAAGCATCTTTTAATTTCATGGCTGCAGTCACCATCTGCAGTGATTTTGGAGCCCCAAAATTAAAGTCTGTCACTGTTTCCACTGTTTCCCCATCTATTTGCCATGAAGTGATTGGACTGGATGCCATGTTCTTAGTTTCCTGAATGATGAGCTTTAAGCCAACTTTTTCACTCTCCTCTTTCACTTTCATCACGAGGCTCTTTAGTTCTTCTTCTCTTTCTGCCATAAGAATGGTGTCATCTGAATATCTGAGGTTATTGATATTTCTCCCGGCAATCTTGATTCCAGCTTGTGCTTCATCCAGCCTGGCATACCCTGGGCCAGAGGTCAGGGGCGGCGGCCGAGAGGAGCTACCTGGTGCCCGAGGTCAGGGGCGGCTGCTGAGAGAAGCTACCCCGTGCACGAGGTCAGGGGCGGCAGCTGAGAGGAGCAACGGTGCACCCGAAGTCAGGGGCAGCAGCCTACAGGAGCTACCCTGTGCCCGAGGTCAGGGGCCGTGGCCTAGAGGAGCTACCCGGCACCCGAGGTCAGGAGCAGAGGCCGAGAGGAGCTACCCCATGTCCGAGGTAAGGAGCAGGGGTTGCGCTTTGCTGGAGCAGCCATGAAGAGAGACCCCACGTCCAAGGTAAGTGAAACCCAAGTAAGAGGGTAGACACTGAGAGAGGGGATCAGAGGGCAGACAGACTGAAACTACAGTCACAGACAACGAGCCAATCTGATCACACGGACCACAGCCTTGTCTAACTCAATGAAACTAAGCCATGCAGTATGGGGCCACCCAACATGGAGGGGTCATGTTGGAGAGGTCTGATGGAACGTGGTCCACTGGAGAAGGGAATGGCAAACCACTTCAGTATTCTTGCCTTGAGAACCCCATGAACAGTATGAAAAGGCAAAAAGATAGGACACTGAAAGATAAAATCCCCAGGTCGGTAGGTGCCCAATATGCTACTGGAGATCAGTGGAGAAATAACTCCAGAAAGAATGAAGGGTTGGAGCCAAAGCAAAAACAACACCCAGTTGTGAATGGGAGTGGTGATAGGAGCAAGATTTGATGCTGTAAAGAGCAATATTGCATAGGAACCTGGAATGTTAGGTCCATGAATCAAGGCAAATTGGAAGTGGTCAAACAGGAAATGGCAAGAGAGAACGTCGACATTCTAGGAATCAGTGAACCAAGATGGACTAGAAAGGGTGACTTTAACTCAGATGACCATTATATCTACTACTGTGGGCAGGAATCCCTTAGAAGAAATGGAGTAGCCATCATAGTCAACAGAAGAGTCCAAAATGCAGTACTTGGATGCAATCTCAAAAACGACAGAATGATCCCTGTTCATTTACAAGGCAAACCATTCAATATCATGGTAATCCAAGTCTATGCCCCGACCAGTAACGCTGAAGAAGCTGAAGTTGAATAGTTCTATGAAGACCTACAAGACCTTTTAGAACTAACACCCAAAAAAGATGTCCTTTTCATTATAGGGGACTGGAATGCAAAAGTAGGAAGTCAAAAAACACCTGGAGTAATAGGCAAATTTGGCCTTGGAATACGGAATGAAGCAGGGCAAAGACTAATAGAGTTCTGCCAAGAGAACACACTGGTCATAGAAAACACCCTCTTCCAACAACACAAGAGAAGGCTCTACACATGGACATCACCAGATGGTCGACACCGAAATCAGACTGATAATATTCTTTGCAGCCAAAGATGGAGAAGCTCTATACAGTCAGCAAAAACAAGACCAGGGGCTGACTGTGGCTCAGATCATGAACTCCTTATTGCCAAATTCAGACTGAAATTGAAGAAAGTGGAGAAAACCACTAGACCATTCAGGTATGACCTAAATCAAATCCCTTATGACTATACAGTGGAAGTGAGAAATAGATTTAAGGGACTAGATCTGATAAACAGCGTGCCTGATGAACTATGGATGGAGGTTTGTGACATTGTACAGGAGACAGGAATCAAGATCATCCCCAAGAAAAAGAAATGCAAAAAAGCAAAATGGCTGTCTGAGGAGGCCTTACAAATAGCTGTGAAAAGAAGGGAAGCCAAAAGCAAAGGAGAAAAGGAAAGATATACCCATTTGAATGTAGAGTTCCAAAGAATAACAAGTAGAGATAAGAAAGCCTTCCTCAGCAATCAATGCAAAGAAATAGAGGGAAAAAATAGAATGGGAAAGACTAGAGTTCTCTTCAAGAAAATTAGAGATACCAAGGGAACATTTCATGCAAAGATGGGCTCAGTAAAGGACAGAAATGGTAGGGACCTAACAGAAGCAGAAGATATTAATAAGAAATGGCAATAATACACCGAAGAACTGTACAAAAAAGACCTTCACGACCCATATAATCATGATGGTGTGATCACTCACCTAGAGCCAGACATCCTGGAATGTGAAGTCAAGTGGGCCTTAGGAAACATCACTACGAACAAAGCTAGTGGAGGTGATGGAATTCCAGGTGAGCTATTTCAAATCTTGGAAGATGATGCTGTGGAAGTGTTTCACTCAATATGCCAGCAAATTTGGAAAATTCAGCAGTGGCCACAGGACTGGGAAAGGTCAGTTTTCATTGCAATCCCAAAGAAAGGCAATGCCAAAGAATGCTCAAACTACCGCACAATTGGACTCATCTCACAAGCTAGTAAAGTAATGCTCAAAATTCTCCAAGCCAGGCTTCAGCAATACGTGAACCGTGAACTTCCAGATATTCAAGCTGGTTTTAGAAAAGGCAGAGGAACCAGAGATCAAATTGCCAACATCAATTGGATCATAGAAAAAGCAAGAGAATTCCAGAAAAACATCTACTTCTGCTTTATTGACTATGCCAAAGCCTTTGACTGTGTGGATCACAATAAACTGTGGAAAATTCTGAAAGAGATGGGAATGCCAGACCACCTGACCTGCCTCTTGAGAAACCTGTATGCAGGTCAGGAAGCAAAAGTTAGAACTCGACATGGAACAACTGACTGGTTCCAAATAGGAAAAGGAGTACGTCAAGGCTGTATATTGTCACCCTGCTTATTTAACTTATATTCAGAGTACATCATGAGA
>NW_011494899.1:5149450-5186143 GCF_000754665.1 Bison bison bison | reverse complement strand
GAGTACATCATGAGAAATGCTGGACTGGAAGAAACACAAGCTGGAATTAAGATTGCCAGGAGAAATATCAATAACCTCAGATATGCAGATGATACCACCCTTATGGCAGAAAGTGAAGAGGAACTCAAAAGCCTCTTGATGAAAGTGAAAGAGGAGAGTGAAAAAGTTGGCTTAAAGCTCACATTCAGAAAACTAAGATCATGGCATCCGGTCCCATCACTTCATGGCAAATAGATGAGGAAACAGTGGCTAACTTTATTTTTGTGGGCTCCAACATCACTGCAGATGGTGATTGCAGCCATGAAATTAAAAGACACTTACTCCTTGGAAGGAAAGTTATGACCAACGTAGACAGCATATTAAAAAGCAGAGACATTACTTTGCCAACAAAAGTCCGTCTAGTCAAGGCTATGGTTTTTCCAGTAGTCATTTATGGATGTGAGAGTTGGACTATAAAGAAAGCTGAGTGCTGAAGAACTGATGCTTTTGAACTGTGGTGTTGGAGAAAACTCTTGAGAGTCCCTTGGACTGCAAAGAGATCCAACCAGTCCATCCTAAAGGAGATCAGTCCTGGGTGTTCATTGGAAAGACTGATGTTGAAGCTGGAACTCCAATACTTTGGCCACGTGATGCAAAGAGCTGACTCATTTGAAAAGACCCTGATGCTGGGCAAGATTCAGGGCAGGAGGAGAAGGGAACGACAGAGGATGAGATGTTGGATGGCATCACCAACTCGATGGACATGGGTTTGGGTGGACTCCGGGAGTTGGTGATGGACAGGGAAGCCTGGCATGCTGCAGTTCATGGGGTTGCAAATAGTCGGGCATGACTGAGCGACTAAACTGAACTGAACCCTGCATATAAGTTAAATAAGCAGGGTGACAATATAACCCCTTGACGTACTCCTTTCCTAATTTGCCAGTCCATTTTTCCATGTCCAGTTCTAACTGTTGCTTCCTGAACTGCATACAGATTTCTCAAGAGGCAGGTCAGGTGGTCTGGTATTCCCATCTATTTTAGAATTTTCCACAGTTGTGATCCACACAGTCAAAGGTTTTGGCATAATCAATAAAGCAGAAATAGATGGTTTTTTTAGAATTCTTTTGCATTTTCTATGATCTAGTAGATGTTGGCAATTTGATCTGTTGTTCCTCTGCCTTTTCTAAAACCATCTTGAACATCTGGAAGTTCACGGTGCACGTATTGCTGAAGCCTGGCTTGGAGAATTTTGAGCATTACTTTACTAGCCTGTGAGATGAGTGCAATTGTGTGGTAGTTTGAGCATTCTTTGGCATTGCCTTTCTCTGGGATTGGAATGAAAACTGACCTTTCCCAGTCCTGTGGCCACTGCTGAGTTTTCCAAATTTGCTGGCATATTGAGTGAAGCACTTTCACAGCATCATCTTTCAGGATTTGAAATAGCTCAACTGGAATTCCATCACCTCCCCTAGCTTTGTTCGTAGTGATGCTTCATAAGGGCCACTTGACTTCACACTCTAGGATGTCTGGCTGTAGGTATGATCATACCATCGTGGTTATCTGAATCTTGAAGATATTTTTGTACAGTTCTTCTGTGTATTCTTGCCACCTCTTCTTAATATCTTCTGCTTCTGTTAGGTCCATACCATTTCTGTCCTTTATTGAGCTTATCTTTGCATGAAATGTTCCCTTGGTATCCTTAATTTTCTTGAAGAGATCTCTAATCTTTCCCATTCTATCGTTTTCCTCTATTTCTTTTTACTGATTCCTGAGGAAGGCTTTCTTATCTCTCCTTGTTATTCTTTGGAACTCTGCATTCAGATGGGTATATCTTCTTTTTCTCCTTTGCTTTTCACTTCTCTTCTTTTTACAGCTACTTACAAAACCTCCTCAAAGAGCCATTTTGCTTTTTTGCATTTCTTTTTCTTGGGGATGGTCTTGATCCCTGTCTCCTGTACAGTATCACAGACCTCTGTCCATAGTTCACCAGGCACTCTGTCTATCAGAGCTAGTCCCTTGAATCTATTTCTCACTTCCACTGTGTAGTCAGGGATTTGATTTAGGTTGTACCTCAATGGTCTACTGATTTTCCCCACTTTCTTCAATTTCAGTCTGAATTTGGCAATAAGGATTTCATGATCTGAGCCACAGTCAGCTCCTGGTCTTGTTTTTGCTGACTGTATGGAGCTTCTCCATCTTTGGCTGCAAAGAGTGTAATCAATCTGATTTCAGTGTTGGCCATCTGGTGATGTTCATGTGTAGAGTCTTCTCTTGTGTTGTTGGAAGAGGATGTTTGCTATGACCAGTGCATTTTCTTGGCAAAACTCTATTAGTCTTTGCCCTGCTTCATTCCGTATTCCAAGGCCAAATTTGCCTGTTACTCCAGGTGTTTCTTCACTTCCTACTTTTGCATTCCAGTCCCCTATAATGAAAAGGACATCTTTTTTGGGTGTTAGTTCTAAAAGGTCTTGTAGGTCTTCATACAACCATTCAACTTCAGCTTCTTCATCGTTACTGGTCAGGGCATAGACTTGGATTACCGTGATATTGAATGGATTGCCTTGGAAACAAACAGAGATCATTCTGTTGTTTTTGAGATTGTATCCAAGGACTGCATTTCGGACTCTTATTGACTATGATGGCTACTCCATTTCTTCTAAGGGATTCTTGCCCACAATAGTAGATATAATGGTCATCTGAGTTAAGTTCACCCATTCCAATCCATTTTAGTTTGCTGATTCCTAAAATGTCGACGTTCACTCTTGCCGTCTCCTGTTTGACCACTTCCAAATTGCCTTGATTCATGGACCTAATATTCCAGGTTCCTATGCAATATTGCTTTTACAACATAGGACCTTGCTTCCATCACCAGTCACATCCACAGCTGGGTGTTGTTTTTGCTTTGACTCTGTCTCTTCATTCTTTCTGTAATTATGTCTCCATTCGTCTCCAGTAGCATATTGGGCACCTACCGACCTGGGGAGTTCATCTTTCAGTGTCCTGTCTTTTTGCCTCTTCATACCGTTGATGGGATTCTCAAGACAAGAATACTGAAGTGGTTTGCCATTCACTGGGGAAGGTCAATATATAAGGTTTTGGTAAAGGGGGAGTTCAGTACCATGAAGCACTCATTTTACAAAAGGTTTTTTGTTAGTCACGAGGATCTGATGTCACCATGAAGGGATTTAGTGCTTCTCTAGATATGTGGAGACGCAAGGATTAAGATCATGAAATCTGCTCCTAAAAATACCAAACTATCTAAAGACCTGTCCCACCAGATTCCCTGGAACACAGAGTGCCTCACTCCACCCTGAACTCCCTCCAGGGTTGTTGAAGATCAACATCTATAGCAGGATGGGGTTCAATCTCCATAGAGGCAGATGGCAAATTCCTTTATTGTTCACTCCTTGGCAATGCCCTTGGTAAGTGCCAATTTGTAGTCGACCGTTCTTTCTGTAATTATGTCTCCACTCGTCTCCAGTAGCATATTGGGCACCTACCAACCTGGGGAGGTCATCTTTCAGTGTCCTGTCTTTCTGCCTTTTCATACTGTTCATGGGGTTCTCAAGGCAAGAATACTGAAGTGGTTTCACATTCCTTTGTCCAGTGGACCATGTTCTGTCAGAACTCTTCACCATGATCTATACATCTTGGACTGTCTTGCACAGCATGGCTCATAGTTTCGTTGAGTTCAGGCTGTGGTCCATGTGATCAGTTTGGTTAGTTTTCTGTGATTGTGGTTTTCATTCTGTCTGCCCTCTGATGGATAAGGATAAGAGGCTTATGGGAGCTTCCTGATGGGAGAGACTGAGTTTGGGGGAAACTGGGTCTTGTTCTGATGGGTGGGGCCATGCTCAGTAAAACTTTAATCCAATTTTCTGTTGTTGGTTGGGGCTGTGTTCCCTCCCTATTGTTTCACCTGAGGCTAAACTATGATTAAATTTGATAAACAGAGTGCCTGAACTATGGAGATTTCTGACATTGTACAGGAGGCAGCGATTAAGACCATCTCCAAGAAAAATAAGAAAGCCTTCCTCAGTGATCAGTACAAAGAAACAGAGGAAAACAATAGAATGGGAAAGACTAGAGATCTCTTCAAGAAAATTAAAGATACCAAGGGAACATTTCATGCAAAGGTGGGCTCAATAAAGGACAGAAATGGTATGGACCTAACAGAAGCAGAATATATTAATAAGAGATGGCAAGAATACACAGAAGAACTATACAAAAAAAGATCATGATCCAGATAACCACGATGGGGTGATCACTCACCTAGAGCCAGACATCCTGGAATGCAAAGTCAAGTGGGCCTTAGGAAGCGTCACTATGAACAATGCTAGTGGAGGTGAAGGAATTCCAGCTGAGCTATTTCAAATCCTAAAAGATGATACTTTGAAAGTGCTGCACTCAATATGCCAGCAAATTTGGAAAACTCAGCAGTGGCCACAGGACTGGAAAAGGTCCATTTTCATTCCAATCCCTAAGAAAGGCAATGCCAAGCAGTGTTCAAACTACTGCAGAATTGCACTCATCTCACAAGCTAGTAAAGTAATGCTCAAAATTATCCAAGCCAGGCTTCAACAGTATGTGAACCGTGAATTTCAAGATGTGAAAGCTGGATTTAGAAAAGGAAGAGGAACCAGAGATCAAATTGCCAACATCAATTGGATCATAGAAAAAACAAGAGAATTCCAGAAAAACATCTTCTGCTCTGTTGACTACGCCAAAGCCTTTGACTGTGGGAATTATGGAAAACTATGGAAAATTCTGAAAGAGATGGGAATACCAGGCCACCTTACCTGCCTTCTAAGAAACCTGTATGCAGGTCAAGAAACAACAGTTAGAACTGGACATGGAATAATGGACTGGTTCCAAATTAGGAAAGTAGTACGTCAAGGCTGTATATTGTCACCCGGCTTATTTAACGTCTATGCAGAGTACATAATGTGAAATGCCAGGCTGGATGAAGTACAAGCTGGACTCAAGATTGCCAGGAGAAATACCAATAACCTTAGATATGCAGATGACACCATCCTTATGGCAGAAAGTGAAAAGGAGCTAAAGAGCCTCTTGATGAAAGTGAAAGAGAGTGAAAAAGTTGGCTTGAAGCTCAACATTCAGGAAACTAAGATCATGGTATCCAGTCCCATCACTTCATGGCAAATAGGTGGGGAAACAATGGAAACAAATGACAGACTTTATTTTTCTGGGCTCCAAAATCACTGCAGATGGTGACTGCAGCCATGAAATTAAAAGATGCTTACTCCTTGAAAGAAAAGTTATGACCAACCTAGATAGCATATTAAAAAGCAGAGACATTACTTTGCCAACAAAGGTCTGTCTAGTCAAAGCTATGGTTTCTCCAGTAGTCATGTATGGATATGAGAGTTGGACTATAAAGAAACCTGAGCGCCAAAGAATTGATGCTTTTGAACTGTGGTGTTGGTCAAGACTCTTGGACTGCAAGGAGATCCAACCAGTCCATCCTAAAGGAAATCAGTCCTGCGTGTTCATTGGAAGGACTGATGCTGAAGCTGAAACTCCAATACTTGGGCCACCTGATGGGAAGAACTGACTCCTTGGAAAAGACTCTGATGCTGGGAAAGATTGAAGGCAGGAGGAGAAGGGGACGACAGAGGATGAGATAGTTGGATGGCATCACCGACTCAAAGGATGTGAGTTTGAGTAGGTGCTGGGAGATGGTGATCGACAGGGAAACCTGGTGTGCAGCAGTCCATGGGGTTGCAAAGAGTCGGACACAGCTGAGTGATTGAACTGAACTGATCATGATTACTCCTGAATTTATGGAACTTGTACTGAAAAGGGAAGTTTTCCATTTACTAGGTGATGCTGCTGCTGCTGCTACTCAGTCACTTCAGTAGTGTCCAGCTCCTAATGACCCCCATGGACTGCAGCCTACCAGTCTCCTCCGTCCATGGGATTTTCCAGGCAAGAGTACTGGAGTGGGTTGCCATTGCCTTCTCCGTAGGTGATGCTAGTTATATTAATAAAATCTACAGAAAGCTTTTATGAGACTAGGAAGTGGGATCATTTTTGTGAGTACCGTATAATATTTTAATTATTTTAGATTTCTTTTAAGATAATAACCCAGGTGAGAGTGCTAGGTTAAAATATATATATGGCTCTTTCTGTTTATATCCACATTGTCAAATTGATTTCCAAAAGAATAGTAATAGTTTATTTACATACCCCCTCATATCCATGGACTGTCCTCAGTGTACAATTACCCGCCAGTGGGAATTTTCATTTTTAATATGTAAGAAATGATTCTTCATTGTTTTAATTTGCATTTCTGATTATGAAATAAAATCAATAGACCTTTTTTTATTCTAGGTTTGCTCTTTTATTTCTAATAAGCTAAAGAATTTCTGTTCTTTATTCATTTTCTCATTATGGTAGTGCTATTTCTCACCAATTTGCTTGTTGTTTTTTGTTTTGTTTTGTTTTAAATGTAAATATTTTCTCTAAGCCAGTCTTTTGCCTTAATAACCCTACTATTATTATTATTATTTTGCAGTATAATCTGTTGCTCTTTTCCTTTGTATTTACTTCTAAGCTTAGGAAGTTATTGCCTCAGAGATCTGGTAAAGTTCCATTTAACGTGCTTTGTCATATAGTAAGAGATAAGGGAAAAAAGTTTTTTCCAAATTATCAAGTCATCATTGCTATACTATTTAAGAAATACATTGTCTCTTTATTGTTTTGCAATATATTTTATTATAAATTATTCCATATTTGTCTGTTTCTGGGATATCCAATCTCTTTTACTGATGTAAATAATTCTTATAAATGTTTAAGCATGGAGCATTTTCTCTCTTTTATTACGCTTTAGAGTTTTTGTAAGTGGATAGTAGATACGTGATGGATCAAAATATTACGAATTGATCTCAGGCAAAAGAGTTGGGGCAAAATAGAAGAAACATTATTTTATGTGGGTTTTTCTGACCACCTGGTCCTGTGTAGTTCTTGCAACATTTACTTAATATATTTCTTTCAGTGCTGCTTCAAATTTTATTTCAAAATTGAGGGGGAAATTTTGAAAATAAATGATAAAATGAATAAATTATATTTGCCTTTGTTAGAGGTGGAATTTAAGGAAAAGTTCTGATGATTGTGTTTATTTGGGCAATCTCTTGTTATTTATTTATTTACCTATCCATTTGTTTGTTTTATTTTTATTTGTGGTGAATAGTCTTTCCCCAGTAAGACTGCAGCTCTTTTGATTACGGAAGATATTCCTTTCCTTGCTATGGTACTTAGTACTGTGTTCTGTGTATTGACAAATATTTGAGCTTAATAGGAGGGTGGGGACTTTAGCATAGATGTTATGTAAGGAATTGTCACCTTTTAGAATCAGTCATCCCTGTGAAGTCAAGAGAGGCAATAAGGCATAATGGGATAGGAAGCTTGTGTGGTAGCCCTGACTCCAATGCCGATTAATTACCTGTTTGGACCTCAGTTTCTTTATCAGTAGAATGAATTGGTTAGCTTAGTGGCCCCAAATGTCTTTCCTATGCTCATATCCTGTGATTCTCTTTCTATGATGTTTTACCACTAAGAATCCTTGTATCCACTTTGCCTTCTAAAATAAGTAAAATGGAAAAGACAAAATAAAAACCAGAGCTTAATTACAATTTTGCTATAGTTCTAGAAAACTGTGCTTCCATTGTGGCTCAGACGGTAAAGCGTCTGCCTACAATGCGGGGGACCCGGGTTCGATCCCTGGGTCGGGAAGTTCCCCTGGAGAAGGAAATGGCAATCCACTCCCGTATTCTTGCCTGGAAAATCCCATGGATGGAGGAGCCCGGTAGGCTATAGGTCATGGGGTCGCAAAGAGTTGGACGTGACTGAGCTACTTCACTTCACTTAGAGAACTATAACCCTGATTTGAATTTTAACTCCATCACTTACTGTAAGCTGTACAACCTTGGGGAGGTTGCTTTACCTCTGAATGTTTCCTTATTTGCAAAATAGGGGTGATGAGATAGCAGAGCCTGCCTAATGGTATCCTTGTAAACACTAAATGAGATGATGCGTCTAGATATTCACTCCCTCTCTAGTAAACATGAATATAAACTATGAAAATGATGAAGAGATTGGGGAACATTTAGGTCTCAGACAAGTAGAAATGAGAAGAAATAATTCGCAGAGAAAATATTAATAGTAAGGATAGGATTGAGTTTGGTCTGTGTGTGAGCCCTGAAGAAGACGGCTAGTTTAGACATTTACAAGCTGGAGCTAGCAATCTCTCAGTGGTTTTGGCTGGTGATGCTGCACAGGATGACAGAGCTGTCATGTGGGGATCACATACCATTCCGCTGGATCATGTTGGTTATGGTGCCAGATTGGGCCCCAGCAAAGTCTGGGGAGGAAACAGAGATGCTGAAAAAAAAATTGTTTTTTGTTTTTTTTTTTTGAAAATTGGCTGCTTCTGTGTCCTAAAGATCCTGCGTCTGCTTATCCAAGAATTAGCTGGAGGGAAAGGAGGAAGGCTTGGTTTGAGCTGGCTGTGCCTGTGTCCTGGGCAAGTTGTATGAGAAGGGGACGTAATGTCTGATTTGGGGCCTCTGTGTGTCAAACACGAGTGGGAGTGAGGGTCGGGTACATGTGGCCCTCAGTGTCCAGAGCCTCTTACTAACTCTTCTACCTTGCAGGGATGGTTCAGGCTCTTGCTATCATTTGTCAGGATCCCTGAGAACTAACTTTGAGTATGGTGAAATGAGAGGGGAATAGCGAATGAACTGCCGGAAGTCTCCAGTCAGATGACAGAACTAAAGATGTAATCCATGGTAGAGTCCTTCCTCAGAGTCCTTATTTTGACTCCTGGGGCTAAAATTGTAAGGCTTGTAGAGTATACCTAATATTAGAAGCTGCATCATCGTGTTTTTCTTTCTGATAATTAGCATCTTTGCTTCTATTACTTGTAGCTAAGGATCATCTCTCTAGTCAAATTTTGCCAAAAAGCTCAGCTGTTGTGGTGAGTGGCCACCTCAGGGCCCACCTCACGGCTCTCGAGGATCCCAGAGCCCAGGCACGGGCCTGTATCCACAGCCACCCTGTGGTCATCTTCAGCAGGTCCACGTGCAGATGCTATACTGAGGTAAGACTTTAACCTCAGAGGGTGGTGACAAGTTGTTGATTGAGAGAAATTCAACAGACATTTGAGCTCAGCTGTAAAAATTGGATTTCACGTTAGGAAGCAGGTATGTGTAAGTGTAACTTGCTTCAGAGTACTTGGAGATTGTTGATTTGAGAACAAAATATTGCTTCAGTAATCTTTTTCTTAGCTCTTGCAAAATCCTAGATGTTGTCAGGTAGTGAAGGTCAGGGAAGATAAGGTGGGGGAGTTAACCAAACTGGGTAATTTGCTGCCCTTTTAGATATGTCAATGGGGAATATTTCCTATGGAATCGTTATTTAAGGTACTCCTAATTTGGATAAATATCTCTTTATGCTCTGGTTTTTTATGGACAAAGAATGAACTGTGCTTCCTATTTGGTTCATGATCTTAGATTATTAGAAAAGGTCAGTGATCACAGCCGTGGGGAGGATTGGTTTAATCCTCCTCAAATTAACTACAGATTGAAGTTGAGAATTTAAAGACAGACTTGGTCAGGTGCTTAATAGGAAGGTTGAGGGCATTTAAATATCACTGAAGTTTAGCTTTAAATTATACTCAGGGTAGCTCTGAAATTAGATACAGTGGACTCTTAAGTAAAAGTAACTGGCCATCTGTGCAGGTAATTCATTAAGTTCAGTTTTCCCTCAGCTTATGTAGCTCTTGACTTATTTTCCACTTCTCAGAGAGATTGAATTCAGAAGCCTTTTTTTCTGGAAGCCTTACGTAGAGACAGGCTTCTTTGTGTGTGTGTGTGTGTGTGTGTTCTCTTTTTCTAAATATAAACGAAGGGAAGGAGGGCAAGCAGTGGACACATTTAAAGTAGGCAGAACCTTTCATCTTTGTTCTTCACCTTAACATAGTCTGCTTCATTGTCACCTAAGGCCTCATCCCTACTGACGCCATATGACGCCCTTTGTGTGGGACATATATCGGGAGTAGGGTTGCCCAGAGGTAGGAGGCATAGGTCCCATCCCTAGAAGGTTTATTCAAACCGAGAAGGCAGAACATAGGCTTAGAAAGAAAGATGATCTAAGATAACCCATGCTATTAATACATTATAAATGATTAGTATAGGCAGTAAATAGTAGAGAATTTTAAAAATGACTGGGTCTTAGAAATCTGTTGTATGATTCCAGGCTCAGTTATCAAGCTCTGGTGATCTTTTGAATTCTTCTCCCTTGTTTAACCTTTAAAATGAAGAGCTGAGACTAGTTGATGATTGAGATGATTTTAGTTATGAGATGATGGGGTTGTCTAACCTTTTGTGTTACCAAATAATGGTTAAGAGCCTGAACTCTGAAGTCAGAGTTTGGATCTTTGTTCTATATGCTATTAGCCATGTGACCTTGGATAAGTTATTGTGCTTCAGTTTCCTCATCTGTAAAATATGGATAATAATAGTACTATTTGAGAAGTTCATTGTGAGGATTAAATTAATAAATATTTATAAAAGCCATAGAACGTGCCTGACACATAGTAAATGCTATTTAAGTGCTGGTTAAATAAGAGTGTTAGTTGCTCAGTCGCTCACTCTTTTCGACCCCAGGGACCGTAGTCCACCAGGCCCCTCTGTCCATGGGATTCTCCAGGCAAGAATACTGAAGGGGGTTGTCATTGCCTTCTTCAGGGGATTGTCCCAACGAGGAATCAAACCCGGGTATCCTGCATTGCAGGCAGATTCTTTACCATCTGAGCCACCAGAGAAACTATTTGCTCTTCCTGTTTTCCTGTCAAGACTTAAGACCTGGGATGGTGATCTTCCTTTGGTCAATTCTGAATCTTAGGAAGATGGCAATTAACAAATATCAGTCTCTCTTCCAAGCACAGTTGACCCTATTAAAAACTGGTTTCTTATTCTAATCTAGCCTGTCCCTTCATAGCTCCATCCTCATGCTGGTACCGCAGAAGGAACAGCTGAATGAAAAATACCTCAGTTCTCTTTCCGTAAATCTCAGTTTCCTCAACAACAGGGTGATGATGGCAGTGCCACCTTATCCACTGCACCTGTAAAATACACAGCTTCATTATGAGGCCTGGATAATTTCAAGTCTATGTAAAAGTACTTGGAAGCCTACCAAGTATGTTTGTATTAGGAAGCCCTAAATAAAATTATACATTTTAATAAGTGTGCAAATACTTATTAGTGTCATTATCTGAATAATTTCTGGGTATACCAGGCCTTCTGGACAAATGTCTTCTGGTTTTACCTTGACAAATACCAGTTCCTTAGCTTTTTAGAATATATATAATATATAAGCTGTTTTCATATTCACACCAATTAATACGGAAATTAATTTTCAACGTCTTCGGCCATGAAGGATGGTTGGGTACCTCTCCTGGTAAAAACAGTGACTTTCTTCTGAGGGAGGTACAACTTATATACTTGGCTGTTCACATTTATTTTTAAAAAGTTTGCCTTGGAATAGTATTTCCCCAGGTTATTTTCTTCAGTTTTTATTTTTATCGTCTCATTTGACAGTTGTGATGTGAGTGAGTCATAGTGGAGAAACTTCATTTTTATATTTGTACTTGGCCTGATTGATTCATATTTCTCTCTAGGATGAGTAATGTAATTTGCATTAATTCAAATGGGGAAATACCCACAAGGAAATTAAATTCTACATAAAGTTACATAGAAGTTCGTTCCCTGCTTGTTGCATAACACATCCTTACTGTGATCCCACTGTGAAGTGTGGGTTTTATAGATACACCCCCCCCACCCCTGCCCGACCTTTTTAGAAAATATGATTTTTGTTTCAGTGGGCAGTCAGAAGTATGCAGTTGGGATTAGCAAATGATGTTTCAGTATAATTTATCCACTGCTTGATATCTAGATCCACTGCCATTTTCCCATGCGGTTATCTTACAGACAAAATTTTATCATTTTCTACTTTTGTTAATAAGAATACCCTAGAAACTGGCACTTCTGATATTCAATACAAATCTTTAATCTTATACTGAGGAACAATGCTTAAGTTTAATCAATTAAAATAACTTACAAAATAGTTTCTTTTTAAAAAAATTTCTTTATTTTTTGCTTGCCCTGAGTCTTCTTTTCTACGCACAGGCTTTCTGTAGTTAAGGCAAGTAGGGGCTACTCTTCATTGCAGTACAAGGGCTTCTCATTATGGTGGTTTCTCTTGCTGCAGACCATAGGCTTTAGGTACATGGGCTTCAGTAGTTGGGGCATACAGGCTCAGTACTTATGGCTCATGGGGCCCTAGAGCTTGGGCTCAGTGGTGCACAGGCTTAGTTGCTCTGTAGCACGTGGAATTTTCCTGGATCAGGGATTGAACTTGTGTCCCCTGCATCGGCAGGTGGATTCTTATCCACCGTGCCACCAGGAAAGTCCCCAAATAGTTTCTTGAAGTGGGTTCATGTGTACTCTGAAATTTAGAGAGTATGTATTCTATAATTTGGTATATCATGTTTTGATAATTTTAGAATTTTGATAATTTACTTTTAGAACTTGCTTTCTAAATCTGGAAAACTTTTTGTTGTTGTTTTTGTAACAAACTGTAAATGGTTTACTTCTAAAACTAAGCAGATAAGGAAGTCTTAAGAGTATATAATTTTATGTGATAAACTTTTTATTTTTAGTCTTAGAACATGAGCATTAGAGTATGAATTGACTTTTGTCCAGGCAGTCTTTCAGTTATAGCTTTCCTTGCCCTTTCCTTTAAGTCCCTCTTTATACACCCCATCATTCTTTGAAAGGATTCTTGTCTTTTTAAATGTATGCTGCCAGAGAAGCTGGATTCAGACTGGGGCACAGGTGCTGTTCAGAGAAGTGTAAGAGAAAGGTCACTGAGGTTGTATGAATGAACTCGTTCTCTCATTTTTATCAAAATGCTATATTTGGTCCTATAGAAATGATAGATATCTTTAAATGTACTTCTGTATGATAGAAAGCCTACTGTTTTAGTAGTTATGTGAGAGTGGGACAAGAAGACATTCTCTCTTTTTTAATAGGTCAGTTTATTTTTTTATTTTGGAAAAAATGGTCAAAAATGGAGACTGACAAATAGTATCTCAAAAAAAAGTCCTCTTGTCCAAACCCTTACATTTCTTTACCTGGACCATAAGAGCCTCTCAACTGCTGTCTTTAACTGCGATCTCATGTGAATGTCCTTGCCTCTTCACCCTTCATCCCCCATCACTTTCAGGAAAGTATTCAGACTCACAGAATCACTCTATGCAACTACCACTAGGACTGTGAGCCTGCCAAGGCAGAGGCAAGATTTTCCTTAGTCATTCTTAGTCTGCCTGAATGTACACGTGCACTGAAGTCATCCTTGGATGGACCATGTGCTGCATGCTCTAGTTGTTCCAACAGCTGGAAATACCTCTAATTTAAGAAGATATTCTCTTCTTTGATGATTTCTATGAACTCCAGGCGAAAGTGCTGGTCTTTTTCATTTTACGCTGGAGGAATGTGGTTCTACACTTTTCTGCAGCATTAATAACAGGCAATTTGTAACTTGTATGTAAATGTAATTTTAAACTCTCTTTTATTCAGTAATTTCAAAGTTATTTAGTAGTAATTTTAAATATCAGTGAAATGTAAGCACCTTGGAAACAACAAGCTCTGAACTTGACTCCAGGCTCTGTTAACATGCCCTGGACAAGCGCTCACATTTTTTACCTGTAAAATTGCAACAGTGACACCAATTTTATAGCACTATTTAAGGAATTAAATAAAATACCTAATAAAATGCCCCCCAAAAAGTTTTTTAGCATTATAAATTTGGCACTTGTAACTCTTATTCTTCATGTAAAATTTTAAGTTTTTGCCATTGTAATTTATATAATCTTGCTCATATGACTTTAGTAACAGATTTGTTGGTTAAAAGTTACTTGACCAAAAAATAAATAATACTTTGACCATAGAAGGATGTGTTTTTTCCTCAGGTTTGCACATAATGTTTTGGAAACATTAAGTATTCCAGTGCCTTTTTAAACGTGGTTAGTACTAAACCCATTTTATTGTGGAGTAGACTGAGTCACTAAATATGTAGACTATATTTTATGAAGGTACACAGGTGAATCACTGAAGACAGAATAGAATCAACAGACTTCAAATACTCTTAAATATCTCACTGTCAACAGGGAGAATCTTGTTCGTTACATAAAAATGACTAAAAAGTGTTCAGAGGAGAAGGCTGCTTGAGGAGGAAAGTAACAAAGTGGGTAAGAGACTCAACTGTTGGTTATAACTTTTTTTTACATTTCCCCCCTTGTTTTTCAGCTTCTTCCAGGTAAAGAAGTTATTTAAATCTATATCTGTTCCTTATTTTTTTGCTTGAACTTGATCAGGTAGGTAAGATTCTGTTTAATATGTAAATTATATCTGCTGACTGTACGTTTTATTTAATCTATTGTGTCTGGTTTTTATTTTTCTTCCTCAAGGTTTTTGTTGTTCAGTAATCTCTTACCAGTTGATTCCTCTTACCTCTTAGTTCCATTTAGACAGGGCTTTCCACTAGGACCAATCCTATTTACCTTTAGTCTTTAGTTTATTATAGCTTAGGTATTACTCTGAGTTTCCTATTGTTGGAATCATTATTTCTACTAACCTTGAATCTAGTTACAAGTACAGTATATGCTAGTTTTATGGTAACTTTATTATTTTTGCAAGTTTACCTCCTTCCTGGAAAGTCATACCAAATAATATTTTTTAACTAAATATAAATTGAGATGTATTCAGAAACTGTGTTAAGGACATATAAAGACCAGTAATGATAAAGATCCATGAAAGGGGCTGTTGGAAAATAGTTGCATATGGCTAGAAATCCCAAGGAAAGAAAAGGTAGAGTAAAGTAGCCTCTTCCCAGGACCATGGTGCTCAGTTTTTTGTTTATGGGTCAGAAAATCCCAAAGACTCAGCAGTCAAGCATTATGAAGAATCTGATCAAGTGCACAGTATCATCATTTCTGTTGTAAAAAGGGGATCCCTCCAGGTCAGGAAGTATAGGTAGGTAACCTTCATTCCTAGTAGCTTGGGGAAGCAGTCCTAGGTATTTATAGTCTCAGCCCAGTCTCCAAAGGAATCAAATGACAGAAGAGACTCAGCTAGAGAAAGACATGGTAATTAGGATAGAGAGCTCATTTCTAGGATCAGGAGGTAGTGGTGGGGCAGGAAACTATTACCTGATGCTTCTAAAGACAAATTCCCTAACACAGAACCAGATAATAGCTGTCACTTACTGAGTGCCTTCTGTCTCACAGAGACTGTGCTGGATTTATACACAAAGTCACTAATACTCACAGGAACTCTGCAAGGAAGTTATTATCTATCATTACATTTTACACATGAGGTAATTGAGTCCCAGAGAGGTCAAATAACTTCCCCCAGATCATAAAAGTAGATCTGTAACTTGGACACTGCTGCTGCTGCTGCTAAGTCGCTTCAGTTGTGTCCGACTCTGTGCAACCCCTGAGACGGCAGCCCACCAGGCTCCCCCGTCCCTGGGATTCTCCAGGCAAGAATACTGGAGTGGGTTGCCATTTCCTTCTCCAATGCAAACTTGGACACAGGCCTGTGTAATTCCAAAGTCTATGTTCTTTCCTTAATACCATGTTGTCTGTCTCTCCTAGCATGACCTTTCTATTCCTCCATCAGGGAAGACTCTTGCCCCTAAACACTCCATAGTATAGGAAAGGAAATCTCAGTAATTAAAATTTCATTTGGGCCAAAAAGTAGCCTTTTTTTGGGGGGGGGGAAAGATTTATTTATTTCTATGCTGAGTCTTCAATGATGTATGTGTGCTTCCTCTAGTTGAGGCGAGTGGGGGCTACTCTTGGTTGTGGTGCGCAGGTTTCTCATTGCAGTGGTTTTTCTTGTTGCGGAGCAGGGGCTATAGGCATGGGGGCTTCTGTAGTTGGGGCACATGGCTCTAATGTACAGGCTCAGTAGTTGTGGCACACAGGCTTAGTGGCGTCATGGTATGTGGGATTTTCCCTGCTCAGAGCTCCAACCCCGTGTCCCCTGCGTTAGCAGGTGGATTCTTAACCACTGGACCACCAGGGAAGCCCCCAAAGTAGCCTTTTAAAAATAAAGGTTTTCTGGGAAAGTTGAGTCACGTGCAGCTTGGTGTGAATTAGAAAAAAAGTAATTAAACTAATAAGACAAACCAAATGAACACATTAATTAAGGATGGGAAAATAAGGGAGGTAACATTGAAAGAGGATGGGCAGGCTGGATGTACCAACTGGTTAGGGGGCAGGAGTTGGAAGGCAGGGAGATTGGTGAGCATGCCAAAAGGTGGATGGGGATCAGTTAAGGCAAGCTTCAGCTACTCTGAAATTTTAATTCTGGAGCCACTAATCAGACAGAAGCTCTTTTCTTTTGTTGTATAAGTGGCAATCTGTAGATCCCTGCTGGGAGTTCCCACTCACCCCTTGCTAAAGTCCTGTCTGAGAAAATCTGAAGTATGTGAATTGGGATATGTTGAAACTGTCTGTAGTTTAAGAATGGGAACCTCTTACTGGATGGTCCTCTGTGTTCTCACTTGTTAATTTTTCACACATTAAGAAGCTATTTTCCTTCTCTTTTTCACAGTCTGGGCAGCTTGCAGGGACAAATCAGAATTTGTAAAGTCAGCAATTCTTAAAATGTGGTCTGCAGACCTCTGGTGGTACCTGTGAACTCTGGTGGTCCTCAAGGTCAAAACTTTTTGCATAGTAATGTTGAGATGTTATTTACCATTTCATAGTAATGTTGAGATGTTTTGACATTTTCATTGATAGTGCAAAGCAATGGTGGGTAAAACTGCTGATGGCTTAGCATGAATCAGACTAGGGGTATCAAACTATACTAGTTTATATCACATTCTTCACCACCACCACATACACAGTGAAATAAATGTCAATTTTACTTAAGACTAGCCTTGATGAAGTCATAAACATTATTAACTTTATTAAATCTCAACCCTTTGAGAATAGATCTTTTTAATATTCTGTGTGATGGGGAAAGTATGCGTAAAGTATTCTGCTACATGAAGTATGATGATTTTCTCAAGGAGAAGCACTTATGCAATTAATAGTTTGACTTGCAAACTGAACTAGCACCTTTTTTCATGGAACACAATATATACTTGAAAACATAACTGACAGTCAAACTATGGTTATTAGAACTTGAGTACTTGGCAGACATTGGCCCCAAAAGGAATAAAATGAGTCTGTCTCTTCAAGGATAACAATTGACAGTGTTGCCAATGGTAAAACTGAGCTTTCACATGAATATTAGAATTTGGGAAGTTGTATCTGCCATATGAACTCAGTAGTTTTTTAATACTTAAAGACTTTTCTGGGACTTACTGGTGGTCCAGTGGTTAAGACTGTGCACTTCTACTTCAGGGACTCTATCCCTGGTCAGGGAACTAAGATACTGCATGCAGCTTGGCCAAACAACAACAAAAAAAAGTGCAACAGGGAACTCTGCTCAATGTTATGTGACAGCCTGGATGAGAGGGGAGGCTGGGGGAGAATGGATACATGTGTATGTGTGGCTGAAACTTTGATGTTCACCGGAAACTATCACATCATTGATTGTTAATGGGCTATACCCCAACACAAAAGAAAAAGTTTTAAAAATGACTTGCCTGATGAGGTTAGTGGTACTATTTATGAATATAATTATTAAAAAATATTCTGTGTTAAAATATGCCAACATCTGGAAGATTTGTTTAACTTAGTGAATGAATATTTTCTTAATGATCAATATATGACCTTACAAAGTCACTCATGGGTAACAGAGCCTTTCAAAGTGTAAGACCAATGGGTTTAAATGTGATAGAGTATAAAGATGTCATCCACATAGTTTCTGATTCCCCCTTGCACCTAACCTTTAATCAGTCACCACTCGTTGAGTTTTGGTGTAGTATCAAAAAAGAATATGCACAATTATCTAAAAAAAAAAAAATCTATTAAATATTTCTCATTTTTCCAACTACTTGTCTTTTTGAGATTGGATTTTCTTCATACACTTCTACCAAAACAACATATATCACAATATAGTGAATGAAGAAGCAGATATGAGAATCATCTTTTTTTAAACCAGACACTTAAAAAAATAGCAGAAAATGTAAAATAATGCCAACCTTCTCATTATATTTAAGAAAATATAGTTAATTTAAATTAAAATGTTAAGATGTAATGGGTTTATTATTAATTTTAAGACAATATTTTTAAAATGTTTTAATTTCTAAATCGAGTAGATATTAATAAATGTAACCCATATAAACAAAAATTCTTTGGGATCCTCAACAATTATTTAAGAAAGTAAAGGTGTATTGATGCCCAGAGTTTGAGGTCGTGTGTTCCAAGGCAAGGAGGAAGTGTGAGCATTAATCCAGTCAGTCATTCTGGATTCTGTGAGACTTAACTTGTCTGCAGCATAGGAGGAGCACGGTCCAACATGTTGGGAAGGGGTGGGCTCAGAACCAGTCCCACGGGAGAGTTATGTGCTCTTGTCCATGTCTTCAAGAAGCTTGTGATTATGGAGCTGAAATTGCTGATGTGATCTCTTAAGTGCTGGTTTCAAAAGATACAGCTTCTTATCTGTTTGTGCTTGACCCCACGAAGAACCATAGGGATGCCTTTCACACCTGTCTTGGCTCCCTAACCCTTCCAGTGCCTGAATTAAGAGTAGATTCTCAAATAATTAGAGGGCCAGTTGGTAGTCAGGGGTATTTGGTATAGAATCAGATGGGTGCATTTATTCATCTAGCATGTTTCCTGAATGCTTGCCATGCTAGACTCTATACTAAGCACTGGGAATACAGTAGGGAACCAGGCAGGTGTGTTACCTGTTCTTATGAAACTTACGTATTTTTGTTTTCCCCAGAAAATGCCCTTAATCTTCCTTTAGAATTGAGGGCCTGTGGCAGCTAGTGCTGTGTACTGTCTAACTGGATTGGTAATAGAGTGAGTTCTGGTGTTTGCAGTACTATCGGCTCTCAAAGAAAATCAAGAAGGGAGGCTGTGCTGGCAGGGAGGATTCTCTGGAGAAGGGAATGGCAACCCTCTCCAGTATTCTTGCCTGGCAAATCCCATGGACAGAGGAGCCTGGTGGGCTACAGTCTATGGTGGCGAAAAGAAACTGCCATGAGACTAACACTTTCACTTTTTTTAGATGAATTAAGGGTATTACTTAGGACTTCCCTGGTGGCTCAGACGGTAAAGCGTCTGCCTGCAGTGCGGGAGACCCGGGTTCGATCCCTGGGTTGGGAAGATCCCCTGGAGAAGGAAATGGCAATCCACTCCAGGACTATTGCCTGGAAAATCCCATGGATAGAAGAGCCTGGTAGGCTACAGCCCATGGGGTCGCAAAGAGTTGGACTCAACTGAGCGACTTCACTTCACTTAAAGGGTATTACTTGAGAACAACTGTCAAGGTGAACTCAGATCTCTCAGGATTGGTATTGGAGGGAGGCACTCAGCATGGGCAGGCACGGCATTAGCATCTGTGTGTGGGCAGTGGGAATGGTCACAAATACCGTCCTCCCTGTGCCAGCAGCTCATGCATGCTCTCCTGTTTACTCCTCAGAATACTATCTGTGAGGTGCGCAGTGGTGCCACCTTCATATGAAGAGGAAGCAAAGCATAGAAAAGCATTGATAGAGAGGATAGTTGACTTGCTAGTAAACACATTGGTAATTCTTGGCCGCTCCCATCTACTTCCTCCACCTCCCTCCTCAGAACCTTTCGTGACTCACCCTTCCTGCCTTGTGTGTGGTGTTCATAGTACGGATATCATGATAGGTATTCCTAGACGTGAAGATGGCTGTTGTAACCAGAGGTTGTGCAACCTGCTAGCGTGACAGCTGTACCTTGGCTCTTCCTGTGTGGAAGCTCCCACTCACAGGGCTCACTGATATATGAAGTCTTGTATTTTGGTCTCGAGGGTCTGCCCTGTGACTTTGATATGTGTAGCAGACAACATCAAAGTAATCCTCTTAATTTGGTCTGGCAGCTGCTGCCATTCTTCAGCTATCGATGTAGAAAGCAGATATTAAGTCTTAGAGGACATGAGTGACAGTTTGCCACAAGTATGGATCTGGATGCTGTATGTTACTAGCCCAGGGGTTCTGAGATGCGTCACCCTTGTCCCCCCAGGCTGCTTACAGAAAGCAAGGCTTTAATGCCTTCAGCAGAAGGGAGAGGAACTAACATTTGAGTTGTACTGATGAATTAACATTCCCTTTTCATGCCAGTGTTTCACATCTCTCTCACTTAATCCTCACAATGACCTTGTGGGGCTGCTGGGTGTAATTCTGTTTTGCAAGTGAGGAAGCAGATGCTCAGCATTTTAGTAGCTTGTTCACCATTGCTGTGTCAAGCCTAGACCTGTCTGGTTCCTCGTTCACTTCTTCAGAGATGGCTTTCCTTAAACAAATAAAAGCCCCTTACAGGGACTTTCCTGGCGGTCCGGTGGTTAAGACTCAACGCTTCCAATGCAGATGGTGTGGGTTTGACCCCTGGTTGAGGAAGTAACATCCTACATGCTGCCAAAAACAAACAAAAATAAAGCCAGCCCCTTACAGGCAGAGGTGCCCAGGCTAGTTCAGATCTCACCACTTTGGTAACTGATACTTATTTGTTCAGCAGATGTGTTTTAGGCACCTGTTTACATGCCAAGCACTGGCAGGAGAGGAGATGAATAAGGCACAGAATTGTTCTTTTTTAAAAAAATAAATAACATCCTTATTGTCTCATGTAATATATTTTTTAAAACATTTATTTATTTATATTTATTCTTGGCTGTGCTGGGTCTTCATTGCTGCATGCAGGCTTTCTCTAGTTGCAGTGAGTGGGGCATACTCTGTTGTGGTTCACAGGCTTATAATTGGGGCGGCTTGTCTTGTTGGGGAGGATAGGTTCTAGGCGCTGGGCTCAGTAGTTGCAGCTCCTGGGCCCTAGAGCACACGGGCTTCAGCAGTTGCGGCCCACTGGCAAAGTTGCTCTTTGGCACATGGGATCTTCCTAGATCAGGGCTCCAACCCCTGTTGCCTGCATTGGCAGACAGATTCTTAACCAGTGGTCCACCCAGGGGGGACCACCCCTGGGGAAGTCCCACAGTGCCGTTCTTTAAGGTCATTTTTCTCATTTGTTTCTGTCTCCTTTCTGAAGGCCATGGAATCACAGAGTAGCTGTGATAGGATGTTGGATAGGTGTTCTCCTGGTGGAAAAAAATAGGAAGGAATTCAAGGCCATAAACAAAAACAAGTTAGAAAACATCATGACCTGTTCGTTTAGAGTGACCATACTAAAGAGGGTCTGATGGAGAGAATGATGAGAGATTAAAGCATAAAAGTAAAGAGACTTTATCAATAGGAAGTGGGGATCTCTGGGAAGTTGTTCTGTTTTTTATGAATGAGACTTAAATTTTATCTGTAGAAATGTTCATTTTAGAAAATATAAGAGACTGCAGTATAATAAAATACAAAAGTTACATATAGTTATATCCAGAGATAACCACTATTAACATTTTTTGTGTATCTCTTATGTATCCTGTGTACTGTTTTGTTATTAAAGTATTTTGCATGTTATTACAAGTTCTTAATAATTTCTCCATTGTTATATTCCATGTAATATTTTTATTTAGCCATTCCATTGTGGTTGGACAGTTTCTGTTGCCAATTTTTTGCTATTATGGAATAACAGGTTAGAAAATATTTTTCTTCGGGCATAAAATTTTTGCTGAATACTTAGAATTATTTTCTTAGGATAGATTATTGTAATTAATTTCTGGGTCAGAGTATGAACATTTCTAAAGTTCTAGAGCCTTTTAAATAATATGTATTATTTAGTAACTCCACAAGTTTAAGTGGGCCTTAGGAAGCATCACTACAAACAAAGCTAGTGAAGGTGATGGAATTCCAGTTGAGCTATTTCAAATCCTGAAAGATGATGCTGTGAAAGTTCTTCACTCAGTATGCCAGCAAATTTGGAAAACTCAGCAGTGGCCACAGGACTGGAAAAGGTCAGTTTTCATTCCAATCCCAGAGAAAGGCAATGCCAAAGAATGTTCAAACTACCGCACAATTGCACTCATCTCACACACTAGTAAAGTAATGCTCAAAATTCTCCAAGCCAGGCTTCAGCAATATGTGAACCATGAACTTCCAGATATTGAAGCTGGTTTTAGAAAAGGCAGAGGAACCAGAGATCATATTGCCAACATCCGCTGGATCATGAAAAAAGCAAGAGAGTTCCAAAAAAACATCTATTTCTGCTTTATTGATTATGCCAAAGCCTTTGACTGTGTGGATCACAATAAACTGTGGAAAATTCTGAAAGAGATGGGAATACCAGACCCCTGACCTGCCTCTTGAGAAACCTGTATGCAGGTCAGGAAGCAACAGTTAGAACTGGACATGGAACAACAGACTGGTTCCAAATCAGGAAAGGAATATGTCAAGGCTGTATATTGTCACCCTGCTTATTTAACTTATATGCAGGGTACATCGTGAGAAATGCCAGGCTGGAAGAAGCACAAGCTGGAATCAAGATTGCCGGGAGAAATATCAATAACCTCAGATATGCAGATGACACCACCCTTATGGCAGAAAGTGAAGAGGAACTAAAGAGCCTTGTGATGAAAATGAAAGAGGAGAATAAAAAAGTTGGCTTGAGGCTCAACATTCAGAAAAGTAAGATCATGGCATCTGGTCCCATCACTTCATGGCAAATAGATGGGGAAACAGTGGAAACAGTGACAGACTTTATTTTTTCGGGCTCCAAAATCACTATGGATGGTGACTGCAGCCATGAAATTAAAAGATGCTTGTCCCTTGGAAGAAAAGTTATGACCAACCTAGATAGCATATTAAAAAGCAGAGACGTTACTATGCCAACAAAGGTCCATCTAGTCAAGGCTATGGGTTTTTCCAGTAGTCACGTATGGATGTGAGAGTTGGACTATAAAGAAAGCTGAGCACCAAAGAATTGGTGCTTTTGGACTGTAGTGTTGGAGAAGACTCTTGAGGGTCATTTGGACTACAGGGAAATCCAACCAGTCCATCCTAAAGGAAATCAGTCCTGAATATTCATTGGAAGGACTGATGCTGAAGCTGAAACTCCAATACTTTGGCCACCTGATGCAAAGAGCTGAGTCATTTGTAAAGACCTTGGTGCTGGGAAAGATTGAGGGCAGGAGGAGAAGGGGACGACAGAGGATGAGATCATTGGATGGCATCACCGACTCAATGGGCATGGGTTTGGGTGGACTCTGGGAGTTGGTGATGGACAGGGAGTCCTGGTGTGCTGCGGTTCATGGGGTTGCAAGGAGTCGGACACAACTGAGCGACTGAACTGAATTGAACTGAACTGAACTGAACCACAGGTTCAATGAGTTTTCCCTGTAATTGGTATTAAGAAATAATAATAATAGTTTCTTTAAAGTTATTTTTTTGTTATACTAACATAGTGATGATATTGTATTGAATATCTCTCATATGTGTGAGGTATCTTGTAGTTCTTTTTGTGTAAGTCTTTCATGTTCTTTGCCATTTTTATTTAAGTGAATTATTGGCCTTTTCCTATTGACTTGTAACTGTAGTATATGTGTAAAGAAAATTGGCCTTGTATCTCTGATATGTTGACATTGTAATACTGGTTTTGATTTAAAATTGAATCAAAAGCTAGGCTGAAAAGTGTTATGCTTACAGATAAGTTGTTACAGACAGGTAGTGAGGGAGCAGTGGTATTCACTGTAATAAATACATCACTTTACCTTCAAAAAATTAGTTTTTGCCAATTTGAGGGGTAGAAATATGTCTTTATTTCAATCTATTTCTGATTATTAATGTGGCAAAAATTTTCCATGTGTTTTATTATATTATCTGAATTGTCTGTTCATGTTTCTCTGGAAACCCTTATGTAGCAATTTCTACGAGCCACTGCTGTTAGCACTTCAAGTGTTAACTAATTTAGTTATGTTGTTCTGTGAGATAAATATTACTGTTATGTTCATTTCACAGCTTAGGAGATAAGACACAAAGACGTTAGAGAACTTGCTCAGTGTCATACAAACAGTAAGTGATAGAGCTGGAGCTTGATACTAGGGAATGTCTCCAAAGGCCAGGCCTTGCTGAGCTGCTCTCTGATCTAACCTGTGCTTATGCTCTTATTGGTCATGGTTCTCCCACTAACTTCTATACACACACATGCATGCACACCCACACACATACACACGCACATATGCACATCTCACACACCATTAGCACTATTTTTGGAAATAACCACTGCATTGATTGGGCTGTTCATGTGTGCTCTGCTTTTATATAAATGGATCAAGAGGGTGGAGACTGATGGTTGTATAGAACTCACATCAAAATCCATACATATATAACTTCTATTCAAGTAAATTTCTGTCTTGGAATGAATGCAAGTAGAGAAGCTGATTATCCATTTAAGAAAACAATACACAGTTTATAAAAAAGAATTTCTCTAAAGTAGGAAGTAGAAAATATATCTTTGTATTGTGCAAAGATAATGGCTGGCTTCCTATCATGGCGGGTGGCACAGCGTTACTCCTCTTTTTGAGTTGTTAGAATTAAATAGGATGTTTGTAATGTATCTAAAATGGTGTTTAATTAATGTCCTCTTCTCAATGTGCTGAGATATGAAAAGGATAGATTAAGCTTTTATAAGGCAAGTAAATCTCTTTTTAATTGCCACATATACATTCTTGTAAATAGTTGATTCTTTTAATTCTTTCAACAAATGTTGGAGGGGCTGCTTTTGTACATAAAAGATGTAAGTTCTGCCTTTCATGGGCTCATAGTCTATTGTGGCTCATTAGTCATCACAAGCAGAGGACTCTGCTTCTCTGAGCTTTTGTTTCTTCATCTATGAAGTGAGGATGTAGTGAGGTTGTATGTAAAATGCCCATACTGTTCCTGACACATAGTCAGTGCTTAGTAGTAGCTGCTAGTTCATGTTAATATTATGCAGCCATTAAAAATGATTCACATAGAATTTTTAATAATAGTAAGGGGAAATTTTCTGTAGTATAATGATTAATGAAAAAATAGAATTTAAAGTAGTGTTTATATAATAGTCACATCTTGCTTCGAAAAGTATAGGAAAAAACTGGAAAGAAGTGCACAAAATGGGAATAATCACTCAAATATTTGTGCATCTATCTTGCCATGCTATAGGTACTGAGGAAACACAGGTGAATAAGAGCTGATTCTTCCTTAGGGGAACATTTTACTTATTCTGGGGGAACCTTTTTAGTAGGGGAGACAGATGATCACAATCCAGTATTGGCTGAAGTATAGGGAGAAGTCAGGCAAGCTGCCTTGACCTCTGCAGTGAAGAGGGGATGGTGGTATTAGTCACTGAGAAAGGGGACGGAGTTTAGACTAGGGAACACGATGACTTTTGTTTTTGACACATTGTGATTGTACAGTGTGGATATATATATAGGCTCGTGGGTGTGTAAGTCTAGATGAGCAGGAGATAGAGATTTGGGAAGGCTTAATCGCCAGGTGAGGTTTGAGGCTGTGAGAATAGACGGAGACACTCAGGGAAAGTTTGCAAAGTAAAGTGACAGTTAGGTCTTGATTACATACAGACGGTGAAATTTTGAATAATTTTGTTTTCTTCCTTTGCTTTATTCATTAAAAAAATTCCTACCATGTAAATGTGTTCCCTATAATGCGCATGTGTTTGATTAGAACAAGGTGTGGCTACGTGTGACAGCAGACCTACAACAACAGTGGCTTAAAGTAGATCTAGGCTTACTTCTCTGTCGCCTAAGAGAAGTTTAGACAGAAGTAATGCGTCCAGGGCTTAGACGGTACTCTACCATGTTGGAGATGATACCGAGTCCTCCTGTCTTTATGTTCCACAGTCCTGAGTGTTTGTCTTCTATCTCACATCCCGAGATGAGTGCCCCAACTCCAGTCATCAGTTGGAAGAAGAGTTGAAGGACGACATGTCCTTTCCATTTGAGAACAATTTCTGAATCTTGCTCCTGACAGTTCGTTTACTTCCTATAGGCCATAATATTGTCACTTAGCCATATATTTGTTGAAAGAAGATGGGGCAATGAAATCGTTATTTTGGGGAGCTAAAAATCAAGAATCTAGTTAGTGATACTAGTAACATCTAGGTTTTGCCTGTGGAAAATCTGAGGTTGGTTTGTCTGAAGGAATTAGTACAATAATTTCCATATAAAACATACATTCATATCCTACTTCAATCTTAAGAAGAGGCACGATACTAAGGTCAAGATGGTAGTAAGTTGGAAAATACTTCGTCTTCTTAGAAAGGCCAATGACCAAACATTGAACCAGAGGCCTAGTAAACTCACTTAATGGTTAACATTGAACCCTGTCAAGATAAGTAGGTCATCTAGCTTCCTTTATTGCAACACAGCCTCAAGAGAGTTCCTGAAATTATTGAAAGATTAGGTGACAATTGTAAACCTGTAGATAAAGGAGTTCAGAAATACTTTGGTCTGTCCTTAGAATGGAAAAGTTGGTCTTAATACATCTGAGGTTATAAATGAGATGTAGGTCACTTTTAATTCAGATCAGGCTCTGGAGTATTATTTGCCAATCCGGAAGATTCAAGGCTGATTTATGGGTGACCACACACCTCCACCAATGACTGGTCATCAACTGTCTTGGGATTAATAATGATAATAAACTGTATAGTACTTATTCCATCTGTAAGATCTAAGAGCTGTTTACAACTATTAATTAATACATGACTCCTTGACTGGTGGTGAGGGTGGCTGATCTCTAGTCTTACAAGATGAAATGTATGAGGGACTTCCCTGATGGTGCACTGACTAAGACTCTGTGCTGCCAGTACAGAGGGGGATGGGTTCACACCCTGATTGGGAAACTAAGATCCCACATGCTATGCAGCCAAAAAAAAAAAAGAGAGAGACATCTGAGACTTGACTTCAGTAAAGCCTGTTCCTCCTGAGGTTCTGCTGGCCAGTTGTTTTCTAGGTTAAAAATGTTTTCTTTCCTCTAGAATTGAAATGGGACACCATGAGACCTAAAACAAATGGGGTGTAGGAAGGGAATGTTTATGCTTGTTCCAGTGTCTGTACATATAATACAAAATGCATGTACTATTTTTTTTAAGTTCCTCATGTCTTTTCATTTCTTTTACCAATTTGGTTGAGAAAATTATGTTTTTCTTTTACCAGGGAAAGAACAAGCTCTGAGCCATGAGAATGGATGACTATGAAAAATGACATGCTTAAATATATACTGCTAATTAAAAGAAAGATGAATAGGTTACCCCCTTGAATTAAGTTTTTTTTTTTTTTTTTTGAATTAAGTTTTATACAGAGTCTAGTGTAACACATTTTAAACAGTTATTGTGGGAAAATCCTAATACTGAGGCCTTCCTTAGATTTGTGCCATGCCTAAAGGACATAACGATGATAAGAACAACTCAAATATTGAATACCTATACCACATTCTGAGCCGTTTACATCTACTTACTCATCTAATTTCCACAACTGCCACATAAACTGCAGGTACTGTTTCTTTTTTTAAAAAAAATCACCATTTACTTATCAGTAAACTGAGGCACACAAAGGTACTGGAAACTTCCTAAGGACGTGCCACTTGTCAGCAGAAATGCCAGGTTATGTGACGTCAGAGGAGGCTCCCGTAACTATTGCTCTGTACTGCTTGTCAGTAGAAAGCTGTCTGAGGCTACGGGACCAGCTCAGATATTCACAGAAGAGAAGACCCAGGCACATTTGGAGGCAGAAGTGCTTAAATATTAAATAGTCCTGGATACAAGAGAAGGAGGTGATGTTTAAGGGATGTTGTGTTCCCAGGACCATTTGGAATTAGAATAGGTCATGGGGCTGTGGTAAAGGTGAGCTTTACTGTTAAGTCCCTACCCTTCTGAGATTGCAAAGAAGTCTGGATATAGAGAGCTGCTGTGCAGAGGAGCTATAGGAGGGAAAGTAGTTTGTACCTGAGGACCTTGAACATTCAGGTGTGTGCTGGAACTGGTTCTTACTAGGTCAAGAGAGCCATGGTTAAACATCCAGGGATTTTGCAATCAGGTTGGTAGCTTGAAATCAGCCTAAGTGGGGGTTTTTATACCATGGAAATTGGCAAATGCTCCAAATGAGGGCTTCCCCCCACTACAATCCAAAGCTGGTTTCCCAGAACACCTTAGACTCTTTTCTCTACTTCACTAACATTTGAAAGCCTGCCATCCTACCAGTTGAATTCCAATCTCGAGTGAGTGCCTGCCTGCTATGGGGAAGGCACTGTGCCAGGTACTAGGGGTGCAAAAACCAGCCCCTGAATGAAAAAGACTATGGTGGAGAGAGAACATGGGGCCTGTGTCCTGGACTAGCTATTAGACCTTTGGCCACTCACTTGTCCTTGGTTTACTATCTGCAAATGGAGGTGATGATACATCTCCCAGAAGGTTATTAAGATGATTAATGAGAACATGACATGTAAAGCTCCCGCCAGAGAGGTGCTTAGTAAGCGACAGTTCTGAGAGTGGCAGCCATGTAAACAGAAAGCTTTAATGTAGCTTGACGTAAAAAATAAAGATGGAGTGACTAATGCTGTGTTTGATCAGAGAAGGCTTCACAGAGATTATGGTCCCCCAAGCAGGATTTCAGAGTTTTCAAGGTAGATCTTTCATGGATGAATTCTGACCTGATTCTTGTCAGAAAATTCATCCTTTCTTTTGTCCCTAGAGCATGTTCCTTTTGCCTCTTTTTCGGCCCATACCTCACTATACATTACTGAATAGTAAGACAAACAGTAGATTTAGAAATAGGCACACCTAGATTTATATCCTGACTTCAGCACACCTGCTTTGTGACCTTTGGCAAGATTCTTAACTTCCTGGAATTTCTGTTTCTTATTGTATAATATGGTGTAATACTTGGGTTATTGTGAGGATTAACTGAAAATGTAGGGGACAGAGCCATACACTGAACTGCCTTGGGAACCCCAGACTGACCCTAGCATTTATTTACTCTTTCATCTCCCCTTACATTTTGGCATCTCATGCAAAAACACGCCATTTCTTTTCTACTACGGTGTCTTTATACATGATTCCCTCTGCCAAGAAAAATTCAGTTCATGAGGTAGAAGAGCATCGTGGTAAGAGCCAAGGGCTGGGTATCAGCCTCAGCTCTGCCATTCATTAGCGAGGTGACCATGGGAAGATGATTTTTGACTCTATACCTCAGTTTTTTCAGTTGTCTGTAAAATGGGGAAAATAATGGTATTTCACTCATCAGATTATTGTGAGGATTAAATTAGCCATATAAAAACCCAAGTCTATGCCTGGTACATGGTAAGCACTGAAAACCTCTCAGGACTTCATCCCACTCCCAGTCCTACCACGTTTATTATTCCTCCAGATATAATTCAAATATCACCTGCTTTGTGAAGTCTTCTTCAATCTCCCTACACCTTCATTCACTTGCCCTCTGTGAAGCTGATGGACCACCACGTGTTCCAGGTACACTTCCTAAGCATATTGCAGGGTGTTATTTTATCCAGATCACCCCATATGTTCTTATTTACTATCCCAGCTGCCCTCTGCATGTGATCAAATTTTTGAAGGTCAAATTCACCTTTATAGGAGGACTGAGAATCTTTGATAGCTGACCCTGTCATGTAGAGACTCTCCCCTCCCCTTTTCCTCTTAGAAAAAGATTGAATCTACAAGTTAACTAGTCATATCCCTATTGTACAGATTGAGGCTTTCAACAAATAATTATTTTAAAATATTAATGTATGTATTTGGCTGCACTGGGTCTTAGTTGGGCACATGGGATCTTCAGTTGCAGCATGTGGGATCTAGTTCCCTGGGCCCCCTGCATTGAGAGACCTGAGTTTTGGCCACTGGACCACCAGGGAAATCATTCAACAAATATTTATTGAGCAGTTACTAAGTGTGGGCCCTGAATTAAGTGCTGGGAAGACTGTGGGGGACATAAATAATCTTTGCCACATGTGGCTATTTACATTTAAATTAATTAAACATAAATGAAATTTAAAACTCACATCTGTACTTCTCGTATTTTCTGAGCATTAAACAGGGAGAAATCAAATGGAGATGCTGGGAATTGAACCCAGGACCTCATACATGCAAAGCATGTGCTCTACCACTGAGCTACATCCCCAAGTGCTCTAGTTGTGCTTTATTTGTTCAATAACTACATGTGGTTAGAGGCTATTGAGTTGGACAGTGCTGATACAGAATATTTGCATCATCACAGAAAGTTCTATTGAACTAAGCTATTCCGGAGGGGAGGCTGACATTGATCAAATATCCATACATGAAAATATAACTGCAACTGTGGTAAATACTAATCAGAAAGAATGCATGGTGACACAGCATTTCAGAGGGCAATTTGGCAAGACGTGTTTGAACTAAGATTTGTTAAGTGAGTTAGCAAAGCCTATAGTTAGATTAATTAAAGAGATTGAACTTTCTTTGCTACATCTACTGTGGGAATGAACCATTCTCAGCAATCAGACTATTACAGAAAATGCCAGTGTTACTTTGAAGGGATGCACAGTTATTGTGAAGTCCTAAAGGCACCCTGTGGAGGGGCTTCAATCACATCAATGTAGAGCTCAGTCTCCCTGGAAAGAAAAAGAAGGGGCTCCAGGTTAATAGATGGTGGGGAAATAGAAAAGAATTGACGACTCTTTGCACTGTTTGTAATCATGCACGGAACATGATCAAGGGTGTAACACTGGACTTCTGTTACATGATGAGGTCTGTGTGTGCTCGCTTCTCCATCTATGTCAAGAATGTTTCTCTTCTTGAAATCCAAATTTGGGGAGGTGAAAAATACATCCCCTTGGGGTTCAGATGAAGCAAGATGTTGCTTGTTCAGTGTCTCAAGCCCAGAAAGATGAGTTGATTCTTGAAGGAAACAACACTAAGCTTGTTTCAAATTCAGCTGCTTCGATGCAGCAAATGATAACAGGTAAAAACAAGGATATTAGGGACTTCCCTGGTGCTGTAGTGGCTAGGAATCCCCGCTCCCAATACAGGGGGCCTGGGTTTGATCTCTGGTCACGGAACTAGATACCCCCATGTCTAACTAAGACCCAGCACAGTAAAAAAAAAAAAGAAAGAAAGAAAGAAAGATTATTATTTTTTTAAACAAACAAGAATATCAGAAAATTTTTGAATGGGATCTGTCTTTCTGAAAGGGAACAGTTCAGCAAGCTGATGAATAAGATCTGAGTGGTCTGGCTACAGAAACAGCAAGATGCCAGATGGTTTTTTGGACTCATTTGTGATATTTAAAGATGCAATAAAAGCTCTTTTGATTTGAGGGGTGAAAAAGAGATTGAAAAAAAAGGCTAATGGCTAGGGCATAGAGATGGAGAGATTTGGGTGACTCTCAAAAGAGGTAGAAGGACCACAGAAGACCTTGTAGAAAAAGGGTGAGAAAGCTGAGAGGCTTAGTTACTTGACTCTCTAACCAGTGATAGAAACCCAGATTTGACTTAAGTCTGTGCTGCATAATGGATGTATATTCAAAGGACTTTACCTCTGTAATTTACAGATCTCATCTTGCTACTTTCCTCTTTGGAAATCACCAAATTTCCCTAGATTATTTCTTCAGCAAAAAATATGCTATAATAATTTCCTTCTTAGACAAAACAAACCCAAAAAAACCTTCCTACATCCCTCTTCAGCTACTTTCCCGTTTTGTTTTTTTCCTTCTTCTGTTTTTACAACAAAACTCCTTGAAAGAGTTGGCTATACTTATTACCTCCAGGTAGCTCAAGTGGTAAAGAACGTGCCTGCCTATGTAGGAGATGCAGGTGACTCAGGTTCAATTCCTGGGTCAGGAAGATCTCCTGGAGGAGAAAATGGCAATCCACTTCAGTATTCTTGCCTGGGAAATCCCATAGACAAAGGAGCCTGGTGTGGGCTACAGTCCATGGGGTTTCAAAACATGACTGAGTACACATGCGTTACCTCCATGTCCTTTTTGCTTTTTTTCTGTTTCTTGTTGAACCTCCTCTACTTAGGCTTACCTCCTCCCTCACACATCCTTATCATTTTCAATGAAGTCAGCAATGACTTTGCTGACTCAATCCTTATCTTGTAGGATTTCTTAGCAACACCTGATATAACCGATCTTCCTTTTTGGATCACGTTTTCCTTGGCTTTTGATTTACCACATTCTCTTGTTTTCCTTCATTGCCCTCCAGCGCCTTCTCAGCCTCCTTTGCTGGACATGTCTCCTTTGCACTTTGCCAGGGCTCAGTCCTGGATTGTCTTCATTTCTCCAAGTACATTAACTTACTAGGTCATTTCATATAGTCCCATGATGGCTGATTTTATGGTACCCAGTTGTTTGATCAGACTGATACCAGTCTAGATGTTGCTGTGAAGGTGTTTTGTTTGTTTTTTGACATGATTAATAGCAAAATCAATAGACTTTGAGTAAAACAGATTACTCTCCATAAAGTAAGAAAGCTTCCTATAATCAGTTGAAGGCCTTACGAGAAAAGATTGAGATTTTTTTTCCTCTCCTTTTTCAGAGGAAAAAAAATTGGGCCTTCATGCTCAAGACTGCAACATTAAGACTGCTGGAGTTTCCAGCCTGCTGGCCTGTTCTATAGGTTTCAGACTTGCCAGCCCCGACATCCTGTGAACCAAATACATCTCTCTCTGTCTGTGTTGCTTTTGTTTCTCTGAAGAACCCAACATTATATACAATTCTATATCCATGGCATTAAGTATCTTTTATGTTTGACTTCCAGTTTTTATTTCTAATGCTGACTTCTCCCTTGAATTCCAGATTTGCATACCAACTGCCTACTCAAAAATCCCCATTTGAATAGCAGTAGATCTCTCAAACCACACCATGGATTTGTCCGGAACTGTTGCTTTCCATCTCTCCCGGCAACCCACTCCAGTGTTCTTGCCTGGAGAATCCCAGGGACAGGGGAGCCTGGTGGGCTGCTGTCTATGGGGTCACACAGAGTCAGACACGACTGAAGCGACTTAGCATCAGCAGTAGCAGCAGGTCTCTCAAACCACACCATGGATTTGTCCAGAACTATTGCTTTCTATCTCTCCCATCTTTTCTCCTCTTCCCTGAGCATCCCCGCTTTTAATTAAGGAGTACCCACATCTATCAGCCAAGGTCAAAACACTGGAGTCATCATTGATTTTTTTCTTTCTTTTATTCCATCCATTTGTAAAACTAATTAGCATTATCTTCAGATAATATAGTCTCACCTCACTAATCCAAACCTTCATCATCTCAGCTTGTACCACCCACAGTAATTTCCCGACTGGTCTGCGTTCCTCCACTTTTGAGTTTCGATCTTAGTCTGTTCTCCACACAGCAGAGCAATCCTGTAAGGGTGCAAATTAGATCATTTCTCTCTCCTCTCTTGTGACACTTTGGCTTCTTATCACATTAAGAATGAAATCCAAAGTCCTGACTATGGCCTTTGGGATCTGACCCCTGGCTACTTCTCTGACCTCCCTCCCTACCACTTTGTGCCTCACTCATTGAATTATAGACACACTGGTTCCTTTGCAGATCCGCAGGCAAATCAGGCAGTCTCCCCGTTTAGGAGTTTAGTATACCCTGTTTCCTCTGCTTAGAAATATTTCCCCCTTAAGTCTTGCTCCTTCATTTCACTCTGGTCTCTGCTGGAGGCCGAATATTTAGATCTGTCCTGACCTCTCTTCCCTACTTTATTCTCAGGGTACGAATAATTCTTCCCAAAAAGCTTTTTTTTTTTCTCTCCTGTGAGGGGAGCAGTGAAGTTAGGCTGGTAACTACAGGGATTGGGCATCTGGGATCAGGGGAGATTTTACAAAATGGGAACACTACACTGTGTTTGTGTGATGATAGGAATGATCAGGTGGGAACAAAAAGCTGATAATGCCAGAGAAGAAGGCTAATTTGAGGAGTGAAATTATTGAAGATTGAGAAGTCAAGAAAACATGAAAATCCGAACACAAGTGGAGAGGTTGGCCTTCATTAAAACAAGGATGAAGGTAGGGAGTATGCCAGCTTGGTGGTTGTGTTGGATATAGGTGGAGGTTCTTTCTGGTTATACTATTTTCTTAAAGTAAAAAGCAGGTCATGGAACTATGGCAAAGTGTAGGTGTTGTTGACTTAAAGAAAAACACAAGAGTTGGAGTTTATTCAGGCTCTTATTGAGAACTATATCCCGGAGACAGTGCTCATGATGTTTTTTTTTTCTTTTGGCTAGAAAGTCAAGCATGTGTGTGTGTGCTTAGTCGCTCAGTCATGTTCGACTCTTTGCAACCCCATGGACTGTAGCCTGCCAAGTTCCTCTGTCCATGGGATTCTCCAGGCAAGAAGACAGGAGTGGGTTGCCATGCCCTTTTCCAGGGAATCTTCCCAATCCAGGAACTGAACCCAGGTCTCCTGCATTGCAGGCAGGAGCCACCAGGGAAGCCCAGGAAGTCAAGCATAGATCTTAATAAAAGATTACTGCTAATCACAAAGGACAGGTAGCTCAACTTAATGAGTTTAGTGATTATTTAAGTGTGGGAAGATGCAAAAACCTGGGGTCATTGAATTTCTTCCTGGGACCTGCCTCTAAAAACCACGGCAGTAAGAAGCCCGCGCACCACAACTAGAGTTGTTTAAGGACCTGTTTATCCAAAGCATAGAATGCTTCATCCTGCTTCCATCCTGAATTCCTCTCACGTTTGTGGGCAGTTGAATTGGGTTGCAACTTAATCCTTACAGAACTGGGTGTTGAGTGTTGAGGAGGGGGAACATCTGACTCTCTTGAGTCCTTGTGGCTGGACTAATAATAAAATTGACACAAGACAGATTAACAAGAGAAAAAGAAACAAATTTTAATTCATGCCCATGGAGCTCCCACAGAAATGGGATCCATGAAGTGGCCAAAGGAGGCAGCTTTTATATTTTTTAGACAAAGAAACAGTACATTTGTGAGGAACCAACAGGACAAAGAAACTGAGGTTCTCTGTGCCCAATTAGTGGCAAATACGAACATAGTGTGGGCTTGGGATATATTAAGTTCAGTTCAGTTGCTCAGTTGTCCGAGTCTGCAACCCCATGGACCGCAGCACACCAGGCCTCCCTGTCCATCACCAACTCTTGGAGCTTGCTCAAACTCATGTCCATGAGTCAGTGACATCCAAACAGGTTTGCTTCTATAGGCATCCTGGCCCCACATTCCCTATCTTTGGTGATAAGTGTGTCCTTCTGCCTCCAGGTGCAGGAGTGCACTTTCACATGAATGACTTCTTTCTTTCTCTCAGAGAGACAGAAAGGAGAGTCAGAGTGTCCTTCTTGCACTGGGGCCATTTCTTTATTTTTGCTGTGCTGTGTCTTCTTTGCTCTGCATGGGCTTTCTCTAGTTGCAGTGAGCAGGGGCTACTCTAGCTGTGGTGCGCGGGCTTCTCACTGCAGTGGTTTCTCTTGTTGCAGAGCATAGGCTCAAGGGTGCATGGGCTTCAATAGTTGTAGCTCATGGGCTTAGTTGCCCCAGAGCATGTGGGATTTTCCCAGATCAAGGATTGAACCTGTGTCCCTTGCATTGACAGGCAAATTCTTAACCATTGGACCACCAGAGAAATCCTGGGGCCATTTCTTAAGTAATTAGTTAAAAAAAAATCAGCATTGAGGCACATTTTGGGGTGGCATAACCTGGGCCCCAACTTGAGCAATGCTCTTTATTTTTCTTTGTTCACAGTGTGTTAGAGGTTTGGTGTGAAAGAGTCACTCTGGAAATTGGGAAAACAAATATATCAGTGATACAAAGGACTGCTGGGCAGCTTTGGAGACACATTGAGATTAGTGGCCTTGACTTTAAAGTGAAATTACTTTTAATTTCTTTGTTTTCTCCAGCTATGTTTTCTGGTTAAGTAGGGTTCAGAATATGTGGATATCTAGATTTAACAAGGGTGGCCCTTGCCAAGTCAGTACAATTGAGGACTTTGGACCTTAATTGGAGGTTCCTAGAGAGCCACTGAAGGTGTGAACAGAGAAGATTTGAGTGTCAGAAAGGTGACTCTAGCTCAGTGTGTGTTTAAGTATGTGTGTATGTGTATGTGAGAAAGGCTTATTGAGGAACAGTAGTTTAGTGCAATAGTACCCTTGATCAAACACTTATGTAGACCCATTAATAGTGTGCTTAGACAACAGCTCAGGAACAGAGGGTCTTTTCCAGCATTTTCTGCACACTTACTATATATAACAGGTTCCAGGAGGGCATAATAAATCAAGCAAGATTTTGTCTTCTCAAAACTCTGTTGGATTTAGATGGTTTGTGTAATAAGGCTGTGGTTTTTCCTGTGGTCATGAATGGATGTGAGAGTTGGACTGTGAAGAAGGCTGAGCGCCGAAGAATTGATGCTTTGGAACTGTGGTGTTGGAGAAGATGCTTCAGAGTCTCTTGGACTGCAAGGAGATCCAACCAGTGCATTCTGAAGGAGATCAGCCCTGGGATTTCTTTGGAAGGAATGATGCTAAAGCTGAAACTCCAGTGCTTTGGCCACCTCATGCGAAGAGTTGACTCATTGGAAAAGACTGATGCTGGGAG
>NW_011494899.1:5125397-5149350 GCF_000754665.1 Bison bison bison | reverse complement strand
GTATAATTGCTTTGGCCACCTCATGCGAAGAGTTGACTCATTGGAAAAGACTGATGCTGGGAGGAATTGGGGGCAGGAGGAGAAGGGGACGACAGAGGACGAGATGGCTGGATGGCATCACTGACCCGATGGACGTGAGTCTGAGTGAACTCCAGGAGTTGGTGATGGTCAGGGAGGCCTGGCGTGCTGCGATTCATGGGGTCGCAAAGAGTCGGACACGACTGAGCGACTGAACTGAAGAGGGAAGGAGTGATAAACACTCAGGTAGAAATCAGGTAAGTCCTCCCAGAGGAGGTGACTTTTCAAATGAGCTTGAGGGAGGAGGCCCTTAGGCAGGGAAGATAATTTTAGGCAGGAGGAATAACAGGAACCCAGTCAACAGAGGCAAGATGTACCACTGGAACAAATGCTGCCTCATGAGAGATGGGGGGCGATGAGGCTCTTTTCCCATTAACCAGCAACTAAATAGAACTAAGGCATTCTCTGTATTTCCTGACAAGGATAAGATATCTGGGCCTGGAACTGCAGCAAGAATCGTTTGAAAGGAAAGTGAAGCTTTTTTTAATGGTAATTTTTTTTTTTTAAACATAGAAAGTAACTACATGGGGCTACTCTTGGGATGTGTGTTGTTAATATAATCTGCTCACTTAAGAACAGTGTGAAGGGGACTTCCCTGGTGGTGTAGTGGTTGAAACCCTGTGCTTCCAGTACAGAGGGGCATGGGTTTGATCCCTGGTCAGGGAACTAAGATCTGCCTGCCATATGGCCAAACAAAAAACAGTATCAAGTTAAAAATGCCTTATCTAGCCTTTTCTGGTAACTCTGCCTGTCTGTCACAGAAGGCTGTTAGAAGTCAACCTTTATCACTTGCTTTTAGCACATTAAGTTAAATGATTTTAAAGTCCTTCTGTATCCTAAGACATGCTTTTAAAATAAACTGTAGTTTCTAAAGATTTTTAAGAATGCAGAGTTATGACCCTGGTTCGTGAATTGTTTTGTGTAGCTTGAATGAAATAAGGCATATATGTGGTTAATACAGAGCTCAGCATCGCAGCCAGGAGTAAATGTTGTTTTCTCCCTTAATCCCAGCTTTATTTCCTTCACATTTACCATTCTTTGCTCTCTTAAGTCATCTTGTTTCCTGAACACTTATGTTCTAGACCCATCCTCTCTTCTCAGGACTCCAGATTGTCGTGGTCCATGCGCGGGTTGGAAAAAAATTTCCAGACATTAGAATGAGAGGGAAATAAAGTTTATTAGAGTGGGAGATGCTGTTAGAACAGTGGGCCAGCTCAAGCGAGAACTGACGTAGAACAGGGGTCCTTAGTCCACTTTTATACCCAGGGTACAAGGAGTGGGATAGGGGTCTTGCAGGTCATTTGCTGATTGGATGAGGCACATATACTGGGTGGGGGAAAGAGTCAGGCAAATACCTTCTCCCTGTGGGGTAGGAGGGGAGGCAGGTTGTACGGCTCAGGAGGATCTGAAATCCATTAACAGTTACAACATGGGGGAGAAAGGACAATAAGGGTCTGGTTTTTCCATACCTGCATTCCAAGACCCTCCTTGGTTTTATCTGCTCTTTCGTCTTTGGGTCACCGCAAGAAGCAGGTGAGACATGCGCATAAATAACCACCACACAGGGAGAGTGTCAGTTTAGCGTCTGGTGGGCTGCGATTCATGGGGTCGTAGAGAGTCGGACATGACTGAGCGACTGAACTGAACTGAACTGAGGGGAACAAAACTTTTCACCCCAAAATGTGTCTCTTTGGTTTGAGGATTCTTTGGGGTCGATTATTTTTAAGAAACAAATCCTCAGGAAGAACTTTTTACCTTGTCCCCTTACCTGCCAACAGGGCCTATTCCAGGAAAAACAATTATCATCATAGAAAAGTATAACGTGAACTGGGTGTGGTAGACTGGGGGAACTCAGCAAGGCCTGTTTGATTGAGGTTCTCTCTGGGTCCCGCTGTGCCTGTGTGCCTGTGTGCTCAGTTGGTCTGACTCTTTGCAACCCTATGGACTGTTAGCCCACCAGATTCCTCTGTCCATCAGATTCTTCAGGCAAGAATACTGGAGTGGGTTGCCATGCCCTCCTCACGGGGATCTTCCTGACCTAGGGATCAAACCCGAGGATCATACCCGCATTTTTTTTGTCTCCTGCATTGGCAGGTGGCTTCTTTACCACTAAGCCACCTGGGAAATCTGCATGACTGAACAAATGTTTATCAGACATTTGCTCATTTTCTTCTTCCTGTAAATTTCCTTTCTTGCCTTTGAAGTCCCAAACCCTTTACCTCCTTCTTCTCTGGGACAGTATACAAGCTTCATCCTGCCTAACTTTTCCTTGGACCTCATATTCTCATGTTAATTTTGTACGTATGTAATTAAATTTTATGTTCTCCTGTAATTTGTCTCATGACAATTCAATTCCTAGACCTCTAGAAGAACCGAGGAGACTGGAGAAAAGGTTTTTTCCCCTCCCCCAAATGTATAGTGTGTGTGTGTGTGCATATGCGTGCGTGTGCATACATTCAGACTCCGAGGGGCTTCACTAAACCTCTGCCTTGCACTGGGAAAGGGACTCAAAGGAGCAAATTGTGGCTTCATGGATTCTTTAGAGACCAGCAACCCTTTCACCTGAGCGTGCTTCAGTCAGGCAGTAACCATCACAGTGGAAAAGGCATTCAGTTATTTATTTATTCAGCAAATATTCATAGCCACCTACCAGTACCAAGTGCTGAGTAAGAATATGAGTAAGAGCAAGGAAGTATGAGAGAGTGTGGCGCAACTGGGCAGCTGGGTGCAGGTGGCTGGCATGACTGGAGTTAAATACACTCTCAGTTTTCCTTAAGACAAACATGACAAACCGAAATCTGAGTGGGATAAGGAAGAAGTACTACAAAGCGAAGTTATGCTTGGTAAGAATTTGTCACTTTTCAGAATTAGTCAGGATGGACTGGAAGTTTCTTTTAAGCCACACTGACTAATCCATTACCATAGGGTAATGGATCCCAAACTGCTGTTCACTAGAATCATTCAGGGAGTTTTAAAAAACCTCAGTCACCCAGGTCGCACCAATACCAATTATTAATACATCAGAATGTTTGGGAGTGTGTACCAGGTGTCAGTATTTTTAAAGTTCCTTGCCTGATCACAATGGTAACAAAGTTCCAGAGTCACTGCCTGAGGGCATAGTCCAGTTCAGTTAAGGCACACTCTTTTGGTTCCGGTTCCACATAGTTCCTTAAATTGCGTTTGCACCTTTCTTGGGTTGGGGGCGCTGTAAGCAGGAAGAGGATGTGCTGTCACCCAATTAGGAGATCCCACTTTGCTAAGCCCATCCGCGCGGTCGACAGGGCTGCACGAGGAGTGGATTTTTGCTTTGTCATTCTGACTCTGGCGGTTTGCCCGCCCATTTAAGGGGAGGGCGTGGCTTCTCGGAGCCACTGGGAACCCGCGGACCTTTCGCTCAGTTCGCTCCAGTCCCGCATTGCATCCGGAGCTGAAGGTGCTGGCACGTCCGGAGGATCGCCGGGTGTCCAAGGGCTCGCGTTCGTGTAAGCTTCGGGTTCACTGGAAACGGAGGAAGCCTGGAGCCCCCGGGCTGTGAGGTCGCCGGGCCCAGAGCATCCTCCTGCCGGATGCCTTGGGATGCAGGGGGAAGGGAGACGTTTGAAGGCGTGTCTGAGCAGGGGTGAGGCTTCTCCAGGCGAGGGAGCTTTTTGGCGTCGGTCGTTGTTTCGCCCGGGTCGGTGAAAGCTTAGCGCGTCGGTAGGTGAGACCGGCCCTCTGTCGACTGGTAGTTTCCTGTCTAGCTTTTCTTTATAGGGACGGTTTGCAGAATATTGGAGAAAAATGGGGTTTTGTATCATTTCGTAGAGCACGAGTAGGTGCAAATACGATGAATAGATAGACAGAGCCTTGTCGGCCTTAAGCGAGTGTAGCAATTTAAGGATGCCTTTCGAGTAATCTTCACACCACTGAATCTTAAGAAATTGCGAGAGGTTGGCAAGTCATATGTGTCTCCGTGTGTGCAAGCGGAGAGACCACGCTCAGACTGCTGTGACTCCCCAGGCTGTTACAGGAGACAACCAAGAGGAACTGGTGCTCATCTCACTGTATCAGGCAGGGTAGGCGTGTAAAGGCTGCACTGCACTGCCGGGTTTGAATCCTGGCTCTGCTGTTGGGTAGCTTGCTTGAATTTGGGCAGGAAAGTGTTTCTGTGCCTCCTCCCTATCTGTGAAATGGACCTGATAAAACATATTATGAAACGGTAGTGGTGAAGATCCAGGATTAATACATGCAAAACACTGCAGAATCGGACCTGCTGTTATTGTTATTATCAGACTATACTTTTGGGTGCTTGGGTGGTTTTTGTCTGATGAATGGACCTGATGTCAGGATAACTGGAGTCTATTTTTAATTCTCACTGACTCATTCTCTACCTGAGTTCACCCGTTTGTAAAATTGGACCAGTTGCACCCAGGCTGTCATGTAGGGTGTTGCTTTATTATTTCAAGGCTCTTAAATAAAAGCACCCTCAGTGGGCAGAGTGTCCTTAATCTTGCCCCGTGGTTTCAGATTTCAAAGAAACTTTGGAAGTTGGTTTTCTGCATGCTTTAGCGATGCAGAGTTCAAAGAAAGATTAAGTTGGGAGGTGTTTTTAATAAAAACTGAGATAATTGTGCCTTAGCCTTCTTTATGAGGCTTTTCTGAATTCTGGACTTGCCGGGAAAGTAGGACGTGTATTTTAGCGAGACTTGTTTATCTTAGAGTCCGGCCGGAACCCTGGGGTTTGTCGCTGGTCGCGATGCCACGTTTCCAGGCCGCGTGCAGGTGCGTGGGTCCGAGACCCGAGCCGGCGCGCGGCCGTGGTCAAGGTCAGGGCCGGGGCTGGGGCCGGGCAGTCGCCGGGGGGAGTGCAGTTGAGGACGCGGAAGCCCCGCCCTCGCCGCGCACTTCCCGCCGCGGCCCCGGGGCGGAAAGACTGACCCGCTCGGTTCTGCTTTTGTGCCACAGAGGACGGGCTGGGCCTCGAGGGAGCGCTGTCCGAACGGACCTCCAAAACCCTTGTGAAACGGAGAAAGATAGGCCACCATGGTCCGACCCTGAAGGTAGGTGGGAGACCTTAACGTCTGTTTTACCCGCCTGAACTGGGAACAAGCTCACCGAGCCGGTCGTGGTGTCAGACCCAGGGTGATTGTGAGCGAACCTCCAAAAGGAGCACATCCTTAGACAAACGACGAAGAAACGCCGGCGCCTGCTCACGTGTGAATCAACGTGGATGAGACACATTTCAGAACTGGGAAGCTTGGCAGGGCAAAGGGACCTATTTTCATCTCTTTTCCTTCCTATTTCCCTCCCTCTCTTTTCCAGTAAATCTAAATAACTTACTTTTTTTTTTTTTTTTTTTAGCAGCAGTGTAAACTGCTGAAAGTGAGTTGTTTAGAAAAGTACCGAGAAAAGTGGATGGTTATCTTTGTCCGACCCTATCATCTTCCTTTTTAATTCTCGGGGAGGGAAACCCAGAAACCCCAGGCTCAGGGGAGAGCAAACTCAAGCTCCTGGAGTGAGTTCATTTCCCTGCAGTGGTCTCTTTTCTAGCTCAGAGTTAGCCGGGTAGAACCAAAGGAAAGAAAGAAATCTTTCCTTTGGGTGGTGATGAGCTGATGGCAGTCCTCCCTTAGGACCATCTACTGAGGGCTGGATGGGTCATGGCCTACCTCACTGGCCCAATGCTGGCGGGCAGGATGCACCTTTGGAGGGATATGCGCCATGGATGATGTTCTATTAATACGTCAGGTGTGGGGGTACTCAGAATCTGATCACCTTGATATATCTGCTTTAATTTTTGCTGATTTTTTTTTTTTTGGTCATCCTTGTTTAATTGTATCTGTAATTTTTAAGAGATGGAACTCATACTTGACCATTGCCGTCTTAAGTAAGCTTGAGTTCTCAGTTAAGTCTAACAGTGTATTTAGATATGTTTGCCTTCAGGATGACGGTAACAATTAATTTGCATTTTTATTTACTTTTTTTCTAAAAGAATCATTACCTTTTTGAAGAATGGGTATAGAAAATGGCGATAGACTTCAAAGACACAGTAAATAATGGAAAATAATTGAAATAAAAAGGCTTTTGTTATTTGTTGTTTAGTCACTCAGTCATGTCCTGCTCTTTTTGCTTCACCATGGACTGAAGCCTGCCAGGCTCCTCTGTCAATGGGATTTCCCAGGCAAGAATACTGGAGTGGGTTGCATTGCCATTTTCTCCTCCAGGGAATCTTCCTGACCCAGGGATCAAACCCACATCCCCCCAATCTGCATGGGCAGGCAGATTCTTTACCACTGAGCCACCCCTAAAAAGGCTTTTAGCTTTATATAAATTATATTTTGTTACTCAAACCTTTAGTTTGCAAGTAAATGAAACAAAGTCCTATTAATATTCCTTTCTGTCTGATCTCTCTACTTGTGTCATAAATTTGCACTTAAAAAGGTGTATAGGCATTTGATCTTTATATCAATTCTATAGATGATCTTGGCTTTAATACCAATGGGAGTAAAAAGAATGTTTATGAATTTTTTAATAAGCTTTGCACCCACTTAATTGATAAGATCTGATGTTCTCAATTCTATATGATCATAGTTAATTTTCGCCATTTAACGAAGTGCAGTGCCATGAATGAAAAGCCTACTGCCAAATTATAATTAAAATTTTAAAAATTATTTAGCACATCTCTTCCAAGTAAACTTATCACTCTCCTTTGTATCATTTATTTTTGGTTTTTAATGAGTACTAAAAAATGGAAGAAGACAGCTAGGTAAGGACTACTGCTTTGAAATGTTTATGAATTTGCAGCAAATTGACCACATTTGAGGCTAAATGGTAGGTCCTGAAATTCTTAGGGAAAATTGGGTTTGAGTGGAGAAAGGCATTTATTTAGTGGAGAATTGAGTGCTTATAGGATTAGTGCTAAATCTTAAAGTCCACACCTTAAAGGTTAAGATTTCCTGCTTTAATTGCAACCTAAATAATGAAGTGGGAGTTCATAAAAATGTCTGCTTTTCTTTTTTCCTCTTATACGGTTTCTTCATTTGCCTTCCTTTCCCCTCAATAAATGGCAGCAGCACCAAAATCCACCTTGCATTTACAGTGAACTAACTGTAGGAGACCAGGGAGTAGGGTCCTACTGGAAGGAACTGATACGTTTAGATGATAAAGGCTTTAAAAAAGTGCCTTTCAAAAAAACTGCAGTCACCTGGAATGCGTGGCACCCCACTCCAGTACTCTTACCTGGAGAATCCCATGGACAGAGGAGCCTGGTAGGCTGCAGTCCATGGGGTCGCTAAGAGTCGGACACAACTGAGCGACTTCACTTTCACTTTTCACTTTCATGCATTGGAGAAGGAAATGGCAACTCACTCCAGTGTTCTTGCCTGGAGAGTCCCAAGGACGTTGGAGCCTGGTGGGCTGCTGTCTATGGGGTCGCACAGAGTTGGACACGACTAAAGCGACTTAGCAGGGCTATATCTGAGGTATTATTCATTGAACTCTCTGGAAGGGGCTAGGTTCTGCCTTTTAATTTATTTTAAACAAGCCCCCTCAGGTAATTCTTTTGATGTATATCCCATTTTGAGATTTACTTTAATGTGTGAGGTAGTTTGGTCAAGATTAGTTGCTAAATAATTAAAATTGAGGAAAACCAAACAAAAGATTATGGCTTAACACCCAAAAGGTATTTTAGTTAAATATTTTAGTATAAAGGTAAATATTTTAGTTCTTAAGAGCAAGTTTGCAAATTTTCTTACAGGAAATCTTAATGTAAATTAGCATCTCCTGGATTCCAGAGTTTTGAAACCCTTGTACAAAATGAATGTCTGTTGGTGGTATTGAGAGGAAAAGCAAAGTGAGTGAAAAAGCACTTGCTGGAATAGGAAGGGCCAAACATAGTTAAGACTTAAGTAGTTTGAGAGAATAACTTGGGGAGATAAGACTAAAACTTGCAACATGGGACTTAATTTATTCCAGGCAGTAACAGGAGAGGTGACAGACACAGAGCAGTGCGTTTTGATGAAGACCCAAGTGAATTATGGAGCCAGTGTCGGGGAAGCTCAGGGCTGATAGTGTGGTGGTCAGGCTGCGGGGCCTGGGGTGGGCACTGAAATAGGCAGGTCTTCTTTCAAGCTGAACTTCTAAAGTTACCAGAAACCAGAAACTCCTGACTGAATGGACATCAGGAAATGGAGCGGTAATTTAATAACTCTGCCAGTCCACTTTCTTTCTTAATACTCTACTAAAATGAGTAGAAAACTCGATTCTCTCCTCTGAGACAGTCCCTTCTGGGGAGATTAGTAATGTCTGTGCTTTTCAGCCTAATTAAAGTTAAGGCCTAAAGAGCATTGAAGGACTGCTTTGACCCTGGTTTCTTAAAAAGGTAAGAGGTAAGGACTAACAATGTTTAAAAGGGGCATAGATTGTTCATACTGCAAATATATTTATCTGGTGCTGATTCTACAGTACAATTTTTAGTAGCTGTGAATCTGCGGTGAGACCCAATGCCTTCTCTCACTTTAACCAAGAGATGACTCAAACCTCTTCGCTGTCCTTGTACAATGGTGTCACTGTTCTGGTCCAGGCTTCAGATTTCTTTTCGCCTTTATGTTTTGTGTTCATTTGCCAGGCCTGACTGTTTCCCGTGTAGGTGCCTTCTGCCTCTGTTACCTTTTGCCCAGGCTGCTTCAGGTACTCATGCCTTCTGCCTCTACAGTCTCTTAACTGGCTGCCCTCTTCTCTCTTCCTACCCTTCCTATCCCTCCTGTCCATCTGCTGCATAGTCATCTTCCTGACTGCTTGTTTGCTGCCCCTGGATCTGCATCCAGGATAAAGTGTACATTTCTTAATTTGGTTTTCTGTGTTCCCCAGGGTTTGGGCTCAACCTGCTTTTCTGGTTGTCTCTTGCTCTGCTCCCTTGCCTATACTGGAAGCTCGTGGGAATACTGTTGGCAGCTATAGTCCCTAACATTTCCCTCCTTTGGTCTGTTCTTTGTTTCATTTCAAAAGTCATTTTCTGACTTTTCTTCCTGCTCAGACCCATTTTTCCACCTGCCCACCTGGGTCAGAGTACAAGGCCAGATTTGCCTCTTTCCCCTCCTCTGTGCCCCCTCAGTACTCCCACAAATGAAAAGAGGAGTTTCTGCCAATATCAAGAGTGAACAGCTAGACTTATTCTTAGTGCCTCTGTTTCCCAATCTGTCTTAGGATCTCATCAGATATTTAAATGAGCGTGCCTGTCAATGAAAGTAGCTACCATGTATTGAATGTGTCTTCTGTGCTAGCTTCTAAATGCTGTGATCACTAGTTGATTTAATCCTCAGAAGAGTGCTATGAAGGAGGTGGTATGATCCAGTTTTCCAGTTGACAGAGTGGAGGCCCTCAGAACTTAAGGAGTACGCCCAGATGACACAGCGGCAAAGCCAGGATGGAGCGCAGGGCTGTCTGTAAAGCTCACTGTGCTGTTCTCACACTTCTGGCACTTGGCTTTGTGTTATCTCTTTTGGGATGCATGCCTGATCTCTCGGGTGTGATTGTATGTTCATGACTCATGGCTGAGCCCATGCAAATCTTGGTATTCCTAGCATAGTTCTGGCAAATTGGCGTTGGTATGCAGCATACCTGCAGACTGGAATTGCGTTCCTCTGTGCCTACTACGTTGTACCTTCCTTTAGGACAAAAATGGTTTATTTTGTGTCTTCCATGTGTTGTGTTAATACCTGGTACGCACTCAGTAAAGACTTGTGGAATGAATGGTTGATGGCAGAGCCAGAGGACTGACTTTAGTGAGGGATTTAGCTATGAGGTGTCTGATTTTGTGAAAGTGGACTGTCTCTATCAGTGATTATGCCCAAAGTGGTTCAGGAGAGGTTCTAGGCAGCATATAATGCAGTTCAGACTTTTAAGGAGCTGTGTGATTGGAGCATTGTCCACTTAAACAAGTTATGTAGCTGTGTCCAGGTCAACTGAGAAGAAAGTCACATTATGTCTATTTAGCTAATGCTTATTGAGCCCCTGTATTCTCGCTGTTGAGCTAGGCCCTGTCTTTGTCATCTGTAACATCTGTAACATCTGTTGTGAAGTGCTCAGTAGTGTCTGACTCTTTGAAACCCCATGGACTGTAGCCTACCAGGCTCCTCCCTCCATGGGATTCTTCAGGCAAGAGTACTAGAGTGGGTTGCCATTTCCTTCTCCAGGGAATCTTCCCAACGCAGGGATTGAACCCGGGTCTCCTGCATTCCAGGCAGACACTTTAACCTCTGAGCCATAGGGCAATGTATCACCTGCTGTTTGTAATATGGTTTTTTACAAAGAGTTAAGGCCACTCTGTGTGACAGAGAAGTCATCTGATGGGTGACATTTACAAATGAGGAAAGTCAAACTCTGAAGAAAGCACTACTTTTAACTCTGGCCTCAAGGGCTGAGTTTTTCCAAGGCTGCCTCCTTTAGAAGCCACACACCCAGTGCTTCCCTACCCCTAGTCTATCAAAATGATGTTCCTGGTCATTACTGGCTTCTGAGATGTCCCAGGAGAGTTGATAATGGCTCTTACAATGGGAAATGTTCTCTTTTCATCTCACACCCTTGTTTATGTTAGTTGTGGGTGCTTGGCAAGTCAGCCAGTACTTGGTTTTCTGAAGTGTCAGTTAAATGTATGACTTTAAACCACAGAGCAAGGGCGGAGGTTTTATGTACTCTAAAGTATCTCAATGGGTAGGTCCAAGTTATTTTGTGGGACATGACTGTCATTTTATCTTTTACTTCAGCTAACAGTAAAGCCTTATTTGAATAGAACAGTTATTCAAAGCCTCTTTTAGATACAGAGTATTTTCAAAGAAACTGCTGAAATCCATTTATAGAAAAATACACATAAAGAATTTTGCATATAATTTCAGACTCACTTTGTGGCCCAGATTTAGAGTATCTAATAGAGTGGTTGGAGAAGGCGATGGCACCCCACTCCAGCACTCTTGCCTGGAAAATCCCATGGACGGAGGAGCCCGGTGGGCTGCAGTCCATGGTGTCGTGAAGAGTTGGACACGACTGAGCGACTTCCCTTTGACTTTTCACTTTGCTGCATTGGAGAAGGAAGTGGCAACCCACTCCAGTGTTCTTGCCTGGAGAATCCCAGGGATGGTGGAGCCTGGTGGGCTGCCGTCTATGGGGTCGCACAGAGTCAGACACAACTGAAGCGACTTAGCAGCAGCAGCAGCAGTAGAGTGGCTTACCTTTCAAAGTGCTATACACAACCGTCGCCTCAGTTGTGCCCAACTCTTTGCGACCCTATGGACTATAGCCCATCAGGCTCCTCTCTCCATGGGATTCTCCAAGCAACAATACAGAAGGGGGTTGCCATGCCCTCCTCCAGGGGTTTTTCCCAGCCCAGGGATTGAACCTGCATTTTTTATGTCTCCTGAATTGACAGACGGGTTCTTTACCACTGGCGATACCTGGGAAGCTTAACTGAAGCCTTAGTAGGTTTTAAAATTTTATTTCACTGGTATTATTATAGTGAGATATATTTCTGTTTTCCTCCTATGGATTTAGCCTTTAAAACATTTTTCTGTTCCTAAAACAATATCCAGGAGTGAAGCTACTGGTTTGTTACATATTTTTCTGTTTAGTGTTTTAATGTTTATTAAACATTTGCTACCTTTGGGATAACTGAAGATTTAAGTAACTAAGTAGTTGTAAATATTGTCAAATCTATTATGTAATTCTGATTCATTCAATACAGTAGCTTTATGACAGAGTAGTAGTATTCATATTTTACAGATGAGGAGACCAGAGGCTGACAGGTTAAGTAGCCTAAGGAAATGCTAATAGGTCATGATTGGACTTCCCCCATGGCTCTAGTGGTGAAGAATCCACATGCAATGCAGGAGATACAGGAAATGTGGGTTCAATCCCTGGGTAGGGAAGATCCCCTGGAGAAGGAGATGGCAACCCACTCCAGTATTCTTGCCTGGAGAATCCCATGAACAGAGGAGATTGGTGGGCTGCAGTCCATAGGGTCGAAAAGAGTAGGATATGACTGAGCACGCATGCAGTACACGTGATTGGAACCCAGCTTTGCCTCCTTCCACTGTCCATGGAGTTTTCAGAAGCTCATTTTAAAAACAGATACTCTGCCTTGATCATTGCAAAGTTTACCTTTAATATGAAAAGGCAAACAAAGCAAAAACATACACCTAAAAACATAGCCTTAAAGGAGATGAAAATGAAAAAGAACGTGTACATAACACCCTGCTACTCCGGCAAATCAAACTAGGCCTTCACCATATCTCTTCACAGCTTACCCTGGCAGGATGAAGGGAGAAAAACTGCGAGAAGGAACAGGAAAGTGTCAGGAGGTAGCTAATAAGCAGGATATCTTTTAGCATGCAGGCAGGACTAACCCAACTGCTTCCTGGCTTGGCTCAGAGGTCTCTTAAATATCTCTTTGTTATAGATTAATCGAGCAATAAAAACCCACTGGAAAAGACAGTGAATCCTGTATGACTTAAAATTTGACCATAGAGAGACTTGTAACACATTGTAACATTCATCCATCCTGTTATGTTTCTGTTGAACACTGAGGGTTGTGGAAGAGCTTAAGAACGCTTGGAACGAATGAATGTGAACTCCTAGCAAAGGGACTGAACAGTAACATTGGAGAAAAATATTGAAGAAAAGAAGAAAGGAAATAGAGGCCTTATGGAGCCTTTAGCAGCAACTCCATTCTTCACATGATCAGGGGAAATCATTAGATTTGAGATTTTTACTTTGTAGCCACATCTAAACCTTGTGCTCTCAAGGCAGATACAAAAAGGTAGAGCATAATACAAGTGTGACTTTCTGAGGATGCTATATGTTACCCAGGTTCTTAGGAGCGGGGATTTAGCAGAGAACAAATTTAGCACTGGAAATCACAACTTAATAACATAATGCTTGTCTTGATGTGTGCTGTTGCTCTGAGCAAGTTGTGTGGGCTGTTATCTCCTGAGAAATCCCTATAAATGGTATTAGTAATACTTTATAAGTAGGTTGGGAAAATTCATTTACTTTTCTAAAGCATTTAAAAATTCTTTGATGAAAGGCTCTGTGTGGAGCAAATTGGTGCTAGCCTGTTTTCCATGCTCTGAGCTAGGGGAGAATAGACACCTTAGGGTGGGAAGGTTGGCTTGTCTTTTGGAGTTCATCTATAAATTGCTTTTATTGAATTTGAAATGGACATCAGAAAGTCCCCAAAATATCAGATCAGATCAGATCAGATCAGTTGCTCAGTCGTGTCCGACTCTGCGACCCCATGAATCGCAGCACGCCAGGCCTCCCTGTCCATCACCAACTCCCGGACTTCACTGAGACTCACGTCCATCGAGTCAGTGATGCCATCCAGCCATCTCATCCTCTGTCGTCCCCTTCTCCTCCTGCCCCCAAAATATGGTTAACTCTAAAACCAAACTTTTGGGGATTTGGAACTTGGGACTATGAGTTTTCACCAAAGATACAAAACAGGTTAAGTATTAGTTTGTACTTGGCCAGGCTTGGGGGTAAAATATAGCCCTTAGATGATTCTGGGCCCCAACTTTGTTTTCCTGTTGCTTTTTCTTCATTTCAGAGAAGAAATAAGGCTGTATTATGAAAAGCAGTTAACTTTTATTATCTATGTGTGAGATTTATTTCTTTTCACTAGAAGAAGTTCATCTTTTGCTGCCAAATAAATTGCAATAGGTGCTGGAACAAAGTTTTCATCTACGCTTACACATTGAAATGTGTCTACTCGAATATATCCATGTGAAAACAGGTTAGCTTGGAAGATATACAAACAAGTTCTTGCTTTAGGGGAGCTAACAGTCTAATTTGTTGCTATTTAGTCACTAAGTCACGTTTAACTCTTTGCAACCCCATGGACTGTAGCACGCCTGCCTTCCCTGTCCTTCACTGTCTCCTGGAGTTTGCTCAAATTCATGTCATTGAGTCACTGATGCCATCCAACCATCTCATCCTCTGTTGCCCCCTTTTCCTCCTGCCCTCAATTCTTCCCAACATCAGAGTCTTTTCCAATGAGTCAGCTCTTTCTTTGCATCAGGTGGCCAAAGTACTGGAGCTTCAGCTTCAGAGTCAGTCCTTCCAATGAATATTCAGGGTTGATTTCCTTTAGGATTGACTGGTTTGATCTCCTTGTGTCCAAGGGACTCTCAAGAGTCTTCTCCAGCATCAGTTTGAAACCATCAATTCTAAGGCACTCACCCTTGTTTATGGTCGAACTCTGACATCCATACGTGACTGCTGGAAAAACCATAGGTTTGACTATGCTTATCTTTGTTGGCAAAGTGACGTCTCTGCTTAATACACTGCCTAGGTTTGTCAGAGATTTTCTTCCAAGGAGCGAGCATCTTTTAAAAAATTTTCATGGCTGCAGTCACTGTCTACAGTGATTTTGGAGCCCAAGAAAATAAAATCTGTCACTGTTTCCATTTTTCCCCCATTTCCCATGAAGTAATGGGACTGGATGTCATGGTCTTAGTTTTTTGAATGGTGGGTTTTAAGCCAGCTTTTTCCCTCTCTGCTTTCACCTTCAAGAGGCTCTTTAGTTCCTCTTCACTTTCTGCCCTTTGGGTGGTATCATCTGCATATCTGAGGTTGTTGATATTTCTCTCTGCAATCTGATTCCTTCTTGTGAGTCATCCAGCGCCGCATTTTGAATGGTGTACTCTGCATAAAAGTTGAATAAGCTTGGTGACAATATACAGCCTTGACCTACTCTTTCCCAATTTTGAACCAGTCCCATTGTTTGAATGGTCTAATACAGCAGGATGATATATATGTACAAGTAACAATAATGCATACTGTTTTTGAGAAACGGATGTTTCTTTCTGAATTTTAACCCTACTTTAAAAAAATAATCTTGAACAAAAATAGTAATATAACTATTTTTGAGTAACTTAATACTAGCCTTGCTGGCATATCGAGTGCAGTGCTTTCACAGCATCATCTTTTAGGATTTGAAATAGTTCAACTGGAAGTCCATCACCTCCACTAGCTTTGTTCATTGTAATGCTTCCTAAGGCCCACTCGATGCTTGCTCCTTGGAAGAAAAGTTATGACCAACCTAGACATCATGTTAAAAAGCAGAGACATTACTTTGCCAACAAAGGTCCATCTAGTCAAGCTATCGTTTTTCCAGTAGTCATGTATGGATGTGAGAGCTGGACAATAAAGAAAGCTGAGCGCCAAATAATTCATGCTTTTGAACTGTGGTGTTGGAGAAGACTCTTGAGAGTCCCTTGGACTGCAAGAGGATCCAGCCAGTCCATCCTAAAGGAGATGAATCCTGAGTGTTCATTGGAAGGATTGATGCTGAAGCTGAAACTCCAATACTTTGGCCACCTGATGCGAAATCATTTGCAAAGACCCTGATGCTGGGAAAGACTGAAGGTGGGAGAAGGGGACAACAGAGGATGAGATGGTTGGATGGCATCACCAACTCAATGGACATGCGTTTGAGTAAACTCTCAGAGTTGGTGATGGACAGGGAGGCCTGGCTTGCTGCGGTTCATGTGGTCGCAGAGTCGGACACGACTGAGCGACTGAACTGAACTGAATACTAGTGCTGTTCATGCATTTACAGGAAACTGTGCTGTCAGTCGTTTCAGCCTTGTCCGACTCTTTGCGACCCCATGGACTGTAGCCCACCAGGCTCCTCTATGGGATTCTCCAGACAAGAATACTGGAGTGGGTTGCCATTTCCTACTCCAAAACTGTGTGCTATTATCAAAGAAAAATGAACCAGTAAAGATGTATTGGAGGGAAGGTAGGGCAGATACTTGCGGATGAGGGAAACCCGAACTTGAGATGCAGTGAGGTGTTCTCCCTCTCCTCTCTCCCTCCCCTCTTGTGACTCATGAGCTGAGTCTTTTCTCCAACTTTACGTGATTTCCCCGTGAACTAGTGGCAGAATTTTCCTACATAAATTTGTCACGGGACTCAACAGCGTTCATGTTCATATCCTCGTAACAGATTGTGTTTAAAGTCTTCCCAGGTTTCTCACCTTTTAGGGTTCAGATTTACTATCCACTCGGGGTGTGTGACCTGTACTTTTGCAATCTTCCAAATAGTTCTTTGGCGGAGACCCTGTCTACTTTATTCTTGTACTCTTGGATGCTGGAGAATCAGATCAGTTGCCTAACACTGGGGGACGGGGTAGGGGGTGGGGTACGGCAGCGCATCTTTGCGCATGCGCCAGCCCGGACCCTTGCTTACCCAGTCACCCGCTCCCCCTCCCCCATTGGAGTAGATTGATGAGGATTTGGCTTTTGAAGGCCTCCAAAACACAATTTACATTTGTATAGTGAAGACCGAGTTCCTAGCAACCACTTTGCAAGTGAACCTTGGGAGTTCAGTCTTTCTGCAATGGAGACAGTTTTTAAAACAAAAACACCCCCCCGCCCCCCGCCCCCGGCCCCATCTTTTAATGACAGTATGCTGCAGTATGTGACAGCCAGTGTTTTAAAGTACGGGCCCTTTAGTCTCCCCATAGTTTTGTCGTTAGATTTTGCAAGCGTTTCTTTGAAAGCTAGATGACACTCTCAGTAAACGCCAAAATAACGGCTGTCGCTTGAACCAACCGGTGTTACTCCAGTGTGACCCCAGGACCGGTTCTTGCCGGCGTTCTACGCGGGCGGGGGGTGCTTATTGGTTAACTGAGAGGGGCGGGGCCGCTAGGCCGCCGCTAGTGCGCATGGGTAGCGTCTTCCTCCGCCCTGGGTGACCGCTGCAGTTTCCGTTATTGTCGGAAACGTCGCGAAGACCGTTACCTGAGTGCTGCTCGCCGCCGACATGGCCGATGAAAATGGTTCCCTGAGGGAAGCCGGCGCAGGCGGGAAGACTAGAGCGCAGGCGGTGGTGACCATCCCCAGCAGTGCGTACTTTCTGAAGCAGGTGGAGGAGGAGGAGGAGGTGGAAGCTTTGAAGGTGGAAGTGGCAGCGGCGTCTGACACGGAATCTGATACCTCCTCTGACGACCTGAGCTGCGGGAAGGCCGACATCGACCCCAGCCTGCTGGAGCGGGTGGATGAAGAGAAATGTCGGAGTATCCGCAAGCAGTACCGGCAGCTCATCTATACCGTCCAGCAGAACCGTGACGACATAGTGAACACGGCGAGCGACTCCTTAACCGAGGCTCTCGAGGAAGCCAATGTCCTGTTTGATGCAGTGAGTCGAACAAGAGAAGCGGCTCTCGACTCTCAGTTTCTTGTTTTGGCTTCTGATTTGGGTAAAGAAAAAGCAAAGCACCTGAACTCTGACATGAACTTTTTTAATCAGGTGGCATTCTGTGACTTTCTGTTTATATTTGTGGGTCTAAATTGGATGGAAGATGACGAACGTGATCCGTTGAATAACTGTGACGATAACATAGCTCTTTCCTTCTGGGAGACAGTACAGAAGGAAGCGACATCGTGTATATCACAAGCTGAAACATTCCACTTTCTTTTTGGTTCGTTCAAACCAGAGTCTGCTGCGCGAAAGCCGCGACGTAATCACCGGAGAAAAGTGCAGAAAATGGAAGAGAATGGGGTTATGCCTACAAAGCTGAGGAAGCTGGATCTGAGTGGTAATCAAGAAGCCACAGAAAAAGAAGTAGAAAGAATTTTGGGATTGTTGCAAACGTACTTTCGAAAGTATCCTGATACTCCTGTGTCTTATTTTGAGTTTGTGATTGATCCAAACTCTTTCTCTCGTACTGTGGAGAATATATTTTATGTTTCTTTCATTATAAGGGATGGTTTTGCAAGAATAAGGCTTGACCAAGACAGGCTGCCAATATTAGAGCCAATTAATATTAACCTAGCCGGTGAGGGAAATGATCCCAGTTTCCACAGCAGGAAACAGGGAGTTATATCTTTGAGTTTACAAGACTGGAAAAATATTGTGGCAGCTTTCGAAATTTCAGAGGCTATGATCACAAACTCGTACTAAAGATTTTTGTTCTTAGCATAGAATGCAGTTTTGTTTATTTTCTAAAGCGTAACATAGTGAAGAGTAAAATCCAAACAGAAGCACATACTGTATTTCTTGTGAAAAATATTTTCAAGAAAATAAGTTGTTTTACTGTGCCTTGTATTTTTCTTGGTAGTTTTATAAAGTTGTCATGATATTCTGTTGCTTAAGAAATTCACTGGCGTGTTCATGCAAAAAATTTTTTGACTGCTCCTTAAGGCTTTATTAATAAAAACTGAATTCCATAAAATAAAAGGTGTTTAATAGTTTAAAAAAAATGAGTTATGATGCTCTGTGATACTGCCTTGCTTTCTCTGCTACAGGGAAGCAAGGGAATCCCATATGGGGCTCTTGACCAGGTTGGGGGAAAGAATGGGTAAAAAAAAAAATGGTCAAGAAAGACTGTAGGGCAGTGTGTAAGTCATGTTAATACTATAAAAAAACAATTCAGATGCCATGCTTCATTTCAAAGACGACTCATTAATGAGTGGGTGTCCTTGTTCTAAATAATTACTACTGTGATGTGGGCTTAACAAAAGTAGACTGTCTACTGTTAGGTGAGCCATCAACTAAGTACTGAAAGGTGGGTAGGAATTGATAAAAGATCGGGAGGGGAAATATGGAGGGTCAAATATGTGGAATTGTGAGAAGTTATGGCTCCAGAGAAATCTATGTTTTTTTTTGGAAAACTATTCTATCTGAATGTTATACTAGGCAAAAATGGATTTACCTCATCTGTTAGTGCCCTCTCTTTCTTAGATTATTTCAAACACAAAATCTTCTAACATCCAATTAGAATTTTTATCTACTTGTTTCTTCTCTGGCCCCTAGTTTACCTTTGTAATTTCTGCTAGTACACAGAGTGTTCCTCAGAATTGGTGATGTTTCCTTATGTACTGGCCTTGAATATTTGTTCCCAACTCAATTTTGATTTCTTAATAGGACTTTGAATGCCTGGAAACTCCCTGTGTAAATTGAAATATCAGTATATGATTAATTTATCCAAATTTCCTTCACTTCATATAAAGCTGTAAAGGCTTTTGTTGTTGTTGCTTGTATTGTTTTAAGAATATAAATTACAACCTTATTTGGACACTCCTGCTGAAAATTTTGGTTTTTAAGGAAACAGTTTTTGAAGGTGTAGTGACCATCCTTGCAAGCTGTTTTTCTTGATCTCTGTAGAAACAGTCTTTGGTAGTAGTGGGTCTTGCCATTAAACCTTATTTGGCAAGTGGATAAGGATCTGCTTTGTGTAACAGGAATAATAAAAATTTCCTGTTAAGTCTGAATGTAGTACAGGGAAGGGAAATCCAGAAACTCAATGAATGTCATCTAGATGGAGAGGAGATTGAGAAGTTTTTCAGTAATAGTGCAGGTGTCTCTTTTGTTTGTTTGTTTTATGAGAAGGGAAGTTTCTCATGAAACTGGGCCAGTTATTTTCTAAAGTAGTCATTTCTTCCCCTTTTCATATGAAGGGATGCTAACTTTTCCCAGTGCCTACAACCTTTTGATCTAGTAGTTGTGAAGTCTCTCTGATCCTCCCTTTAACATGCCTCTACCATCCGGGTTCCTTAGGTTTTCCAGACCTTTGCTTTTTGGGGAAAAGATAATCTTAGAGATAGCAAAAAGATCTTGCCTCAGGTCTGCTTACCACCAGATTGCTCTTAACACACCAGATGTCTTTACTGGGAGTATTTGAAGATGTAAGTGTTAACTAAAAGCATGAATGGAGAATGTGGAGGTTTAGGAGGAAGGTAATCTTTTGGGTCTTCTCTAAAATTATAGCTGTTAAAATATAAATCTGACCACTCGTTTCAATTTAAATTGGTTGTCATGACGTATGGATTGGAAATTAAAGCCAATTATTTTCTAAAGTAGTCGTTTCTTCCCCTTTTTACCCTGAAGAAAAAAGGGAAATTGGCTAATAGATAATTCATTTATAGAGATTAGATGTGACCCAAACTGCAAGTCTGCTGGTTTCTCAACAATATATTTAGAGTGGCTTTAATTTCATAGGTTCAATAAAGTCAGCTGATAGGAAAATATCATGGAAATTTTTTAAACTAGGATTTTGTTGTTTAACAGAACCTCTTCTGATCAAAGGACCTGGGATCAGATCCTGCCTTTTAAAATTCTAGTTAGAGACTGAACAAATTATTAAACCTACAAGCCTTTGGTTTTTTTATTTGCTTAGTGGGAATAATGACCTATTAAATGGACAGTATGTAACAAGTACTTTGATTTACTGGGTATGATACAGTGAGAAAAGCAAGAGATTTGTAATTGTTTAGACCTGGGTTTAATTCTTTACTCATGGACAAGTTTCTTAATCTCAAAAGGTTTCTTTATTGTTTCTGAAATGAGAATGACATGTGCTTAGAAGACTATTGTGAGGATTAAATGGGATGATATGTACAAAACATCCAGCACAGTGTTGGGCTCATTGTGAGCACTCACGGTAGTGCCTCACTTCGTAGATCAGCATCAGAATGCAGCTGCCGCCTCCTTCCATGGTGACTTCTCCATCTTGGTTCATTCAGTTTAAGTCTAGACCTGGCTTTCTCAAATTCTTGCCCTTGTTTTGTGGAAACCATTATCAAGTGATTAGAATTAGCACTTGGTTAATTCACTCAGCAACTGTGCCAGACACTGCACTAGCACTGAGGGGAAAGGATAGATTGAAAATTGCCCTACTCTCAAGGAATTTATATTTTAATATGTGTGTTACTTCCCTATTGCTGCTGTAATGAATTACTATTTGATGGCTTAAAACAACACACATTATCTTAATTCTGGAGGTTGGAAGTCCAAAATCAGTTTCTCAGGGTGTGCAAGGTGTAAAATCAAGGTGTCAGCATGGCGAGGTCCTGTTTTGGAGGCTGCCTGCATTCCTTGATTCACAGTCTGTTCCTCCATTTTCAAAACTGCCAGTGCAACCTCTGTCTTCATTGATTTCTGTGGTGTCTCCGTGTGCCTCCCTCTTATAAGGATACTTGTAAATAAATTGGGCCTTGTGGGGGTAATCCTGGAAAATCTCACCAGATTGTTAACTCACCAGATTCTTAATTCACATCTCAAGAATCTCTTTTACAGGTAATGTATTTGCAGCTTCTGGGGATTCAGACTTTGATGTTGGGGGGACTATTGTTGAGCCTAACAGAGTGGTAGACCACAGTAATTCTGTCAGTGATGACTGCTCTGAAGAAAAACCACCTGGAGAGAATGGTTGAGATGCTATGTTGGGGATGTGTGTGTTGAGGGGGGCGGGGTTGGGGTGTAAGGCAAAGCCCCTGGCAGGGGGCATTGAAATGGAATCTGTTTTTTGTAAGTAATTTGCCTAGATACTTGATTTAGAGTCCTTTAAATGTTACTGATTATATGAAAGTGAAAGTCACTCAGTTGTGTCCAACTCTTTGCGAGTCCATGGAATTCTCTAGGCCAGAATACTGGAGTGTGTGTAGCGTTTCCCTTCTCTTGGGGATCTTCCCAACCCACAGATGAAACCCAGGTCACTCTCATTGCAGGCAAATTCTTTACCAGCTGAGCCACAAGTGTTACTGTGGCCCTTAAGTATTTTAGGCACATGTTAGCTGAAGGTCTAGATAGTTAACTGGTAATGGAGAATCAGTGTCCCCGGTTCTTCTGGAAGAAAGGTAGTATAGCCAGCATCTCAACTTCCAGAGCAGGAAGACAGTTCTTTGATTTGTGCTTACCCCTTAGTATTACTGTAGGGTACTTTTCATCCAGTACCACTTATCAGCATTAATTAAAATTTGCTTTAGGCCAGAAGTTGGCAATTTTTGTCCTGCAGAAAGCCACATAGTAAATATTTTAAGCTTTGTGGGCCATATGGCCTTGGTTGAAACTAATCAATTGCGCTCATGTTGCAGAAACAGCAGCCATAGACAATGTTGCAACAAATGGGCCTGGCCTTTTTCCAATAAGATGTTACTTAATGGACACTGAAATTCAAGTTTCATATAATTTTCATGTATTATGAAGTTTTAATCTTGATTTTTTTTTTCTTGCTTTCAACTTTAAAATATTAAGAAGAACAATTCGTAGCTCAGGGACTGTTTAAAAAGAAAAATAGAACTGCAGGCCTGCTAAATTTGCCCCTCAGACTGTAGTTTGCTAATTGGCTGTCATAGGCCTTGGGGCCCACTGGGCTCTTCTAGAAAGTTTGTAGCGTTTAAACCATCACTTAGTGTTATTTCTCTCCTGGCCCATGGTCCTCCAAAGCACAGAGGCTTGACTATATCCCCTAGGGGATGCTACAGCTTGTTGGCAGCAGCAGCTAATACAATTTATATAACCATGCAGACAAGGAGCTCAGGCAGGAGAATTAAGCAGTTTGCTCAGGATCACGTAAATTGCAGAGTCAGATTCAGATGTGGACTAAATTTGAGCTCCTAACCAGTATGCTACACACCTGGTACCTTTTCTAGTGTTTTCCCACAGTTTTGTTTTCATGATGAGAAAACTGAACTGAAGCCCAGCCTCTCAGTACATGTAACACAGCAGGAATGAGCACTCAGGTCTTTTATTCTAAGAATGTTTTTGAACATCACATCACAGGCATGTGGAGTTGGCACTGGTGATGCCAGGATGAAAGAAAAGAACTATCCTTGTGGAGTTGATGGGATTGTGTGAAGATACCAGCAGGGGCCTCAGGAGAGGAGCCAGTCTGCTATCAGCTAAAGGCTTCCAGCTAAATCTTGAAGGACAGGAAGTGGCTCTGAGAACCTGTATTAATGCAGTTGTGAGAAAAAAAAGATAATGTTGTTTGGGAACCTTAGGGAAACAATGGAAGGAATAGCCTTATGTTGGGATCTTTAGATATTGGTAAAAGAACCTAAAGGAATGCTTTAGAAAGGGTCATGTTTTGTTTACATTGAATAGAAATAATATAACCTGCCGTCAAGGTACTGGATCAGAATTTGGTGGGAAGAGGGCATTTCAGGTGAGCGGTGATGCAGGGAAGTGTAGGGGATAACGTCTGCAAAACACCAGAGCTTTTTGACTCAGCCCCTTGGGCAGGCAGGTTCCCTTTTGTCGGAAGGGGAGAATTAGTGAATGTAGGGATTTTTCCTTCCAGCCACTGTGCTATAATATGCATTATCTCAAACTCAGTAGTTGAGAGGGCATGCTCATTTTACAGAATGTAAAATCAGACTCCCAAGGATTAGGTGATAGCCAAGATCACCTAGCCTTGAGAATGGTAGAGCAGGTATTTTAACCCAGGTCACTTTGACACCAGAGCACATATATAATGGGTTAAAAACCAAAGACCAGTACACATCTGCCCAAAGGGTAGAGTCATGTTTAGGGGGAGAATCAGTCAGTGTCAGTTAAATTCAGTTGCTCAGTTGTGTCCAACTCGTTTGCAACCCCACGGACTGCAGCATGCCAGGCTTCCCTGTCCATCACCAACTCATGGAGCTTGCTCAGACTGATGTGCATTGAGTCGGTGATGCCATCCAACCATCTCATCCCGTCATTCCCTTCTCCTCCTGCCTTCAATCTTTCCCAACATCAGGGTCTTTTCCAGTGAGTCAGTTCTTTGCATCAGGTGGCCAGAGTATTAGAGTTTCAGCTTCAGCATCAGTCCTTCCAGTGAATGTTCAGGGTTGATTTCCTTTATGATGGACTGGTTGGATCTCCTTGCAGTCCAAGGGACTCTCAAGAGTCTTTTCCAACACCACAGTTCAAAAGCATCAGTTCTTCAGCCATCAGCGTTCTTTATAGTCCCAACTCGCACATCCATATGTGACTCCTGGAAAAGCTATAGCTTTGACTAGAAGGACCTTTGTTGGCAAAGTAATGTCTCTGCTTTTTAATATGCTGTCTAGGTTGGTCAAAGCTTTTCTTCCAAGGAGCAAACATCTTTTAATTTCATGGCTGCAGTCACCATCTT
>NW_011494899.1:5114471-5125297 GCF_000754665.1 Bison bison bison | reverse complement strand
CTATAGCTTTGACTAGAAGGACCTTTGTTGGCAAAGTAATGTCTCTGCTTTTTAATATGCTGTCTAGGTTGGTCAAAGCTTTTCTTCCAAGGAGCAAACATCTTTTAATTTCATGGCTGCAGTCACCATCTTCAGTGATTTTGGAGCCTGATTTTGGAGGGGGAGAATAAAGATGACTTATTCTAATTTTAAAGAAATGTTAATTGCTTTCTGAATTGTGCCTTTCTGGGGAGTCTGGAGCAGTGTTTACTAGGGGTGGGTTAGAGGAAAGGCACTGAGAAGCAGATGGAAGAATGTACATTCTGTAAGCCTCACTAACAGCTGCTGGGGAGAGGAGGGTATATGTTTACATCTCTGTGGGTAGTTCTCAAAATGTGGTCCAGATCCCCACCCCAACTCCTACCCCTTCAAGAAGTCCTTTAGGTCAAAATGATCTTAATAGTAATTTGCTCTTTGTCTTTTTCACTCTGATTCTCTTACAAGTCTGCCATGGAATTTTCCAGAGGTTACATAGCAGGCGATGTGGTGCAGCAGACTGAACACAAAAGAGATGTGCACTGTCTGTTATCAACAAACATCAGAGAATTATGAAGATATAAAATAATGCCACTTTTCTCACAAATTAAAAATGTTTTTAATCAGTTGTTTATGTTTAGCAGTAATGTTTGTATTTAAATTTTAAAGATATTTTAATAGTTTACATATTTTTATATTTAAGATATTAAAATTTTTTTCTTAGTTTTAGTTTCTAACATTCAAAGCCCCATCCACATTATTCAAAGCTCTTTGTGGGAAATCCTAAATAATTTAAGGTTCTAAAGGCATCTTGAGACTGAAAGTTTGAGAACTCCTGTTCTTTATCAGCTGCTCTGGTCAGTGGCCACTGTTTCTAGCAATTTAACTGGAGAACGGGGGACATTTTTCTCCCGTCTCTCCTTACGCCATCTGTGTGCTTCTTCTTATGCTGTAGAGGACAAGGAGGTGTATGTCTGTGTGTCTTACATCTCTGGTGGGCAACCTCTTCCTTAGAATTGAATGACAGCAACTTCAGTTTTAAATTGGATTATAATTTTAAAACATCATGTTTAGTTCTGGAGTCAGCTGAATACCTCAATTCCCTGTCCTTCTGATTTTACTTTACAGAATTAAAAATATTCAGGTTCACCCAGAGCTTTCTTTGTAAAATTGGTGCACTGGTTGATACAATTTTTCTTAAACTTGAACCATAAGAACCCAGGTCTGATACAGAATTTCAGTAGAGAGCAGATTATGATGGTTGGTGGAGGAAGCATGCTCTTCAGCATGACAGTTTCCTTCTTTGTTTTATTCAATAGTAGAGGAAGTGGTTATAGGAACTGGGTGGTTTTTATATAGGCAGCCAGTGATTGTGTTCTGGCACCATCTGTGTTGAGGCTTAGATTAACAATGGTTATTTTCCTAGAAGAACATCTAGCTTCATTTATTTGTTAATTCTTCTAAAGCAGCGAGTCAGCCCTTATGCTGTGAGATCAGCTAGAGAGAGTAACGCTTACGACCTGAAGCTCATATTGATCCTTTGATCTGAAGGGATGTTTTTCTCCCCACAGTGCCTTGCATTGGAGGAGGAACCTCGCCATAATGCCAGTTGATGAATACTGGCTGTGTTTACCAGCCTTTCATGTTAGACCTTTTGTGCAGACGGTCAGGATGATGCAGTCATGCCCCTGCTGTTGCTGGTTTCCAGGCGTCCTCCCTTTAGTCCCTGAACCGTCATGCATGCCTGCTGCACTGCCTGCGGGCAGCCGTGCCGCGCCTCCTCCACCTTTGCACACCGCACCCTCTTCCTCTTCCCAAGCATCCTTTTCTACTGACCCTAAGCTCTGCCTTTTGCCCCCCACATCTGATGGTAGGCAGGAGGAAAATGTGCAGTCTGGGCTGGTAAGTCTGGGGGCTTTTTTGATTACGAAGGTTAAAACTTGATTTAAAAAATTTTGTGTGTGTGTTTGGTAACAGCTGTTCCAATCATTCTCTTATGTTAGCAGATTTTTGTTTTAATAAGAAGAAATTTTAAATGCATCACCAAAACAGTGTTCCACCCAAATATGTAACTAGTGTGTTTTAAAATTAGTAGAATCAAAGGATTTTGTAAAATTAAAAATTTATATTATAAATGCCAAGTATATGGAAAGTAAATATAGGTAACTTCATGCATAGGCAGATTAAAGAAATGAGCTTTATCTGCCTAAGGGTCACTTATTTATTTAACTCCGCCCCCCCGCCGCCATCCCTGTTTATTTAAAACATCTTATGAAAGCAGGGACTTTTAACTTTTCCTGCAGGTAAATGCCAGTTAATGATTTTCTACTGAATTTTCGGATTTTATGCTTTACCTAAACAATGTAGAAAAATACTTGGCTAACTTGTTTCAGTTGCCATTTGCAGGGTCCTATCTTACTCTATAACCTTTGTATACTCATTATTCTACCTTTGACTAGAAAGTATAAATGTTTGCCAAATTGTATTGAGTCTACTAAAAACATACAGTACAGGTGTTTTTAAAATATAATTTAAAGCATAGTTTAAAAATGCTAGGAAAAAGCTGATCAAACTGAACTCAGGTGTAAGTTAATTCTTTCGGGCCATCAGGACCTTAGTTTCGTGTACTCTGCAGACCCGTTACAGTAGCTGTCTGCCACGTGGAGGGGGCATGAGGACAGTCCTACCACCAAGCAGGTGACTGATCACCACTTGAGGGAAGGGTGAACATTTCCCATTGTGTGCTGTGATGTAACAAACTGTGTTTCTCCTTTGGAAGTGCCTTCTGTTTTTCTTCAAAGGGTCCTTTCACAGAACTTTTCAGACATTGCTGCTTTTGAGTTAAATTGTTTTCTCTTCCATTGTTTTTCTTCTTTAGGCTTCTCAGGAAAACAGACTTCAAAATCCAGTGAAAATGAATGGCTCCAAGGATCTCCCGGAGCCCTATGACTACGACCTCATCATCATTGGAGGGGGTTCTGGAGGACTGGCAGCCGCCAAGGCAAGGCTCCTTGTGTGTCCTGGGATATGGGGAAAGTAGTCAGATCCTGACAACTGTAATCTGCATGTTGTTAGAACTACCCTTGTTTAATTTTTACGTTGGAGTTGCACTAGTCATCTTAGTATGTGAAATTGTCAGGTATTAATAATTAGTTATGCTTTAGACATTATAACTGTGTTAAAATAACATTGATTTTTAATAGTTCATTTCCAGTCCATCATGTCAACCATTCCAACTCATTTTAATAATTTATTTTCTAGGAGGCAGCCAAATATGACAAGAAGGTGATGGTTCTGGATTTTGTCACTCCAACCCCTCTTGGAACTAGATGGGGTAAGCTTTTAAAATACCTTAGAAGTGAATTTGTAGGAGCAGATTTTCCCCTGGCTTTGGTTTGAATGACTTCTAAAATCCAATTTTGAAATTAAATAAATTAAAAAAAACAAACAAAACACCTACCTCCTTCACTTGTGCTAGGTCAGAATGGACTCCAGTTAAATGTTGAATACTTAGGTTCCTTGGCACAGAGTCAAGATAATACAAAACCGTATCCACAGCTGTTCTGATGATTTAAAGATAAATATTTGAGTAACTTAGTATATTTAGGGGCTTAATAAGTGAAAGTTTAAACTCTTCCTGGATTTCTGTTTCAAATCTGTCTCCTGTGTCCAACAAGAACTGGAATTAGATACCTTAATGGATACCCCTTGCTTCTTCTTAGTCTTGGTGAATTCTGTGTTCATTATTTATTCAATAAATATTTATTGAACACTTACTATGAATGAGGGCTGTGGAGATATAGCAGTGAATGTGTAGACCTGATGTGAAGTTCCTGCTTCTGTGGAGTTTACATTCTCGTGGAAGACAAAAGATGAACAAGAACTTTACCAATTGTGATACATGGTACTGAAAAAGTTACTTGGTGGAATAGAGAGGAACTGGGTAAAGAAAGGAGTTTAAACTTTGAGGCTGTTATCAGTGGCGATCTCTGAAGAGGTGGCTTTTAGATGAAACCCAAAGAGTAAGAATGAGCCAGCCCTGCCAAAAGCTGAGGAAGAGTCTTCCAGGCAACTTTTCTCTTTCTCACAAGAAGGTACATACAAAGGCCCTGGGGTAGGTTTGGTGGTTGTGGCATGGGTAGTAGAAGCTGGAGCTAAGACTGGAGAGGAAGGCAAGTGTCAGACTGTACAGGTCCTTGTGGACCAAGATGAGGGATTTGGTCCTGATAATCCAAGCATCATGGGAAACCTTTGGGAAGGGGAGTAATGTGATAGGTAAATTTCATCAAGATGACTTGGCTGTGGAAATTAGAAGGAGGCAGGAAGTCTGGGTAAGCCAGTGTCACAATTTCTGATTCATTCATTCATCAGGTACTTGTTAAGGTGTCACCTCATGTCAGGCATGTTCTTGTACTGGATGTAGTCCTGCTGGCCTGTGGAGCTCACACACTGTGGTGCCACTCAACCAGCATTCTCCTTGGAGGGCTGCTGGTTTCCCAAGCTGTGCAGTCCTCTGCCGTCTTGCACTCTTGGCATTTTGGGTGCCTCTCCATTTGGGCTGCTTACATTATGTTCTAATGGAGACAGGTTATCACCATGTTCTTTAAGTTCAGGGACACTAACTCTTTTTAGGGACAGGCAAAGTGTTATGAATCCTTTGGTGAGAATCAGTGAAGGCTGTGGACCACCTCTGTGAAAATTTGCTCATGTACCCTAGACTTTTTTATTACTTTTTGGCTGCATCGTGTGGCTGTGGGATCTTAGTTCCCTTAGTTCGACCAGGGATCAAACCCATGCCCTCGGCAGTTAAGTGTGGAGTCCTAACCACTGGACTGTCAGGAAATCCCCTTTACCAAACTTTGCATGTGGTTTCAGACCCACTGCAGTCCAGCCATGCCCTTTAGTGGCAAGTATAAGGTTGTACACAAAGTAAAGTCTCAATATCTGGCTTTTTTATCAGCAGTCAATTATGAATTTTTGAAGTACATGGAAGTTGTGGAAGTCTGCTCCTTTTCGTTTTAGGGCAGTTTTGCCGTGTTTAGTCTGTAAGGCTCTCTGATCTTAGAAATGTTGTGACTTAAGGATAAACTCGTATAAACAGTGTTGACTACATTAATGAATTGCGATGTTTCATAGAATAGCATTGGGGCTTGGAGTGGGCCACCCAAAATATGCACTATGGCACGTTGATTATTTTGAATTAAAGTTACTTAATAAACGACCAGTGGGACACTCTGGCCCTCCTTTCTGTTGCCTGAAAGCAGGAAGTACGTCACATGAAAGGTGCACTCCCTACATCTAAGGAAGTAGAAAGACACCCTTTCCACAAAAGATAGGGAATTTGGGGCTGAGAAGCCTAATGTAAAGAAAACTGTTACTTCTTTACCTGTTATCCCAAACCCATACTCTGTTTTGATTCTTAACTAATTGAGCACCCAAAACGTCAGTTTCTTTGTCCTGTCAGTTCCTCACAAATGTATTCTTTCTTTGTCTAAAAAATAGAAAAGCTGTTTCATTTGGCTACTTCTTAGGTCCCATTTCTATGAAAGCGTCATGTGCACAAATTAAAATGTATTTCTTTTTCTCCTGTTGATCTGTCTCATGTCAGATTTGTTTGTCTAACCACAAGAACTGAAGAGGGGTAGATGGGGAAGTTCCCCTCTCCCTTATAATGATAATAACCATTGGCCCTTTTCTTTGGAGGATTGTACATCAGGCTATAAACTGATTTTGCAATGCTTTTGTAGGTCTTGGAGGAACGTGTGTGAATGTGGGTTGCATACCTAAAAAACTGATGCACCAAGCAGCATTGTTAGGTCAAGCCCTACGAGACTCTCGAAACTACGGGTGGAACGTCGAGGAGACAGGTACGTGGGGGAAGCTGCTCTTCCATTTGTGCTGTTGAGGGGCTTGAGCTGGGATCTTGCAGTGTACCATCCATTCTTACGAGACTAGCATATAACCTGGAAGTTGTTTCTATTTGTTTTTTTTAATGGATAAAATCAGTGTGGTTAAAAAAAAAAACAGTGTGGTTATCCTGTGTCTTGTTGGCTGTGTAGTAACTATTCCAAGTAACTATTGTACTTGGAATATCTTTTTATAACAGAAACCCAGAATTCTTTCAAAGAAATTCTCATAATTCTAGAGTTTCCTATGGAAATGCAAATTACATTTGCTTTCCCTTGAAGCTGTTATTTTTCTCTCATCCAAGAAGTCTTGTTTAATGAGCTGATATTTGGGAGGGTTATTTGTTGAGAAGGGGGTTTTGTTGGATTAAAAATATTTACAGTACCATGGAAACCACATCCTTTTCTCTTGCCCAACAAAAAAGGCAGTGAGGAGCCTCAACCTAATGGAGCATACATGTATCACGTAATCTGCTGATGGTCTACCTCTCTTCTCGCCTCTACCCCGCCTACCCTGCAAGTTACTTACTCCCGAGTCTGAGAACCTGAGACTGCCGTTGGTCCACTCGTTCCTTCCTGGGAGCCTGCTGTCAGTGTACCCAGTTCACAACAGAATCTCCTTTCAGTTAATGAGTTAGATTTTTTCAGTAGACTTTTCAGAAATCCTCCTAGTGAAGTTATATAATATTACTATTGCTTACCCACTATTTGCACTTGGTTCTGTGCTGGGGAAGTATATAAATAATACAAATCTGTAGATTCACAGGTTCTGTTTTCATCGATGTGCTAATATCGTTGATACACCAGCTAAGTACCCTGGGTGCCCAGAGGTGGGGTTAGTAAATGATTTAAGAGGTGACTGGAGATGACTTTTTAGATGTTGTGTCCTTGACAATAAGCAGAGGAGAGGATAGTCTGTTCTTTAGACAGAAGAAAAGGAACAAGGTTCGTACTTGGAGAATAGTAAATACGTTGGCATCTCTAGAGCAGGGAGCATGTGGGAACAAAAAGCAGACCGTTGCTGTGGTCTGAATGCCCTGGACGGTTTGGGATAAGGGTAGGAGGAGGAATGTGGACCAGCTTAGTGAGCTGCAGTTGTGCTGAGAGCAAGTTGGAACAGATGTTTCATGGTTCTTGGGATAGCAGGAAGAAGAGGGGAGAGGAGGTAAAGACCATAGCTATAGCAGAGAGGAAGCTCCTGTCTTTCCTCAGTACCCGCCTCATGGCTTCACTGGGGTCCTGCAGGTCAGGAGTCATGTTAAAGTTAGATCATTTTCCATATTCTCCATTCCATCTTATTGCAGTACATGTATGAGCCTGCTGTCCCTGAAGGGGGATCCCGTTGTTCCATTTGGCAGACAAGCAGACCGAAGCTCGAGCGGGGGTGTGAAGTGGTGCCCCCATATCATAGCTAAGAAATTGGCAGCACTAGGGCTTCCCTGGTAGCTCAGCTGGTAAAGAATCTGCCTGCAATGCAGGAAACCCTGGTTTGATTGCAGGGTCAGGAAGATCCCCTGGAGAAGGGATAAGCTACCCACTCCAGTATTCTTGGGCTTCCCTGGTGACACAGACGGTAAAGAATCTGCCTGCAATGCAGGAGACCTAGATTTGATCCCTGGGTTGGGAAGATTCCCCTGGAGGAGAGCATGGCAACCCACTCTGGTATTCTTGCCTGGAAAAATCTCGATGGACAGAGGAGCCTTGCAAGTCTCTCTGACCTCAAAACACATGGGGTTTACACAAGTGGTCTTCTTTCAGCCCTCATTGCTTCAGTGGCAACTCCTCTAGAGGACCAGGGTTTTGGGAGCTGCTGTAGAAGCAAGTACTCAGAGCTTTTGACCTTGGTCTGTGTGTACCTCTCCTCACCATTCTCTCCCCAAAAGGGGCAAGTTCTATGTGCAGTCTGCAGGCCACACTCGAATTTCCCTTCTGGGTCTTTGGGAGGAAAACCCAAGAACCACTCATTTTATTTGCTAACCACTCTCATAAGATCTGTAATCCACCCCTGTCCTTCCACACACACTCTTTACGAGTATTCTCAGGGAGACTTCATTCCCTGGGGCCCCCAGGGATAAGATCCTTTCTTCACCTCATTGAAGTATAGGTTATTAGAGTAGACAGATGTGGGTGGTAATTCTGACTTTGTTGTTTACTGCCTGTGTGGTGAGGATTAAATACAATTCAGTTCAGTTGCTCAGTTGTGTCCTACTCTTTGTGACCCCGCAGCACACCAGGCCTCCCTGTCCATCACCAACTCCTGGAGTTTACTCAAATTCATGTCCATTGAGTCAGTGATGCCATCCAACCATGTTATCCTCTGTCATCCCCTTCTCCTCCTGCCTTCAGTCTTTCCCAGCATCAGGGTCTTTTCCAGTGAGTTGGTTCTTTGCATCAGGTGGCCAAAGTATTGGCATTTCAGCTTCAGCATCAGTCCTTCCAATGAATATTCAGGACTGATTTCCTTTAGGATGGAATAGTTTGACCTCCTTGCAGTCCAAGGGACTCTCAAGAGTTTTCTCCAACACCACAGTTCAAAAGCATCAATTCTTTGGTGCTCAGCTTTCTTTATAGTCCAATTCTCACATCTATACATGACTACTGGAAAAACCATAGCTTTGACTAGACAGACCTTTGTTGGCAAAGTAATGTCTCTGCTTTTTAATATGCTGTCTAGGTTTGTCATAGCTTTTCTTCCAAGAATCAAGCGTCTTTTAATTTCATGGCTGCAGTCACCATCTGCTATGATTTTGGACCCCCCCAAAATAAAGTCTGTCACTGTTTCCATCCATTGTTTCCCCATCTATTTGCTATGAAGTGATGGGACCAGATGCCATGATCTTAGTTTTCTGAATGTTGAGCTTTAAGCCAACTTTTTCACTCTCCTGTTTCACTTTCATTAAGAGGCTCTTTAGTTCTTCTTTGCTTTCTGCCATAAGAGGGGTGTCATCTGCATATCTGAGGTTATTGATATTTCTCCCAGCAATCTTGATTCCAGCTTGTGCTTCTTCCAGCCCAGTGTTTCTCATGATGTACTCTGCATATAAGTTAAATAACCAGGGTGACAATATACAGCCTTGACGTACTCCTTTTCGTATTTGGAACCAGTCTGTTGTTCCATGTCCAGTTCTAACTGTTGCTTCCTGGCCTGCATACAGATTTCTCAAGAGCCAGGTCAGATGGTCTGATGTTCCCATCTCTCTAAGAATTTTCCAGAGTTGTGGTCCACAAAGTCAAAGCCTTTTTCTTTTTTTGTCAAAGGCTTTTTAGATGCAGTAAAAGTAAAGCAAAGCAAAGTTGCTCAGTCATGTCCGACTCTTTGCGACCCCATGGACTGTAGCCCCCCAGGCTTCTCCGTCCGTGAGATTTTCCAGGCAGGAATACTGGAGTGGGTTGCCATTGCCTTCTCCAGGAGATCTTCCTGACCCAGGGATTGAACCCGGGTCTCCCTCATTGTAGGCAGACGCTTTACCGTCTAAGCATGGGAAATGGGGAATAAATGCAGAAAATATCTGAGTCACTCCTAGGTAACAGGCCCCAAGAAGCAGACGTGAGCACTTTCAGCTCCCTTGCATGGCCACCAGGTTAGAATAAGGTTCTTTGCCTAACGTCACAGAGCTAGGAGGATGTGTCTAGCTTCTAGCCCACACTCCTCTAACTAATTGTACTGCCTCCAAGGTAGCTGTGGTTTCCAGGAATTTCCAGTCTGTTCCATAAAAAGAGCAACATGAGGCTAGCGCTGTCCTATTTCCTCAACAGTTTCTAGCTAGAAACCACACAACATGCTTGTCCGTATTTTCCTGAGAATGTGATTAAAATACCTGCCAGCACCTGCCAGCCTTAGTTTCGGTCCCTTCCTCCTGGACCTTCTTCTTCTAATTTTTCCCTTCAGAGTGTCAGCCAATTGGAGTAGACTCTGCCCGGCACTTTTCTTGGTTCTTTGTTTAATGGGTTGTAGAGAAACATCTGTGGATCTTTAGAAATTTGTATGTTTGAACCAATTTATTTCCCTCAAAGAGAAGGGCATGTAACAAGAATACTAATTTGAAAAAGTCTAGAGTTTGATGGAAAATGCATGGTCGTTCCAAGCAAATTTTGATTTATGCGGTAATATAATTTCTATATAGTGTCTTCTTCTTCATAGTGAATGTCAGTGGCCCTTAAATGTCAGTGGGGAGGTACAACTCATGATCATTAAAATATTGTTCATTCATGGGAGGTCTCATACTTAAATTGGTATGTAGTTGATATTAGCTTTAAACTGTCAACTCAAGAAAAATGAAGTAGGTGGAACAGAATAGCTTAGTTTGGTAAGAAAAGTAGGAAAATACATGTAACAGGTCTTTAGAATCTTTAAGAGATAAGTATAGGCCTCTGCAGAATAAATTTTAATAACAGGGTCAGCAAAGTATAATTCTAATAAGTGCAGTAATCAAATGAGTGATGAAATATAACTTGGTGAATTGACAGATCTTCTTTCCAGCAAAAGAAAAGTTTATAGTTGTCACGTAACAATAATAAGAACTGGCTTTACTTATTTACATTGACTTTATTTCTAAAGTACATAAGAAACTAATAAATGTACAGAGATGAGGTGATAAAGCAGCCACTACCAGTGTACTGCAGCTCTGCACAGTAAAATCAGCAGGAGCTTTCTGAATTTTAAAACATAAACCAACTCAAAAGTTATCTTACTTGTGTATCTCTACAGAAGTTATTTTATTCAACTAATTTAACAGTTTTAGCTCTTCCGTGTTTCTTCCCCTTTTCCAGATTTTAAGATAGAAATATACTTTGTATTTTTATACCATCCACGTCTTGTAGATCTATGTCAGGGACAGTAATCCCAAAGTCTCTGATGGGAGATGTGCCCTCTATTTAAATCCCTAGTTTGGAACCTCAGTTGTC
>NW_011494899.1:5094524-5114371 GCF_000754665.1 Bison bison bison | reverse complement strand
TCCCTCTTCCTAAGTGGAAGCGTGGTGGCTTCTTTATTGTTGTCTTTCTCATTACTCCTTGTGCCTTCTGAAGCAAACTTTGGCTTCTCAGTGGGGACCAGAGCTGGGTGCTGTGGGAGTGGCTGGCCCGGCCTGCCGGGATCCACCACCCAGGGAGCAGTCATCGCCTCCCTCCTTTTTGTGCTAAAATGTTGGTGGTGAAGGATACAGTGGACTTAGACAAACACTTTATCATTAGATCTTTGAGGAAGAAAGAAACTGGAGGTATATTTTTCAAATGAGAAGCTGCTAGAGGCTGTTGCTCCGTGTTCCCAGGAGATGAGGCGTGAATGCTTATTTTGCATTTTCAAATAGAAACACATCTAATCTCATGCCCTTGACCAAAGAACAGTGCTTCTGTTTTCTTGGAAGACTGTCTTCTCTGACACTGCAAATAGCTCTGAGCCTGGTGAGGGAGGAAAGGCCCTTTGGACCTGAACCAGGCAGCACAGCTGAATCTGCCTGTAATGGGGTGGGAGGCAGGGAGAGGGGGGTGACTTGTCCAGGACTCAGCCTGTGCTCTGCTCTTCTCCTGAAAGCTCCGAGATGAGACTGTGATAAGAGAAAAATTACATGAGCTCAGTTATGTAAACTGGAGGAATTGGTCCTTTCTGGAAGATTTACTGGCTTCGTATTTTCTTCAGATATATCTGTTCGATTTCCCTTGTGCTCAAGAATTAAATGTACCTTTTAAAAAATTGAGCATTTGTGAAGTTTTAGGATCCCATTGTCCTTAGAGAGAAAGCACAATTATTGGTTTGCAGTTGGGGCCTTGCAGAGTTTCTGGATGCATGTATTCTCTTACCATGCTCAGCTGACGGTTCACGTACAGTGTGTCTGTGCTGCTGTGAGTTACCGTGTAGCCCTGGGCAGGTCATCCATCCATCCTTCATTTCCCTGTGTATATACTGGAAGGAATTTGTGCCCCTTCAGGGTATTTGAGGCATAAGTGAGCAGGTGCAATGAAGATGAAAGGATGCTAGTAGCTCTGTTAGTCTGAATACTGTTGTCGAACCTAGGGGTGTATGGTAGTGAGGGGCGGTTCAGGAGCATGAGAGAATTGGCTTAAGACCCAGTTGCCAGGATGGGCATAAGGGCGCACCCAGGTGAAGTACAGTCCTTGCCTAGGTAGCTGGAATCAGCATTGCAGAGGGTCAGTATTAGGTTACCGCTGGTTGACCAGGCCAGTGGAATCGGGAGGCCTGGGGGAGGTGCTGGGCTGTGCCAGTGGGTGGGCTATTTAGGAATGGGGAGTGTCCACGTGGTATATGGGAATGCAGGAAGGTGGGGGATTTGGGGAATTACTGGAAAGCAGGGCAGCCCTAGAGAACTGGGGTTCTGCTCATGTAACCACCCACAGTCCAGCAGGAATCCGGTTACCACCAGCAGTATGTAAAGTAGGAGTTTGGATTTTGTGAGACTGAAACTCAGTTCTCAGAATGAAATGCAAGACCAGGACCATAGGAGCAGCTAGAGTATCTTGATGCTAAATCCCAAAGTAGTGGGCTGCAGCTTTTTTCGTTTCTTCTGCCTGAGCATAACCACACTAGAGATTGGTGCCTGCCTACTGTACCCGAGGATGAAGGGATTTAGGTAGAGAAAAGGGGTTTGAGGAGTTTGGATATCACATGGGGCCTAACGTTACAAAGTTTGTCCCTAACAATAGAATTAGTGTTGAATTAGGTCTAATCATGGAATTTCTGTCATTGAAGTAATTTTTTTGTACAGGTACTTAATCCCAACTGTGTCTTCTTTTCGAATATGGTATCTCTTGTAAGATTGGCAGAGCAGAATCCACTTAGTACTTCTACCACTGTAAAATTTCAGAGTGAATTCTGCCTTTGATCTTGTTCCTCCCTGGGCGTGTTATTAGCATGCTGTGCTGGACAGCTCCTACTTGTAAGGAACCAAGGTAGAAGATAGCGTCACAGGACATCCCTGTGTCAGTCAGTTCAGTCTCTCAGACATGTCCGACTATTTGAGACCCCATGGATCGCAGCACGTCAGGCTTCTCTGTCCATCACCAACTCCCGGAGCTTGCTCAGACTCATGGCCATCGAGTTGGCGAGGCCACCCAACCATCTCATCCTCTGTCATCCCCTTCTCCTCCTGCCTTCAGTCATTCCCAGTATCAGGGTCTTTTCCAAGGAGTTAGTTCTTTGCATCAGGTGGCCAAAGTATTGGAGTTTCAGCTTCAGCATCAGTCCTTCCAATGATATTCAGGATTGATTTCCTTTAGGATTGACTGGTTGGATCTCCTTGCAGTTCAAGGGACACTCAAGAGTCTTCTCTAACACCACAGTTCAAAAGCATCAATTCTTTGGTGCTCAGCTTTCTTTATAGTCCAACTCTCACACCCATACATGACTCCTGGAAAAACCACAGCTTTGACTAGACGGACCTTTGTTGGCAAAGTAATGTCTCTGCTTTTTAATATGCTATCTAGGGTGGGCATGGCTTTTCTTCCAAGGAGCAAGCGTCTTTTAATTTCATGGCTGCAGTCACCATCTGCAGTGATTTAGGAGCCCAAAAAAATAAAGTCTGACACTGTTTCCACTGTTTCCCCATCTATTTGCCATGAAGTGATGGGACCAGATGCCATGATCTTAGTTTTCTGAATGTCGAGCTTTAAGCCAACTTTTTCACTCTCCTCTTTCACTTTCATTAAGAGGCTCTTTAGTTCTTCTTTGCTTTCTGCCATAAGGGTTGTATCATCTGCATATCTGAGGTTATTGATATTTCTCCTGGCAATCTTGATTCCTAGTTGCATCAGAGTGACAACCAAAACCACTACCAATAAAACCACCACTGATAAAACCACATCTGGGATTTGCTTAAAATATTTTAGTTAAAAAGAAGACGTGTTATGTAATGAGATTGGTTAAATGTTGGTAATTGTTAAATATGGATGATTGGCACATGGGAGTGAGTTAATACTATTCTCTTCCATTCCTGTGGGGAAACAGTGAGTCCTGTCTCATATTTCCATGGTGGTGGATGGACATCAGACAGACAGGCTGGTCGAGGCTCTCTGTAACATCTGCTGGGCCCTAGCACCCGGTCCCCCTGGCCTCATGACCACAGTGGCCTCCAGAGTTCCCCCACCCCAGCTGAACTCACATCTGAAGGTTTGCTCCAGTTTTTCCAGACATTTTTTGGTTCTATGAATTGAATCCCTATAATCTGTTCTCTGGGAGGCCACAAACCAGTTTTTGTGCTGTTGTTCCCACTTCCAGAGGCCGGCTGCTGGTACCCATAGAATTGATTCTAGTACTTCTTGCCTGAACCAAGCTACTTAACCCTGACTCTAGGACTCAGACTGCTCATTTCTGTGTTAGAGGCTTTCAATTTGTGTTGATTCTCTTCTTCCTCCTTCCAAACCACAGCTTGCCCAGAACCTGCCTTCTTCTACCACCAGAGTAGATTTTACCTGTGTCCTATTTTTTCAGTCATTGTTGAAATTGTTAATGAATGAATGACAGGATTTGTTTTTGTCCATTGAAATTCAGTATTAGTGCCTTTGCTCAAAGAATTAATTTTATGATAGAATTTAAGAATCTTCCTCTTTGATGAGACAGGAGGTTTGGGAGATAATGAAGCAGACTGTTAAACTTCTGTCTGGACCAGGGATCGGCACACCTCTGTAAAGGGCCACATAGTAAATATTTTAGGTTTTGTGGGCCTTGTGGCCTGTGTCAGAGCTGCTCAGCTATGGAAGTAAATAATCGTGGCTGGATTTTAGTAAAGCTTCATGTATAGAGGGGGTGGTGGCTGAGTTTCACTGCTGGGGCCTTAATTTGCCAGCCTCTGGTCCAGACACTGTTTCCAGCTTATTAGTACTCCAAACCTGGCTACATCAGAGTCCCTTGGAGATGGATATACATTCCAAATGCTAGGTCTTTTACTTACGCACCCCACTGACTCAGCAGTCAGTGTTCATAGTCCAAGGTAAAATTCCTGTTTGTTTCTAGATAAAGAAGAAAAAAGAAAAAAAAAAAAAAAAAGAAGAAGAAGAAAGTTTGGGTATAGTTATTTTAGTCTTAAAAATTTCCAGGATTTTTATACTAATTAATTGTTTGGTAGTTTTCTAAAGGGAGAAGATACTTGAAAAGGTTGTTTATGTGCTTGAAATGAAGGTCTTGCTGTTTCAAACCAGTTCCTGGGAACTGGTACTTGTCAGGCGGTTGAGAAGCTGAGCATGGTGTCTGTCTTTCTCGTGCAGTTAAACATGACTGGGAGCGAATGACAGAGGCGGTCCAGAACCACATTGGTTCTCTCAACTGGGGCTACCGCGTGGCTCTGCGGGAGAAAAAGGTCACCTATGAGAACGCATACGGAGAGTTTGTGGGGCCTCACAGGATTAAGGTAAGCGTGTGACTGCCTAAGAAGGGTTTTTTTGGTTTTGTATCTTTAAGCTTTTGTTGGGGGAGAAAAAGTGAAGGTGATTATCCTAATAAAGACATTAGTCACCCAGACCATCCAGTTGGGTGATTTTGTGGTCACTTCTTAGGGGCTTTCTCTTGTGGTGTAGTGAAGAATAAGAGGACTGGGTTTGGGGCCAGATTAGCAGGATTTGAATCTTGGCTCTATGTCTGCTTCCTAGCATTGTGCCCTTGAGCAACCTCTCACTGCATTAGCAAATTGTTAGGAAGATCAAATTGGTCACTGTAGTTAACAGCCTTTTGAATTACAATGTTGACAATTCTAAAGGATAATAAATTATTAAAAATTGATATATTGGTTCCTTTGTAGGCAACAAATAACAAAGGCAAAGAGAAGATTTACTCAGCAGAGAGATTTCTCATTGCCACTGGTGAAAGGCCGCGTTATTTGGGTATCCCCGGTGACAAAGAATACTGTATCAGCAGGTAAGGACAAATTGGGGGAGAAAAGAGGATTTCTGCTTTTTCTGTTTTCTTCAAATCCTTTTAATCCTTTTCCTAGAACTTAAGTTTTTCACGACATTTTTGCCCAAAGGAACAGGGAATTAGGGAAAAGAGGAAAAAACTTTAAACCAGAGAACATTAAAAAAATTCAGGATTATAAACATTGGTCATTTTATCACCCAGAGTTAATATCTCTACTCATATGTAGGTTATGCTTGCAATATTTATATTTGAAATTTATATGTATGTGAGTATGTCTTATAAATGTATACTATGTAAAACCCAGATGAATATTTACAGATACTTTGGAAAATAATTGATACATATGTCTGTACTTTTTTTTTTTTCCTTGCAAAATTAGGATTACATTTCCTTGCAAAATGTAGATACTATACAACTTAGAGGATAACAGGCCATTTAGGTTTCTCAACCCTAGTTTTTCCTTACTCTTTGCCATTTGAATGGGTGCAGCGTCAATGCAGAGGGACCCTCTGAAATCAGTGAGTCAGGCAAGGTTTTGCTGTGCGGCTTATTTTTGCCCATCAAGTGGAAATACTGGTGACATTATTGTTCAGTAGTTTTGAATTATGATGTTATTAAGGTAGATTGTTGATAAATATGTCTCCTTGGATGCTCTTTTCCCAGGAGTTTCTTATTTTCTGATCATGTTATTACTATTTATTTTTAGGCTTTTTTCCTTTGTAATATGAGTTTATCCTGTGAACCTTTGCCCGGGATAGCTCAGTTGGCATCTCTCGTTTTCACTGTCTTAGATGAACTCCCTTGTCATATTTTTAAAAATTCGTCTACCAATAATACTTTTAGGATCTCTTATGTCTGGTGTCCTCCTCACTCTGCTAGAAGATTTTGTCAGGCTTTACTTTGAATGGTTTTTATATTACAAAACCCACACGTTGACAGCTTTTCTCCACCTCTCTCCCCACCGTTGGTGATTGGTATGGTGGTTGAGGAAAAGTAACACAGGTTTTCCACCTCAGAGAGAGCTGGAGTGGTGGGTCGAGGGTGGGGTTTAGGTTTGCACATGTGCGATTTTAAACACGTAAGTGGAGAATTACTCCAAATAGTACAAAATAAGCTTGTTTGGGAGTTGGACTAGTGTCAGAGTTGCTATGGTTTGCTGTGCTCACCCATGGAAGCTCGAGCTGCTCCCACAGCAGTTGAGTGGTGAGAAAGGAGAGTGTCTGAGACCTTATAAAAATTCCTCAAATATTATGTGTGTAGCTAATCAGGATGGTTTTAGTCCTAAAAATGTCTTGTTCTTAAGAAAGTAAAAATACCTACTTTAATTTGGGTCATTATACACATATGGACATTTTTCTGTTCTTTTCTTCCTTTAAAAGAAAACTTTTTTTTTTTCCAGTGATGATCTTTTCTCTCTACCTTATTGCCCGGGTAAGACCCTGGTGGTTGGAGCATCCTATGTTGCTTTGGAATGTGCTGGATTTCTTGCTGGTATTGGTTTAGACGTCACTGTTATGGTACGATCCATTCTCCTAAGAGGATTTGACCAGGACATGGCCAACAAAATTGGTGAACATATGCAAGAACATGGTATCAAGTTCATAAGACAGTTTGTACCAATAAAAGTAAGTGGGGTTGCCTGGAGGTTTGTTGATTCTATACTCAGATTAAAAGGTGAGAGAGTTGGGGTGGGTGAGGGAAGAAGCCTCCTTTCAGCATTATGAACCATTGGGGATATTGTCATTCCTCAATTGTGTGATTTAGGTATATATACTATTTCTACCTAAATAGGTCCTACCACCTAAATAGCTTTGTTCTTATTTGCAGATTAATGATTTCCTTCCCCTTTCAACTTTACCATCTTTTATTCTCTTCTGTTGAAATGCTTTGCTTTATGTGTTCCATTATTTTATTATCTTTGACCTGTTATATTAATACTTGCTTTTTTCCTACATACCAGTGATTTAAATAAGAGTTTAAGACTGGACTGATTTTTTTTCTTTCAAAGACGTTTCACCTTAGTATACAGTATAGTCCACAGATGTACTGTATTATTCTTGCTTCCCTGGAAATGATTATCGAATTTTGTTATGTCGGCTGGCCTTGTTTTGCTTATTTAATCTTCTTTTCGGTTCTTTTGAAAGTGCTGAATAATATGCCAAATTCGGTACTTGTTAACCACAAATGTTCTGATACACAAGAGTGACAGAATCGATCACTTGACATATCTCTAACAGATTCCTGTAGGGCAAGTAAGGATGAGCTGATATTGTTTAAATTAAGGAGTTTTATTGTAATATTGTTTAAGGAATTTTAGCTGTTATTTTAAAAATTGCTTAATGGGCTAGTAACTTGGGGTTTTTTTGTGGGAGCATGAATCTCTTGATGCTGGTAAATAACAGTATAAGTGTGGGGATTAGAAAGACCCGAGTTCAAATCCTGTTCTGCCAGTTTCTTGGCATGTGACTCTGGGAGAATGACTGCCCCAAGCCTCACTTTCTTTTGTGAAATGATAATTGATAACATCCATCTCACGGTTCTCATGAGAATTCTACTAGCATTAGGACTGTGATTAGAAGAAACAGCTGTGTATATATGCTGTACTGATAAAAAGTAGCATCTTCCTTTCTAATCTCTGAACATTTTGGATGTCGTGGGCCCTTTGGGAACATGGTGGACTGTCCCTACTGAAATAAGCCTGTGTCTGTGTACATAACATTCTGCTCAGTTTACCAGGGTGATTTAAAGATTGTGGGCTTTCCTGGTGGCTCAGACAGTAAAGAATCTTCCTGCAAGGCAAGAGACCCAGGTTCAATCCCTGGGTCAGGAAGATCCCCTGGAGAAGAGAATGTCTTTCCACTCCAGTATTCTTGCCTGGAGAATTCCATGGACAGGGAAGCCTAGTAGCTACAGTCCATGGGGTCGCAGAGAGTTGGACATGACTAAGCAACTAATTTTAAAATTTTTTTCTCAGAGATTGTAGTGTGCTTTCTCTGGCTTTTTTCTTTGCTGATTTGTCTCTGAATTTTATTCTATTTGAGAATTATTTGAAGGAAAGCCCCTCTAACAAACAGTAAGCAATGAGAAAGAAGGGAATAAATAAAAGAATCTCATGTCGTCCTAAAGATGTTGATGTGAGGGAGATGGGACATAAAAGACCTTACAAGCAGATGTTGTATTTTAACTTTGGGTTAACCAGATAGGAGAGGACATAATTATCCACCTTGATATTGACATGTGTCTTTATTGTGGAGTAAAACCTTGTATTGCTTTCATAGGTTGAACAAATTGAAGCAGGGACACCAGGCCGACTGAGAGTGATAGCTAAGTCCACCGATAGTGACCAAACCATCGAAGGAGAGTATAATACGGTAAGGAATGGACCTTGGTCATACTTCATTAGAAAGCAAATCACATGCTTATGCTGTATTTGCTGGGTTGCTGTTTCTAAACTGCTGGTTCTGTTCCTATTCTAAGACACCTTTATTACTTACGATATTATAATTTGTTTTGGTACAGGGATGGATTTAAATTTTTTCTACTGTAACTTAAATATTATTTATCAAATGGTTATTGAAAAGTATTAGCGTGTTAAAATGAACTAGAATTTCTCCGTCTCATGTTCTTGTATTTCCCCAGCCCACCACTTAAAAAAAAACAGACTTCAGTGGTAGGCTATGCTTTGTCTCTATACTTGGCTAAATTTACTAAGGAATTGTTAATTCCCTTTTTCTTAAGAAATGTGTACAGCTTCTTACTATATCATGTTTAGAAGATTTAATTTAAATGATTTTGATTTGTTTAAACTCTTGGCATTGTTTTCTTAATAGAATATTTCTTTCCAGGTCTGGAACATGAATCAGATTGGCTTAATGGAAAAAAATCTGATGAAATAACTCATGTACAGCCTTTTTATTAACAGTCACTATATATTAATGATTTTTCAGGTATTGCTGGCAATAGGAAGAGATGCTTGCACGAGAAAAATTGGCTTAGAAAACGTGGGGGTAAAGATAAATGAAAAGTAAGAAAAGAATTTTTATTATGTTTTATTAAATACTATTTCAGTGATTTATAAGGTTCCTTAGTAGTGAAGTTTTAGGTGTTTGCTTGGTTTCTCTTTCGTTTGGCCATGCAGCACGTGGGATCTTAATTCCCTGACCAGGGATGGAACCCTGGCTCCCTGAAGTGGAAGCATGGCGTCTTAACCACCGGACCGCCAGAGAAGTCCTTGGAGTTTTAGATTTTTAAAGTTAGTTTTTACCACAGTTGGAGCATTCCCTTTTTAAGCTTAGAGGACTCTTCATTCAGTGCTTATCACCGTCTTTCCTGTTTGTCTTCCCCCCCCCTCCTTTTTCGAAATCTAAATGAAAGATGCACTGGCTTTAATTTTGTTTCTTTAATGTGTATATGTACAGTAAAAGATCCAACTCCTCACTGAATTGCAGTTACATGCTTTAAAAGCTTCATTGAATATGCAGATTTGAACCAGGTTTAAAGCTACCAAGTCTTAGAATCACTAGAGTGGTCACTACGTTTCTAGTGACAGCTGCAAATACGAAAACTTTGCTGTTTTATTAGCTAAAATCCTTTGCACTGTACCACTGCTCTGGATAATTGAGACTCTGTTTTCTGCTTCTGGAAGGGGCATGGGATATTTTCCCAGTATCACCTTTCCTACATCCATTTGAAAACAAGTGCTGTGAAAGGCTAGGTGCCTTGGAAATTGAAAATAGAGAGTCCCCACTACCGCCCCCTACCTCCCTTCCTTCTTACAGGAGGAACATTTATTCAGAAGAGATTTCTTAATCTTAATATGAGGATTTTTGTTTTATTCTTTTCCCCCTTGGGTTGGAGAGACAAGGGAGTTAAGGAGGTCTGATAAGATTTAGCGGACCAAGTGTTCCACCGTCTTGAAAACCTACTTGCCTGTGTGCACCGGGACCAAGGTTTAGATTTTATTTAATATTAATAGCTCACACTTATTCTGTACTTACCAGGGTCCATGGACTGCTGTGTAAATGTTTTGTACACATTTCTCATTCAGTTCTCACAACCCCTTTAGGTAGATGATGATATTTTTTTCTTCTGTTATTCCCATTATCATCATTCCCATTTATAGGTGGGAAAATGAGGTTTAGAGATGTTAAATAGCCCTCCCAAGATCACAGAGGTAATAACTAACAGACCTAGTTACTGCAGTTCAGAATCCTCCTTTGTTCTTAACCACTGTGTTCTACTTTTCCCATTCCACGGTTTCTTAATAATTTTCTTATTCCTTTGATTTTCAAAATAGCTAGAATGTCTAAGCTTTTGGCTCTTCTGAGCTTTGTTGTTGTTGTTTTGGTAATACATTAGAACATCACCCTCAGCCAGACTCCCGATTTTGGGTTTCTTTGGGAGAAAGGGGATTTTGTTGGACTTATTAATTAACAGTGGTAATGGATAGTGCTTTTAACTGAATGAATTTGCAGGACTGGAAAAATACCTGTCACAGAGGAAGAGCAAACCAACGTGCCTTACATCTATGCCATCGGTGATATATTGGAAGGGAAGCTGGAGCTCACCCCCGTGGCCATCCAGGCAGGAAGGCTGCTGGCTCAGAGGCTGTATGGTGGCTCCACTGTTAAGGTGAGTGCTGGGGCTGTCAACACTGAGATGCTATTCGAAGTGGTCCTCCTGGTGCTCTGGGTAAGCTGCTGGTGAAGTTTTCCAGGTCTTGAATAATTTAGTTATTTTGATGATGGCATTCCCATATGTGCTTTAGTAACTATTCTAGGCAAGACATTGTTACGACCTCTCTACCTTTGTGATTTATTATGGACATTGTCACTCTCAGAATCAAACGAGGAGTAAAATGAGCTTGAGTAAATCACGTTTCAGCCCTGTTAGGTTCTGTAAATTCCTAATAATTGCATCTTACATCCATTCTTTATTACCAATTGGTGTATAATGTTCTAAATCTGTTTATGGCACCTGACTAGGCTATAAAAGGATTTGAGAATGTAAGTAAATAATATCAGTCTTCAGAGCTGTTTGAAGTGATATTCAGGCTTTATTCCCCCATCCTTTATAAAAATAGATCTCCTGCTCTTGGAATGTTGAATGTGTTATATGAATGTTCTAAAGTGATTTTAAAAGTCAGTGGAGGAAATTAAAACTCTTATTTGTATCTTATGAGACTAGATGTCAAGAAAAGAATAAATATGCTCAATTAATTTTTTAAGACATTCTTCAAAGAACAGTTTTAACTTCACAGCAAAATCGAGAGGAAGTTTGGTGGCTCAGCGGTAAAGAATCTTTCTGCAATATAGGAGACGTGGGCTCAGTTCCTGGGTTGAGAAGGTCTCCTGGAGAAGGAAATGGCAACCCAACTCCAGTATTCTTGCCTGGAGAATCCCATGCACAGAGGAGCCTGGTGGGCTGCAGTCTATGGGGTGGGAAGAGTTGGACACAACTGAGTAACTCAACCACCACCACCATAGAGATTTTCTATATATCCCCTGCCCCTAATTATTATCAATGTTCCCTTCCTAATTATTTTTTTAAAGGATTCTGGAAATTATTTTTTAAAAAAGGATGGTAAAGAATTTAGTCACTCTCCATTTTCCTTGTGCATAAATCATCATAGGTTGATTTAGTTAGGTTATAGCAATGGAGCCTCAAAAATACTGCTAATAAAATTTGTGACAAGCATTTTGAATGTGTATGGGGTTAGTTTGGATTGTAGTATAATAAATCTTAATATTTTGAGATTAACAGGATTGAAAAGAGTTTTTAATACAAGGTTGTCTGATCATGCAGGGAATAGTAGTTGGTTCATAGTCCATGGGGTCGCAAAGAGTCGGACACAACCGAGCGACTTCACTTTCACTTTTTACTGTCCTGCATTGGAGAAGGAAATGGCAACCCACTCCAGTGTTCTTGTCTGGAGAATCCCAGGGACGGGGGAGCCTGGTGGGCTGCCGTCTATGGGGTCGCACAGAGTCGGACATGACTGGAGCGACTTAGCAGCAGCAGCGTATTACTATTTGGAATAAACTTAACTGCCTCTTTAAATGAATTATGTCTTTTATACTTTTGGAGTTTTTGAGTTTATGGTAAATCAAGAAAAGGTAATTCAGAAATATAATGAGGTGCATTTAATTTCTTTTTTTGGACCTTTTTATCTTTTTGATTTCCTAAAGTGAAAAGGAAAAAAATTTTATACCAATAATAATCAGAGGGAAAATATGCAAAAAATTGCTAGTAAATAAATGTGGAATTACTGTAGCACCAATTTTCTTAAAAATCCAGTGAATCCACCTACTTTGGACATAAACTTCTTTGTGTGAGCAGAGTACTATATTCTAGCATCTCCCAGGTAGAGCAAATTCTTTCTTAAAGTGCCTTCAGCTTTTATCAGCCTCTCTTTTTTTCTTGTCCCTTTTTCATGCCCTGTTTTTTAGTCTAACTAATAGGACAAGTACTTTACTGAACAGGAAAATAAACAAGTGTTGCTAAGTCCCTGAGTTTGAAATCTCGTCAGTCTGTCAAGGATAGTAAACAAAACTGCAGTACTAATAGATACCTAGGTTAATTGTATTTGGGGAAATTACACATTGTTTTAAGAACTGTGTAATCCTTTTAATTTTGTCCCGTGTGCATTAATATATCATTCCCATATATCTGAGAACATTAATGGATCCACATCCACCTGCCTTCCTTCTGCAGGAGCAGCTAGCTGTCTGTTGAAAACTTCAGCTTAACATAAACACCTGCCTAAATTAAATCTGTTGTGGGATTTTAAGAGAACCCAAATTGAATAATGGGTGTTTGTGTCTTCCTCCAAAATTGATAACATGTATTCATTGCCCTATAAGAGTGTTTGGAGAAAAGAGGACAGAGAGCAGCTGTGTTTGTCCATGCCTGGCACTGTGCTCAATGCCGTGTATGCACGCACCTCATTCCACTACAGAGCAGCTGTAGAGACTGATGACACGTTACAGGGAATTAGGTAACTGTCCAAGGTCACAATGCTTGGAGGCAGCCAAGGCAAAAATCTAGTCCATATCTGATTTGTAGGTACTGCTGTGTTAACCGTGAAAATGCATCTCGTAAAGACACCTGAAATGGTAAAGAATCTACCTGCAGTACGGGAAACCAGGGTTCGATCCCTGGGTTGGGAAGATTCCCTGAAGAAGGGAATGGCAACCCACTGTTGTATTCTTGCTTGGAGAAGTCTATAGACAGAGGATCCTGGCAGGCTACAGTCCATGGGGTCGTAAAGAGTTGGACACGACTAAGCAACTAATGGAGAAGGCAATGGCACCCCACTCCAGTACTTTTGCCTGGAAGGTCCCGTGGACAGAGGAGCCTGGCAGGCTGCAGTCCATGGGGTCGATAGAGTCGGACACGACTGAGCGACTTCACTTTCACTTTTCACTTTCATGCATTGGAGAAAGAAATGGCAACCCACTCCAGTGTCCTTGCCTGGAGAATCCCAGGGACGTGGAAGCCTGGTGGGCTGCCGTCTATGTGGTCGCACAGAGTTGGACATGACTGAAGCGACTTAGCAGCAGCAGCAGCAGCAGCAAGCAACTAACACAAAGACATGAGGAAGATTTGGGAAGTATCAATTATAAAAGGTGATGAGGGTAGAAAAGATGTCTCAAGACTCTAAATACTACCACTTGTAGTAGTTTAGCACAAGAGGTGCTTGTACTAAATGAAGTGGAAAGTATATTGAAAAAATTTAAATGAATCTTTTTAACAGTAGATTAAAGTCATTTTCAAAGCTGCTAAACATATTTGCCCTTAAATATTCTGTTATTTTTGGGAACATGAGGAAGGAGAAAAATATTTTTATCATTTCAAAAACAGAGAACAGATCATAAAGGTGAGTCAACCTGTAGGTGATGGACATTCTAGTAAGCTCTTTAAAAAGCCAGATGATAAGACACATGTACCAGCTTTAAAAGATTGTAATGGGAACTTATTTGAAAAGACCCTGGTGCTAGGAAAGATTGGAGGCGGGAGGAGAAGGGGACGACAGAGGATGAGATGGTTGGATGGCATCACCGACTCAATGGACATGGGTTTGGGTAGACTCTGGGAGTTGGTTATGGACAGGCCCAAAGAATTGGACATGACTGAGCAAATGAATGAACTGAACTGAATGGGCACTCCAGCTGTTTTCTCCAAGGAGCAATAGATTTCTTGGATTTTAGAATTGCTCAAACACTTGAAATAATTTTATTATTACTTAAAATGTTGCTTTGTAAGCTCAGTTTTACAGTAAATATAAAAATATTTTTTGTCAGAACTGTAGAGAAACCACAGTACACATCTCTGCAATTTGAGGATGGAGTGTGTTCTGAAAGTTTATTAACTTGATTAGTCAAATAGAAGTATTGAGAAAAAGGACTACATTTCTCAGGTTAGGCCACAATAGTCAGTTAAGCCAATTGGAAACAGTTTTGGGACCAAGGAGAAAAAATATCTTTAATTTGGATCCAGGTTTCCATCTGATACATTATTTTCTGCCATCATTTAATTTAATGCACATTTGCTTAAGGTGAATTCCTTGTGGGGTTTTTGGTTCGTGTTTTAGTTTATTATGTCTTCACTTTATACTTTTTGGAAGATATTTTTGCTGAATAGAGAATTCCAGATTTACAGTGTTTATTTAAGTATTTTAATAATTTGCCCATTGTCTTCTGGTTGCATAGGAGAATATGCTATCATTTTTATCTTTGCTCCTCTTAAGATTTTCCCTTTCACTGTTTCTTAGCAATTTGATTATTGCATGCTTTGCCATGCTTTTCTTTATAATTCTGCTTATGGTATATCAAGATTTGGAGATTTATCTGTTCATAGTTTTTATCAAATTTGGAATTTTTTTTAGCTATTCAGTTAAGTTTTTGCTTTCCTCCTCTTTTGTCCCCTCTCCAAGCCTCAAATTAATGACTGGTGATTCACTTGCTATTATCCCATGGGTCTCTGATGCTCTGTTTATGTTTTTCCCCCTGTTTCTGTGCTTTTCTCAGAGAGCCTATTGCAATGTCTTCAAGTCCACTGATCTTTTCTTTTGTAGTCTTGGGATGTAAATCCCATTCTGTGTAATTTGCACTTCAAATAGTTTCATCTCTACAAGTTACATTTTCCTTTTCTGTCCTCAGCAGACTGCATTTTTATCTACCTTCTTGAGCCTACAGAACACGTTTTTAATAGCTCTTTTAATGTCCTCTGCTAATCGCATCATCTCTTTCGCAGTGTCTATTTCTATTGATTAGTTTTATTCTTGATATTAGTTTGGAAGGATAAAGACTTTGTGCCGTTTACACTGCTGGGTGCTGGGTTTTGTTGCATTCCTTTGTATAGTGTTGGAGTTTGTTTTGGTGGCCCGTTAAGTTACACAGGAGTCCGTTTATCCTTGTGTAACCTGCTTTTCAGCTTTTTTTGGGTGTGTCAACAGTAATGTTTCATTTAGGCCTAATTTAGTTCTACTCAATGGAGGCCCTTCCAAGGAGTCTGTCCCATTCCTCCTACTGTGAACTCTTTCCCTACTCGGGCTTGTAAGAGTAGGTCATTTTGGGGCTCACTGCTTGCCAGTGGCTCCTTCCTCACCCTGATTGCTTTCCTCTGGCATTGATTACAGATCAGTGCTCAGCCCAAATCTCAGGAGGCCCTCTCTGCCGATCTCACTTTCTCTTTATGCAGCCTCACCCACTTTGCTGTTCTTCCCTGCAGCTTCCGGCCATGTTGGCATCTCTGAACCGGGATCTCTGTCACTGTAACTCAGAAAGACCACTCTGCAGTCTGTTCCCTCTCCTTACCAAGCCCTAGAAAGTGCTCTGGGCAGGAAACTCGCCTCATTTGTTGCCCTTCTTGTTTCCTATCCCAACAGCAGCCGTGGTGCTGCGCTGCCCATGGTCCAGTGTCTAAGAAGTGTTTCATATTTGTCTGTTTTGTTTTTAAGTTGTTTAAAGCAGGAAGTAAACCTGGTCCATTATGGGTGTAAGCAGAAGTCTGTCTTTACTTTTGAATCAGAATTCCAAGGATTTGTATTAGAGGAAAAAAAGACTATATATTGCTAATTCTAGAGGGAGGCACATTTTAAAGATTCCACCCTACTGTGTTAGAGAGTGAGAATTGTATTGTTCATATTTTAAGTTCAGAATGACTTAACCTCTTTGTCCAGATGTGACTGGGTAGGTTTTTACCAACTGGCGTTTGCAAATGTATTTGGCATCTCCGTAATTGTGTTTTTCATAATTCACATCAGCATATTAAAGCCTCTGAGAAATCTGATGGTTGAGAAACCTATTTGCTTAATACAGCATTTTACAAACTTGTTCGACTTCAGAACCCTTTTGTCATCTATGACTACTAAAGTATGCTTTGGAAATACTGTCATAGTCATGAACTTTTTTTTTTTTTTTTGAATAATTTTGTTTATTTATTTATTTTTGACTGTGCTGGGTTTTTGTTACTCCACAGGCTTTTCTCTAGGTGTAGCCAGTGGGGGCTACTCTCTAGTTGGCTATGTGCAGGCTTCTCATTGTGGTGGCTTCTCTTGGGCAGCACCGCTCTAGGGCATAAGGGCTCTGGTAGTCACGGCTCCCAGGCTCTAGAGCATAGGCTCAGTAGATGCGATGCATAGGCTTAGTTGCTCTGTGGCACGTGCAGTCTTCCCGGATCAGGGGTCAAACCTGTGTCTCTTGCATTGGTAGGCAGATTCTTTACCACTGAGCCACCAGGGAAAAGCCCATCATGAACTTCTTTTGTTCCTTGGTCTTCGTTACCATGTTAATGGCTGCATAAGAGTGCATTGAGAATATGTACTATAGAACCACTTTCTTACTTGAATTTTAAAGCCACTCTGATATTTCCACTATTGATGAGAACTGCGACATTGCTCAGTTAATTTACATAGCTTTTTCTGTATATTAAATTATTATCATAGATTTCTAAAAGTGAGGTTATTGGGCCAAAAACTGTAAAATGTTTTTATGGCTCTTGATTTGTATTACCTAATTGATTTTCCAGTAAAGTCTGTTAACTTCTGCATTAGTAATAGACTTACAACATTGGGTGCACGAGGATTGTTTTTGCTTTATTTAACGGAGAGAAAGCATGTGCTTATCAACATGAGTTGATAGCTGGATGAGAAGCCGCATGAGCCTCTTATTCATGACTAGTCTTGACAGAATGTAAACCTCTGCTGAAATATTATCACATCAGTTAATGGTTCTCAGTACAGTAGGCTTTTATTAGTCTACTTTTCTCTCCTCATTTTGAAGTTTTTTGAAATATATGTTCTTTTGAGTTATAATCTCTCCCATCATAACTCCTTTCCTCTGTTTTGAAACAGTGTGACTATGAAAACGTTCCAACGACTGTTTTCACTCCTTTGGAATATGGGTCTTGTGGTCTTTCTGAGGAGAAAGCTGTGGAGAAATTTGGGGAAGAAAATGTTGAGGTAAGTTTTACTCTTCACTACTTAGTACTCTTTTTTCCAAAATTTAAAATAATTTCTACCATAAAGAGAAGCTGAAAAATAGTACAAAGAACTTTTGTATACCCATTTTCCAGATTCATGTGTTAGTAACATTTTGCCCATTTGTTTTATCCTCTTCATAGTCTCTTTATCTCCGTGCATCTGTGTGTATTTCTTTTTCCTGAACCATTTAAGAGTAAGTTGAATGCCCCTTTACCCCTAAATGCTTTAATACTATGAACAAGGACATTTTCCTATCTAAACACATGGTGGTTACTACTTTTTAGACAGTTTACTGTTGATATAATATTGTTATCTGACCTACCTTCCATTCATCAGTTGATCCAGTAATTCTTGGTTCTGTTTTTCAAAACCACTTTTACTGGTTTCTTTTTATTATTGATATGGTTAAAAAATACAGGGAAAAACTAAAAAGTACCTACATTTCTACTGTTCTATTAGCTTTTTTTTTCTACCATTACCCTTTAATTTATAGCTAATGTTGCCAGTCACTTTTTATCCTATATATAGTCAAGGAAGGGATTCCCTCGTAGCTCAGTTGGTAAAGAATCTGCCTGCAGTACAGAAGACCCAGGTTCAATTCCTAGGCCAGGAAGATCCCCTGGAGAAGGAAATGGCAACCCACTCCAGTATTCTTGCCTGGGAAATCCCATGGATGAGGAGCCTGGTGGGCTAGTTTATGGGGTCACTAGAGTCAGGCACGACTTAGCTACTAAACCACCACCAATGTCAAGGAAACTGCACATGAAGTAAACTACTTTTATATACACAAATAATGCCACACAAAGGGTCTGCTGTTTAAATCATTTGGGAAAAAAAGTTTGCAGTAAAACCTTAAAGACCAGATTTGTGAATCAGAGTACATTTTGTAATATGAAAGTCTATTTTAAATTTCTCAACAACTTCTTTTATTCTATATTTTAGTAATAGCATGTAATATTGATCTATCAGGAACACATTATTAGCATTTTTTTCTGGTTATAAGAATAGTATACCCTCATAGGAAATTTTCAAAATATTAAAAAAGGAAATTTTATATATGTATAATTTTGTGTTGGTATACATAGCTTAATTTTTAAAGTGTGATTAAGTTACATGCAATTTTCTGTTGTACTTGACAATTAGTGTTAGATCACAAGCATTTCCCTCTAAAAGCACCATTTTAAAAAATTGCTTTGGCAATATTTCCTTTCAAGGGTGCTACTTATAGTAATTTTTTAAGCCATTTTATTAGATTAATTTCTCACTATTATGAATAGAATGATGAACATCTTTGTTACTCATTGTCTCTATCGCTGATTATTTTCTGAGTATATATTGCTATCAAAATATAATTTAAATTTTAAGATTCTTAATAGTCTATTTTTTCAGATAATTTTTTGTATTTGTTTGATTAGAATTTGCATTTTTCATTATAAAGGCAAGGCGTTTGAGTTGAAGAAATCTTGAAAAATACAAAGGAAATAGGAAACAATCCCTCATAGACTTATGTTGATAACACAGCTGTTGTTAGTAGTTTTTAAAATCATTTTCTCCCCTGAGTAATTGTCGTGATACTATGATACTATACATTCAGTTTTGTAACCCACATTTATCAAAAAATTTATATCATATTACAAGGTAAAAGAATGTTATATAATGTTTAGATAATCAGTGTGTTTTTAAAATATCCTACCAACATTGTATATTTTGAAATGAGGCTAGCAGTTGAAGGAGAAAAAATCCCGTTAGTCATCCAAGACTTAAATTTATGAAATGTCAGTAAGGATGTCTGTGTCCTTTCATCTGTCATCTCTCCCTCCTTCCTTCCCTCCTTCGATACTTTTGGTGGATAATTTCAGAGAAGGAGATGTCTTTGGAAATATTAAGTAAGAGAACTAGATAATTGCTATAATTGTTCCTGGCACCATACTTGTTTCTTGCCCAAAGTTGTCATTCTTTTGAGGTAACAGGATAGCATTGGTTTCTTTTTTTTTAATGCAAGACGGAAAGTAATTACATGGCTTCTATCTCTCATTTGCTTGAACTTTGTTGTTGTTACATAAGGTTGATTCATTGGAGGCTGAAGTATAATTAAGGGATGAGATTCTGGCAAAAGAGTTGTCAACTATGAGTTTAAAGTTATTTACCTTCTGACCAGGTTCTTATATGTTCCATGAATTTTTTTGTTTAATAAAAGTCTAATTATTAAATATTAAAGAGCATCCACTGTCTTCACACCACAACTAGTGTTTGACAGACATACTTCTTGATCAGATCAGATCAGATCAGATCAGTCACTCAGTCGTGTCTGACTCTTTGCAACCCCATGAATCGCAGCACGCCAGGCCTCCCTGTCCATCACTAACTCCTGGAGTTCACTCAGACTCACGTCCATCGAGTCAGTCATGCCATCCAGCCATCTCATCCTCTGTCATCCCCTTCTCCTCTTGCCCCCA
>NW_011494899.1:5040095-5094424 GCF_000754665.1 Bison bison bison | reverse complement strand
CTTTAGCATCATTCTTTCCAAAGAAATCCCAGGGCCGATCTCCTTCAGAATGGACTGGTTGGATCTCCTTGCAGTCCAAGGGACTCTCAAGAGTCTTCTCCAACACCACAGTTCAAAAGCATCAATTCTTCAGCACTCAGCCTTCTTCACAGTCCAACTCTCACATCCATACGTGACCACAGGAAAAACCATAGCCTTGACTAGACGAACCTTTGTTGGCAAAGTAATGTCTCTGCTTTTGAATATGCTATCTAGGTTGGTCATAACTTTCCTTCCAAGGAATAAGCGTCTTTTAATTTCATGGCTGCAGTCACCATCTGTAGTGATTTTGGAGCCCAGAAAAATAAAGTCTGACACTGTTTCCACTGTTTCCCCATCTATTTCCCATGAAGTGATGGGACCAGATGCCATGATCTTCGTTTTCTGAATGTTGAGCTTTAAGCCAACTTTTTCACTCTCCACTTTCACTTTCATCAAGAGGCTTTTTAGTTCCTCTTCCCTTTCTGCCATAAGGGTGGTGTCATCTGCATATCTGAGGTTACGTCTTGATACGATGGGTCTAAATTGTGCTTCTGTCTTCCTAGGTTTACCATAGTTACTTTTGGCCATTGGAATGGACGATTCCATCAAGGGATAACAACAAATGTTACGCAAAAGTAGTCTGCAATATCAAAGACAATGTAAGTGCTATTCATATTTACTCCTTTCTACTGATTTCATTTTATTTTTACTATGCAGCTCTGTTTTGACCACATGATACACATATTGCATTCTTTTCGTATTTCACCTGTGAGACTCCCCAGCTGTGTGGACGTTACTAGGGTGAGGCCCATGATGACACGGCCTGACTCCCCTCTGCTTGAATGTGTTGTGGGCAGGCAGTCAGAACCAATGAAGCCATTGACTATCTAAAAATAATGACAGAACAAGAAAGGAGTAACCCAAGTTCATATGCTAAGCAGCCAGCGCTAGTGAGAAAGCTGGAATGGGGGAACTCTTAATTGGGTTCTGATTTTAAGATTTCATTGCTTGCTGCTTTGTGTAACAACTAGTAACAAAGACCTAAGGATAAACCCCCTGACCTCACAGGCTTTGTTTCCATACCTACAAAGTGATGAAGTCATTGGTTTTCAGACTTTCTGACTACTGCCCCCGTTTTCTGTATCGTCACCCGGGACAAGTGTGTGTCTGTGCACATGCTTTGTACGTGTTCCATGTGTGTGATGAGAACTCAGGATTTACTCTCTTAACGACTTTCGTATCAAACTAGCAGCAGTGTTAGTTACATTTATCCTGCTATACATTACACCGCTGGGGCTTCCCAGGTGGCTCAGTGGTAAAGAATCTGTCTGCCATTGCAGATGTGAGTTTGATCCCTAGGTCAGGAAGATCCCCTGGAGAAAGAAATGGTAACCCACTCCAGTATTCTTGCCTGGGAAATCCCATGGATGGAGGAGCCTGGTGGGCTGTACAGTCCACGGAGTGGCAAGAGTTGGACACGACTGAGCACACGTGCACACACATTATACCCGGAGTGCTTATTTAGTCTTATAATTGGAATTTTGTACCTTTCGACTAGCTTGATCCATTTCTCCCTTCCCGCATCCCCTACCTCCGGTAACCAGAAATCTGATCTCTTTTTCAAAGTATTAATGACTCTCACAGCACTGTGTTAGTTCCTGGTATAGAACATAAAGGTTTGATTATTTGATATTTTATACATTTCAAATGATCACCACGAGAACTCTAGTCTGACTGTATTCCCCACACTGTACATGACTGTATGGTGACTTATTTATTTTGTAACTGGAAGTCTGTACCTCTTGGTCTCTCTTACCTTTGTGGGTTGAATCTTAACGAGAATTGGTATATTTTTAACTTAGTTGAGATCTTAGTTTTCAAAAAGTATCCCCAATAAAAATATAAACAACTAAAAGAATCCATATGTTAATAGCCTAATGAATTCATTTTTTTCATTTTGGGATTTGAGTATAATTAAGTGGTGTATTTGGAGAAGGCAATGGCACCCCACTCCAGTCAGTACTCTTGCCTGGAAAATCCCATGGACGGAGGAGCCTGGAAAGCTGCAGTCCATGGGGTCGCTGAGGGTCGGACATGACTGAACGACTTCACTTTCACTTTTCACTTTCATGCATTGGAGAAGGAAATGGCAACCCACTCCTGTGTTCTTGCCTAGAGAATCCCAGGGATGGGGGAGCCCGGTGGGCTGCTGTCTACGGGGTCGCACAGAGTCGGACAGGAAATGATGTATTGGTTCAGTAACTACTGCTTTACACAGTAGCACAGTTGCAGATTGCTTTTTTGCAGAGCGCAGGGTTCTAGGAAAACCTGGATTCACTACAAAAAAGGTCATCAATAGATGCATTTAATAAACAGACATACTAGGATTACCTCTAGCAAGCTATACAGAATTGACATAGAGAACAGTTTTATGTAGACTTTGTCTGTTTAGATGTAATTTTAATAAAGTTATTTGTATGAGAATGCATTAGATACCGTGCTGCTACAGACAAAAGAGAATGTCACGTGTTCCTGCTGGCAGTCTGGTGTCTAGTAGGAGATACTTTATTTGCATACAGCAGTCAGTGAAACCTCAAAAGTTTCCTTTATATCAAGCAAATCTATTTTAACTGTACCCAGTTCTTTTTTTTTTTTCTTTTACTGCTGTGTCATTTGTTCAAATGGCATTTTTTTATATAATATGAAAAATAACTTAAACTACCAGTGAAAACTCATTTTAATTAAAATAACTGAGGATGGTATTGTTGGATGGTATTGCTGTCAATTATTTTCATAAAAAAGACAGTATTACAAGAGATGAATACTTGTCATTGCTCTTTTGTCATAAGCCATCCTATATAAAAGCTTGCTTCTGGTTTTTGACCATCCCTGGGGCAGGCTATATTCATTTTGAGTTTGGTTACTTCACAGTGACTGAATGTGCTTGGTTTTAAATAGTACTTGCTTGCTAGGCTTTTATTCTTTTTGTATGCTATCCTTTTTATACACAGTGTATTTGAAATTTGCAGAAAGGAATAGGGCAAGTACCTACTGCAGACTCTGACTATTAACATGTTGGTGTATTTGCCCAGAGCTTCTCTTATGAGAGACATACATTTGTGTCATAGAGGCAGTTTATAACACATAGGTGCCCAGTCATGTCCTACTCTTTGTGACCCCATGGACTATAGCCCACCAGGCTCCTCTGTCCATGGAATTTTTCAGGCAAGAATATTGGAATGGGTTGCCATTTCCTCCTCCAGGGGAGCTTCCCCACTCAGGGATCAAACGCTGATCTCCTGCCTTGGCAGGCAGATTCTTTACCCATGAGCCACCGGGGAAGCTCACAGTTTATAATAGGCTATATTTACTTATTGAACATGTAAAATGTGTCTGCCATTACTTAATGGTCTACATGTACTAACTTATTTAAGCCTTGTATAATCCTGTGAAGTACTGTGCTATTGTTATCCCCATTTTATAGACAAGGAAGCTGAAGTGTGGAAGTTAATTGTGCTAGGAGCTGGAATTCAGTCCAAGGCAACTAGAATCCATGCTGTTAACTTCTAGCCCAGTAGTCTTTCACATTCCTTCTTGGTCCTCCACCCCCATTCCTTCCCTGCCCCAGAGACCGCACTCTCCTCACGTTGGGCTGTCTCACTGTTCATACTTTTGTATATTTGCTGCCTATTATGTCCTGTAAACATCATACATCGTGGTTTAAAGAAAGGTGGTATCCTCAGCTAAATAGAAGCCTGTACCTTTTCCTTTTTAATCTCACTTTTTGAGATCTATCCATATTATTGCATTTAAGTCTTGTGCTTTGTTTACCAATTGCACAATCCCTGATTGCCAAAATGAATAAAGGAAGAGTCTAACATGAAGTGGATTGCATACAGAAGGCCCTTCCTGACTGTTTTCAGGGAGCCATTGAACATCAGATAAGGCTCTGCGCCTCACTGCCTGAGCTGCCTCGTCTGTTACAAGAGGGTTGGATTGGGTGGGCCAGCCCAGAGCTCGGAAAGTCTGCACAGTAGAATGCAACAGGTTTCCCTGCTCTTGGCAGGGGTAGCCTGAGTTAGGATTTAGCATTTATCCAAAATTATTCCCACACAGGTATTTCAGAATTGCCAAATATTTTTCTCTTGCTTTCAAAAATGTTTTCACATTGGAAGGCTCTCAGATTCTTCTGTCTACTCCCAAAACTTCAGTTTAAATGGTTTTTTAATTTGAATGGCTGCTATTAAATGTTTCAGCTCCCACAGGTAGTTTACCTGGAGCTTTGAGACAACCGGATAGAGATGAGGGCACCACTGAACAGCCCTTTGAGAACACTTTCCAGAACATTTTGGTGCTTACGGGGTTGCACACATTTTTGCTTTTCCAAAGTGTTTTTCCTCATCACCAGTGGCTGGTTCTTTCTCTTCCTTCTTGCTTAATGTGACCACAGTTCTGTATTAGCCCGTGTTGCAGTACCTTCAACCTACACAGCTTTCAGCAGCAAGCATCAGTATTTCTGAATGGTTTTTTTTTTTTTTTTAGATTAGACTGGAAAAAATATTCCAGGCTGTTAAGGAGGGAAAATTCTACATAATTGTATCACTTTTTTGTATCTTAGGAACGTGTTGTGGGCTTCCACGTACTGGGTCCAAATGCTGGAGAAGTGACCCAGGGCTTCGCAGCGGCGCTCAAATGTGGGCTGACCAAAGACCAGCTGGACAGCACCATCGGAATCCACCCCGTTTGCGCAGAGGTGCGTCTCCACACTTTCTTTTTTATTATTATTTTTTCTCCACACTTTCAATTAAGGCTAGATGGTGCCTGTCCATGTGTGTCGGTCATGTCTGACTCTTTGTGACCCCCATGGGCTGTAGCCCACCAGGCTTCTCTGACAATGGGATCCTCCAGGCAAGAATACTGGAGTGGGTTACCATTTCCTACTCTAGGGGATCTTCCCGATCCAGGGATCGAACCCGAGCCTCTTGTGTCTCCTACATTGGCAGGTGGATTCTTTACCACTGCACCACCTGGAAAGCCCACTAGATAGTACTGTCGTGGCGGATATGCTTTAAATCGTTTATCATGTGTCATAAATTATTTTCATGGCAATCAGCTGATGATGACATTCAAAAAGAGCATCAATCCTTGTTATCCCTGAGCTACCTGGAGGCTAATGATGTTGTCTCCCTCGTTAGCTTTCGGTGTCAAAGGATGAGAAAGTGAAGCTTGTGAAAGAAAGAGCAAGCCAATGACAGGAGAACTGATTTCCCAGTGGGGCCTCTGGGTGTCGTGTTTCTCCACACCTGTCAGTGCTCATCCGCGAGCCACTTACTTACCGTGCTACCACTAGGTAGGGCTTGTAGACCAGGCATGCGTCTACGCTGGAGAGCCCGGAGGCCGGGGGAGTTACGTGTCGAGAGGCTCAGGAACGGAGCTGAGCAGCGCAGCCTGGAAGGGTGTTCTCGTTTCCTTTGGCTCTGTCTTTTCCCTGAGTGTCTTCCTCTGTACTGTGCCCCTGTTTAGTGACCAGGTCATTATTCACAGAAACCTTTGTATATGTTGTTTGGTTGTGGGTTTTATTTGTTGTTGTTTTGTTTTTGAAAACTTGTTTTTGTGAAGTAAAACTGAATTTCAAAAATGATACATAAAAATTGAAAAGAGAATAGATTTTTAAAAGCTCTTGAAGATTGTGCAGTGTATCTTTTATTCAGTGTCATGACTAAGACTGTCTAGGGAAGGAGAGGAGCCAGTTAGTGTCATTCTTTTTCAAAAATAGTATGTTAGTTTCTTGGGGCTGACATAACACACTACTGCAACTTAGGCGTTGAGAAACAACAGGAATGTCTGCTCTAAGAATGCTGGAGGCCAGAGTCAGAAAGCAGGGCCATGCTCCGTCCAGGGCCTCTGGAGACGAGGCCTTCCTTGCCTTTACAGCCTCTCCCTCTGGCTTCATGTGGCCTCACCTGCTGCGTGTCTGGGTCCACATTTCCCTCCTACTGTAAGGTCATAGATTAGGGCCCCACTGATCCAGCATGGTTTTGTTTTCACTCGGTTACATCTGCAAAGACCCTGTTTCCAACCAGAGTCACAATGTTCACGGGCACTGGGCCTAGGACTTGAGCTTCTCTTTCTGGAGGACTTCATTCAACCCACGACGGCGGGTATGGTTAAAAGTCTAGGATACTTTAAAACAACAGTCATCTTCAACCGGGATAAAGACATCCCTTCCCAACTTGGTTATGCGAGTGTCTAGTTTTTTAATCTGAATTTGATTCTCAACAGACTGGTTAAAAGGCTGACATGAGCGTGGCTCCTGCTGCCTCCCTTGGTTGTGTCATGTCGTGTTGTGACATGACCCAGTGGCAGCACACGGCACTGTCTGCGGGCTTTCTGCCAGCTGGGCAGAGAGGTGCAGTGGAGAAGACAGGCGTCCCCGTGAAGTCCAGGCCCGCAGAGAGGTCAGCCAGAGGCCTGTCCCCGCGGTGCACCTGGCATGCTGGAAACCCTCCTGAAGCATTTGCCGCTGTGCATCTCCATTTGTTGTTTCTTTTATAGCTTTGAAGCTCAGAGGTGAACATTCACTCTGTTCATAGGGCTTTTCTCTTTGTCTTGTTTCCACGGTGGCAACTGATTAATGAGATTAAAAAACTGGCTGTCGTTGTCCCCCTCTGAGTGCATTTGTTGTGCAGCTGTGTGCCTAGCTCCGTGCTGGGTGCTGGGGAGCAGCAGGGGTTTGAGTCAGAGCAGCGAGGCGGGTGAGGGAAGGGCCGGGCACACATCTGGGTGGTGGGTCCCAGGCTCAGGACAAGTGCACAGTGGCGTTTGGGGCAGGAGGGTTGGGGGGCAGTTCTCACACAAGAGGAGAAGAATGCATTTGTGTCAGCCAGTCCAAGGGAGCACCAAGTACGAGAACCCTGTGTGGCAGAGATCGTGGTTTATTCCAGGACCTGAAGGCCCTCAGGACTGCGGTGAGAGAGGGACTCTCAAGGCCTGAGGAGTCAGTGACGCATGAGCATTATTCAGTTTGAGGCTGGTGTGTTGGTTATTTATCCTGGACCTCTGAGCAGTAATAATTGAAGAGGAAACTGATCACATGTGATTTTGAGTAGCAATTTCAACTAATTAAGTTTATCTATAGAGAAAAAATAATGGCTTAAGAAGAAGGAGCATCAGAGACAAGACCTGTGAAATATCTTAAATGAACTTTAGTGCCAAACATCAAAAGTTTTGTTTCATTAATAGTCAACATAATCACAGTCTGCAGTGAGTGGGGTGGGGGGATCTTGTGAGGCTCGGAGGGCTTGGCTGGGTAAGAGACGTACGTGCCTCCCATAGTGTTGATTTACCCTTTTGTGAGCGTGTTCTTTGTCCTGGGATCAAGAAGCTGCCTCTGCCATTTTTTTCAAGTATATTTTTAGGACAATTCTAAATCAGGTCTGTGCGTATAAGATCCGTGTAGGAATTGACCCTGTTTGTTTTTTTTCCGTATAGACTAACCAGCAATGGCGGTTTGGCTTCCCCGTGTCTTTAACATGTTTCCAGTAAAAGAGAAGTAGATGAGAGCTCTTTCTTTCCCCCTTCATTTCTTTCCATTTTTGATGGGTTTAGTTTTTTATCCACACATCCTACAAGTTCTATTTCTAAATTAATTCCTGAGAAATAAAACATAAACTTGCAAATTCACAAGCATGAAATTGGCTTTAATGTATTCCCTTGCTCATTATTTTTCTTCCTTTAAAAAATTGGAAAGAGAGCATGTTTGATGGTATTTTAAATTGCCTGTAATACCAGCTTCCGAACACAGCTATTTTCATTAATGCATATTATCTTGCTGTTCTCACCCATAGTCACACATTTTTTTTTAAACAAGGAGTTATATTGCTCTTCAAAGAAGAGTTGTACTAGTTTATAGTGTCATCAGCTTTGAATTTGAGTGCTTGTGAAAATGTTGCAAAATTCAGTGTAACTTTTTCTGTAATAAATTTAAAAGAAAGGACTATTTCAAGCCTTTTCACATATCTTTGTTAATAAGGATGAACTTCTTATAATTATTATTTTGGGGAATGTGAATTGTTCTCACATTTTCTTCTGGGTTCATACTTTAAATGTTTTACTAGCCATTATTACTTGGGTCTGACTTTTTTTGCAGTGCTGCTGGTAAATTGGCATAGAGGGGAAAAAAAGGCTTTGTCACTGCTTTAAGGCTAAATAGACAAGGATTTTTCTCAGTATTGTTCCTCCTTTACACAGAAGTGTTTTCCCCTCTTATTCACGAGTGTTTTTGATGCCAATTCCTATTGCTTTGACCTGTAGAAGTCAAAACAGCCGCAATTTCTTGTGCTTTCCTCTTTGTATTAAAAATCAGGAAACTAGATATTTCTTGAGAATCAAAGATGCAGCTGACCAAAGAGGGTGCTGGCAATAAGTCTTGCTTCCACTGGGGACTCTTCCCAAATCAGCCATGGCTTCTTGTCTCAGTGAGACACTCGCTGGCTCGCTGAAGTGAAGTGAAAGTCGCTCAGTCGTGTCCAACTCTTTGTGACTCTGTGGACTATACGGTCCATGGAATTCTCCAGGCCAGAATACTGGAGTGGGTAGCCTTTCCCTTCTCCAGGGGATCTTCCCAACCCAGGGATCGAACCCAGGTCTCCCACATTGCTAAACACAAAATTACTTTATGTTTTCATGCCTGAGCAGCATGGATAGTCAGTTTGGGTGTGGTTTTGTTTTTGCCTGTATGCCTTGTGGGGCTTTGAGATCATCACGGATCAGCTGCAGCCCAGCTCCCATGCTCTCGTCACTCCAGGACCCAGCTGACGGGGCAGCTTCTTCTGGGGCCACTGTGGCTTAATGGCAGAGAGACAGGAGGTGCAGGAAAAGCACCTTGGTGCTCAGGGCTTGTGTTCCCAAGTGATGCTTTCCACTTCCCCACCTTGGCCAGAGCAAGCCCCTGTCCCCGACATCCCTGTCCAGTAGGGCAGGAATGTATAACATATGTCCATACAGGGTCATCACAGGGAGGTGAAGGCACCATTTGTTTTGGAAACAGAAATATCACAGTAGGGTTAACACGAAGAAGGATCAGATTTGACAGAAAAGAAGCAAGATACCTAAGACTTACTAATTTATGACATATCAACAGTAGTGGAAATAGAGGAATTAAGAATCAATTTCAAGCGCATGGCCTGAGCAGCCAAGTAGTGGTGATGCCGATCACCGGGAGGAGCTGGGTTAAGGGAAGACAGAGGGTCAGTGCTGGACAGAGTTAAGTCTGAAGAGGTGTGGGTCCGGTCTTACTGTCATGGAGCTCAGGAGAGACGGTGGCTGGAGAGGCCCAGCCTCAACGGATCTCTCCAGCCAACTCAGTCTGCCTGAAAGGGAGTAGTCGACTGAAGGAGATCATGATTAAGAGTGTCTAAAGGGAGAGAGCTGAGGATCAGCTCAGGAAGGGGGACACACACGGGGTTCTAACCACATTATGAAGCTGTCTGAGCTGGGTGGGCACAAGGGTATTTGAAACAGTACACTTTATTCCTTTCTGTGTATCCAGAATATTTCATGGCGTGTTTCTTTTAGAGAATTAATAAGCAACCAGAGAGATTGTTTTAATCACTTCATAAATCACATGCTAATAATAAGTGCTTTATTAGGTAGAGCCTACATTTTCTCTGCTTTACCTTGGTGAAATGCTTACCTTGGTCGTATTACCCCTCTGTTGTGTACATTTTAAGTACTCGGCCAAGTCATCCTTTGTACATATGGTGTTATCTCAACTCCTCTGCTAACTTCCACCCCAGTGTCTGAAACTCTCATGTTGTCTCCGCCCCTGCAGGTGTTCACGACTCTGTCGGTGACCAAGCGCTCCGGGGGAAACATCCTCCAGACCGGTTGCTGAGGTTAAGCCCCAATGTAGATGCTGCTGCCTAGACTCCAAACCACTGATGTGTTTCTTGCCCAAGTCCAAGGCGAAGTGCTGCGAAAGGCTCTCGGGTTTGGCACCTGCGTGTCCCGTGCTTACACTCCTCGAGGCCCCCTTGGATCTCACGGGTGGGAGGTGATTCGTGGAAGGCAGGCAGCATTGCATTGGGGTTACCGTGATGGACTGAAAACTGGCTCTTGGCAGAGCATCAGAGCGATGCGTCCATGAAGTCACCAGCCCCAAGCCCCTCGTGGTGGGTGGTGATGGAACCGTCAAAGCAGTTTTCTCTTGGCCTTTCCTTTGTGGGTTTTCTTACGCTCAAGCTTTCTAATGTTGATTCTTTTTTCACTTTTTCTTCTCGGTGTTAGTGATACTAGAGATGATAGCAAACAATTTTGGTCCAAAAGCAAGTCATGGCTACCATGTGCACATACAAGCGACTCATCACCGGGAAAGCATGGGGAAGCTCCCAGGCTCGTCCCGGGAGAGACCGCCTTGTGGCCCACGTCTCCTCCCAAAACAAGGGAAGCACGGTTGGCCAGTTTGCTCACATGCCACACCACTGGTGATTGTTTCTAGTTCTGTTTAGAAGAGGCAGTGGCTACCCGGCCAGCCTATCTGAAGGAGTCTCCACCGCAGAGGACTCGGTAGTGCCGTGTGGTTTCCACATTCTTCATCATGGAGGCAGATGTACATCTGAAATGGGGAAAAACAAAAGATGTCTTTATTTAGCCTGTTGTGTGTTGGTCTAAGTGAGCTGAGATCTGTTGCAATGGAAAACATTTAGCGCTTGTTTAAAACTGTTTTGGGGAGTAGCTTTGGCTTTAAGCTGAAATCACAAGATACCACAGCTTTATTTTTCATGTGTGCTAGGTATCTATCCCTTCGAGAACTACATTCATAGGAAAAAAGCCTCTCTACACTTGAAAATTTAACTTTTGTGGTAATTGCTTTGCTTTTAAAAGGAAGCTGTTAATATCATAATTTATTATTTTTGAACACAGGTGGATGTGAAGGATTTTCATTTAAAAACCAAGTGGGTTTGACTTTTTCTTTTGACCGTACTTGGTGGAATTTGGGCAGAAGTGTTCATGCTCTGCCAGCATTCCAACTCGGATTATCACAAAAAGGTATTAACCCTGCAGTTAGAGATTTCTGGCTACAGCTACTGACCGTGCGTTATATCTAGGCCGTGTCCCCTCTGCAGAAGTAGAATGTTAAATATGCTGTGGCCGGCAGGCCTCCCACCAGCAGTTCTTGCAGCCCCCCAGCCCTCTTTTGGGGTCTTCCCTCTGTGTGTCTTTCTCAGCCACAACACTGAGCGGTTGATTCAAAGTCCGTTTCTCGATCACCTCAGGGAACTCGGTGTCTGCCCAGCATTCGGTCAGCAGGGCCCCTGACCTCCCATGGCCCTGCCTCACCCCACCCCATCTGGTTGTGTGGAGAGAAGGGAAAAAGGAAAAAGAGAGGGGAATTGAGGCAGCTGACTGTGTTCGGTTTTATTTATTATTTTTTTAAGTTTTTTATTTTCCCCTCCAAGTCTGCCAATTTCTGAAACTAGAGCACAGGCAATACAGGGTGATCAAGCCTAATCATGTTGTGATTCTGTCTTCTTCGTGGAATGGAATATTCTGCCCCCACAAGAAGAATCCCACCTTATAGACTTGTCTCTGTAATCGCCTGGTGTATTGAAACTCATTAAATTCCATGTATTTTTGTTATAAATATTCTGGAAGAAAAAAAAAAGCAATGTGAAACATTAAAAGGTATTAATATCCACCGTGTTGTGCCTTCTTACTGAATGGTAGTCCCGGGATCGTTTGCCTGAGAACTGAATGGACTTTAGGACTCACGTTGGTGATGCTGAGAATTCGGTGCTCAGTTTCATTGATGCTGCACTGTCGGGCCTGGTCGATGTGCTGAGGTTCATATTTTAGTCTTGTTGACCCCTTGCAGATGGTAGGTAGCGTGTGAGACTTCTCAGCCTCCATATTTGGGGCTTCCCCAGTGGCTCAGTGGTAAAGAATCTACCTGCAGTGTGGAAGACCCAGATTCGATCCCTGGATCAGGAATATCCCCTGGAAAAGGGCATGGCAACCTACTCCAGTATTGTTGCCTGGAGAATCCCATGGTCAGAGGAGGCTGCTGCTGCTGCTGCTAAGTCAGTTCAGTCGTGTCCGACTCTGTGCGACCCCATAGACGGCGGCCCACCAGGCTCCCCTGTCCCTGGGATTCTCCAGGCAAGAACACTAGAGTGAGTTGCCATTTCCTCCTCCAATGCATGAAAGTGAAAAGTGAAAGTGAAGTCACTCAGTCGTGTCCGACTCTTTGCGACCCCATGGACTGCAGCCTACCAGGCTCCTCCATCCATGGGATTTTCCAGGCAAGAGTACTGGAGTGGGTGCCATTGCCTTCTCCGCACTGTGGTTTAGAACACCTTAAAAGGTCCAAGAAACAACATCCAGGGTGTGGTTTTCAGTGGGTCACAAAGGGACATGGCTGAAGCAACTTGGCACTTAGCACGCACGTATTTGTACCAGCCAATTCTTTATAATGAATCTATTACCTGTATCTATCTGCCTACTCATCCTCTACTGGTCCACTTTATCTAGAGAACTTGGACCAAAACAAACATCTCACCTCTGAAGGTGTGTGTGGTCAGGTAGGGTGGGTGAATGTACATCTCCTCCACAGATACTAGGTACCAGGTACTGTTCTCAGCAGGAGAGTTCAGCAGTCAACAAGAAACATCAGTAATCCTTGTCAAAAATTATATAGAAGGAAACAAGCAAAAATAACTAAATAGATCAACTGTATTGAATGTCAGATAGTGTTAAGTATCCTGGAGAAAAACCTAAACAGGGAAGGGGAGAGGTCTGTAGGGCGTGGGGAGTGGATTTTAATGAAAGTGGTGGAGGTAGACCCCATGGAGAAGGTGACCTTTGAAGACAGGTGAAAGCAATCCTGGGGGAAAGCATTCCAGGCAGAGGTCACCAAATGTAAAGGCCCTGAGGCAGAGAAGGACTGGGTGGGGGCAATGTCAAAGTGTAGCTTGGTGGGTGAAGCCGAGAAAGAATGAGTGAAGGTCAGAGATAACAAGAAGGGGCAAATCAGGTAGGATCCAGAGTGTGAGCCAGTGGAGGGCTCTGAGCAGAGGAGGGTGTGACCGCTCTCCCAGGTGGCCAGGAGCACTGGCGGGGGGCTGGGCTGAGGGCGGCCGAGGCTTTGCACCAGGTGGAGGGCGCTGCAGTGGTCGCGGGGAGAGGGATGGTGTTTCAGCTGAAGGTGGGAGTAGAACCAACAGGACATGGTGTTGGGTTGAATGTTGCGGAGCAGGGGTGGGGGGGCTGGAGAAAATGATGATTCCCCTGTCTGGAGCTTCAACACTGGAAGGATTGAGGCTAGAGGTGCCATTTCACTGAGATGGGAAAACTGGAGGAGGGGCAGGTTGGAGGGGGATATCAGAAGCTCGAGTTGAGGGTGGTGGGTCTCAGGTGCAGGAGGCAGAGGTGGTGCTGGATTGGAGTCAGTGTCTACACAGCAGGTGTAACGGCAGCCATGAGATGAGTTGGTGGTGGTGAAGGAGGGAAGGGTGTAAGGGCAGGTTTGGGCCCTGTACAACTCGGAACTAGACTCAACACCCTCGGTTCCTCACTTTTATCCACTAAGTACTAAGAAAAAAAGACCTAGTGTTTACAAAGACATTTGAGACCTTTTACAAAATGCTTTAAAATATGAAGGGGAAAAAAATGCAGCAAAATTATAATGGACAAATCTTGAAATGCCTCCTATAATATTTTAGCCAATGAAATACCATTGGATCCATTGCCCCTATATTTGTTTTTTGTTGTTTTGGGTTTGGTTTAATTTTGTTTTTTTCGCTGCACTGGGTTGTTATTGCGGTGCAAGAGCTCCAGAGCGTGCAGGCTCAGGAGTTGTGGCCGTGGGCTTAGCTGCTCCCTGGTGTATGGGATCTTAGTTCCCTGACCAGGGATTGAACCCGCATCCCCTGCATTGGAAAGTGGATTCTTAACCACTGGACCACCAGAGAAGCCCCCACTGCTTGTGTATTTGTAAATGTTAGATTGAACACAGGAAGGGCTGCCTTCATTATATTTGGAATGATGTGGGAGTAACTCAAGCCAGCACAAGGGCGTGGGGATAACAAAGGCCTTAAATTGGCCCTGAGAAGAGCTATAAAGAGATGAAACATTATTAATGAGAACTGCGGTCAGGAAGTAGAACTGTACCTTCAGGTCACTTGATGTGCAGTGACTTGTTCTGTTAATCTTTGTAAGAACCCTCAGAACTGTGGTACCCGTTTTTCAGGTGAGCAAAGTAAGGCTGGGACTCACTTGGCTTTTACGCCAGCTCACATGGCTTGTAAAGCGCAGAAAGGGAAGGTGTGCCGCCTAGTGTCTACCTCTGAGAAGAGCAGGCTGCTGCTTTGCAGCCCTGTTACTTTGCTTTAAACACAAACTACTCTCCTGAAGAAACAAAGCCACAGAACTAAAAAGTTGCAGAAAATCAAAAGAAAAAGAAAAATACCTTAGCAGATAATGCCAGAGAAACTCAATTACTGTATGTATAACTATAAAACAGCATCAAAACTAGGCATAAAACAGAGTAAAGACCTAAATATATATCGTACAACCATAGAGTTTATGTGGTAAATACTGAAAATATCTCTGTAATGTAGAGGTGGAGAAAAACTTCATATACCATGGCCTCAAGGTACAAACCACAGGGAATGTCCTGGTGGTCCGGTGGTTAAGACTCCATCTCTTACTGATATGGGCCTGGGTTCAATCCCTGGTTGGGGAATTAAGATCCCACAAGCTGCATATTGTGCCCCCCCTTCCCACAAAAAAAATCCACAAAGCATAAGGCAAAATGACTGCATCAAAAGGTCTGACCACAAAGACCACCCTGGGCAAGTTATTAGAGAGACGTCATCAGGCGAAGACAATTTCAGTGTCGAAAACTGACAAGAGATTTAGACCCAGGTGACAGTGAGAAATTCCGGGTCATCAATAAGAAGACAGGAGCCCCAAAAGAAGGAGGCAGAGGACACTGACTTGGTTATTCCTCGCAGAGGAAACCCCAGTCTTTACAAGAGGGGTGTGTGTGTGCTCAGTTGCTCAGTCATGTCCAACTCTTTGCGACCCCATGGACTGTAGCCCACCAGGTTCCTCTGTCTGTGGAATTTTCCAGGCAAGAATACTGAAGTGGGTAACCATTTCCTAGGGGATCTTCCTGACCCAGAGATCAAACCCACATCTCCTATGTCTCCTGCATCAACAGGTGGATTCTTTACCACTATGACACCTGGGAAGCCCAAGAGATGAGAGATGTGCAAACTCATGAGTGATTAAGAGGTGAATGGAAATAACGGGAGGCCACTTCATACTCGACAGACCTGAGACAGTAAGCTGTTTAAGGCCGAGTGAAGGGACTCCCAGGCTCCCCTGGGGCGAGAGTAGACCACTGGCTTCCCGGTGTTTAGGCAGATCAAGCATTGTACACTGTGATCTAGCAGTCCTGCTCCTGGGCATCAGCCCCGGCGAAGTTGATGGATCTCTCATGTGTCCGTAAGGGAATGTGCATACAAATGTCCTGTGGCATCATTTGTGGTGTTGGGAGGTTGGACTCAATCCTGACATCTCTCGTGAGGGATGGACTGGTGGGCCAGGAGGAGGCAGGATGATGAAATAGTATTATGAGATGTACCATGATATGTGTGGGAAAAAACAATAGGGAAGAGAATGAACCCGACAGCCACTTGTGTACATTGTAAAGATGCTCGAACACCCACCAAGGACCCCTGCACACTTTCAGCAGATCAGAGCAGCTGAGTGCAGAGCACAGAGTAGCAAACCATGGCAGTAAAGGGAAGTTGAAGAAAGAGGACATCGCCCTGATGCTGGTAGGTGGGAGTCCCTGGCAGGTGAGTCTTAGCTTCTCAATGGCCTTCTTTTCTTCCCCTTTAAACAGGGGTAATAACAGTGCTCATCTCCCAGAGTTGCCAGAGGATTAAGTTGTTTATGCACATGGTCAAACGCTTAGAATAGCAGTGGGCACGAAGAGGGTGCTGGGTGAGTGGCTGCTGTTATTATTATTTGAATGTGAATAATGCATTTCTCAGCATATGAGATCTGAAAATGTGAACGGGCAACATTGTCAAGTTCAAGACAGTTCCCTGTCTCTACTCCAGTCTGGCTCCCTCCTGCCTACAACAGCCTCCAAATGTCATTCCAGGGCCCCAAGCCAGGGAGTCCTTTGGGAATTGGGGAGCACACTCCACATTTTAAAATACCTCCCAGGGGACCCTGAGCCCAGCTGGTGAGGAGTGTGTCTCAGAGCCTCAGCTGATGCTCCAGGATGTGAGGGTGACCCCGGGGAGAATGCAGGGTCAGCCGGAAGGAGAGGCAGAAGGAAAGGCCCGCCTCTGCCTCAGGGCCAAGTGCGGAGAACAGGAAGAAAGGCCCCTCCATGCGCTGGGCCCATCATCACCAGGAACCCTCACCGGCCTCATCTGAGTGTGTGTGGGCTGTGTGTTCAGTCGTGTCCAACTCTTCGCAATCCCAGACTGTAGCCCACCAGGCTCCCCTGTCCATGGAATTCTGCAGGCAAGAATACTGGAGGGGGTTGCCATTTCCTTCTCCACCTCATTTGAGAGTAGTTACAAAATTAAACAAAGGAAAACACAGCCTTGCATTGTGTCTTCCCCTTTAGGAGGCCCTATAAAGTGACGGGGTGTTGTCAGGAGCTAATACTCCCCACTCTCCCCCAAAACCCTAGTATGGGAAGGGGATTTTGTGCGGGCGCTCTAGGGCGTGTGTATGTGGCGGGGTGGTTGGTTCTGTCACAGGCACCTCCCTTCCTGGCTCCTTTCTTGCTATAGTGAATTTGAGCCTAATTGTTGGTGAAATGAATTTCTCATGGTGAAAATGAGGAGACAGGAACATGATTTGGAATGCAATTACCTTGCCTCCTGTGTGGCTCACACAGCTCAACAACTGCCTTCTAAATTTCTTTTTATGATTCTTGTGGCATTCTGCCGGAGTCCACACTGAGGGCCATTAAGTAAAGGAAGGGAAGAAAAGATCATGGCTGGGCCTGCCCAGGGTCACTTCTGGTGTGTGTGGGGTGCCCCCCGCCACCCCATGTGAATTTCAAGAGCCATGCTTCACAAGGGCTTAGCTCACTGTCACTGTTATAAACTCTGCTCCTTCCCTGAGCCTCTGAAATAAGGATATTCTAATAAAAACACCGCCTCTGCCTCACGCGATGAGGTGCTTACATGCACTGTTTCATTTGGCTCCCAGATGGACCAAAGAGCTGGGCATTATTGTCCCATTTTCCAGAAGAACCTCTGGGTGGTAACATGCACAGAAAGGGGACAATCTGGTTTTAGCCAGATTAAAACAAGAAGGAAGGACCCAGGCAGGGTCCCTGGATGGCCAGCCCCAGAGAGCCCTGCCCACCTCCATCTGCTGAATGAGAGAGAAAGACACGTGTGTCTTATCTGGACCACTCTTTGAAGATACAGCACTTTGGGGCCTCTGATACAGCAGCTTAGCTGTCTGTACTTTAACTAATAGAGATATTCATTTTTTGTTTTCCAGAAAAGATTTAATGATATGAGAAAAAGCTTATAGGTTATAGCTCAGGGGGGGAAAGTCAGTATATGAAAAGAGGATTCTTAAGAAAAAAAAAGATTCTTAGGGCAAGAATATGAAACCATATGATACTGTTATGGGGGATGCATGTCGTTATACATTTGTCTAATTAAACCCTAGAATGTACAAAACCAAGGGTGAACCCTGAGGGGTCCACGGGCTTTCCGTGATGATGTGTCAGGGTGGACTGCAACGCACATGCCATTTTGGTGCAGGTGCTGATGGTGGGTTGGCTGTGTGTGTGTGTGTTTGTGTGTGTGTGTAGGGGCAGGGAATATGTGGGAAATTTCTGTAAGTTTTGTTCAGTTTTGCTGTGAACCTAAGACTGCTTTAGGCTTCCCTTGTAGCTCAGCTGGTAAAGAATCTGCCTGCAATGCGGGAGACCTGGGTTCGATGCCTGGGTTGGGAAGATCCCCTGGAGAAGGGAAAGATCCCACTGCAGTATTCTGGCCCGGAGAATCCCATGGACTGTGCAAAAAGAGTCGGACAAGACTGAGTGACTTTCACGTCACTAAAACTGCTATAAAAAATAAAATCTTTTTTTTTTTTTTTTAAACCCCAGCTATATAGGTATACACCAAATGTGGGAGACCCACATGTTTTTCTGGGGTGTGACCTCAGCCTTCTCACAGCTCACTGAGACACACGCGTTTATCGAACGCAACGCTGGACTTGGGGCTTTGTGTCCCAGGGAATAACTCTCTCTGTAAGATGCTCAGTAGGTTCCCCAAGGTTCAGCTGGCCCTGAGGACCAGCATCCCTCCCGCCAATGAGAGAGCAAGAATCCAGGGATCACAAGAAAATCAAGCCTGTTACTATGTAAGCGAGCATCACATGACACGTGGTATATCACAGAGTGACAGTTTATGACAGCGGTAGGCATTTCTGTGCATGTTTTTGATATTAAGCTTAGCATCCTGTGCAATGGTAAGCATGCCCCCCCACCCCCCGTTTTTTCGTTCAACACGGCTCCTAAAGCTATTTGTAAGAAATACACGCTTCAAGTTATAAGGGCTGATTTTTAGGGTCTGTGGATATCTCCTAGAATCTTGAGTTTAGTTATGGATAATGACAGGATGTGACTCTCTTGAAACTTTGTTCATTAGATTCACGAGGTGTTGTGTCTGAGACGAGTAAGAGAGTTAATTGTATTTATAATGAAATTCATTAGAGCATAAATAAAATACATTAATATTTTATTCGTTATGATGAAGGGCTGCAGGGCAGGCCAGTGCCATGCTGGGAACAGGGAGTTTGAGCTATTGCTCCATTTTGGCACCTTCCCTGCTCCTTTGTTCAGATACACTGGGGCCCAGGGGCACTCACACAGGCATGCTTGTGCTGCACGTCTACACCGAGGCCCCTCGTGCAGCAGGAGGAAGAATAGTGTCCACGTGACACATCCTTTCTGGAAGCAAACACATGTCAGGTGTGATCTAATGGAACCTCCATTCCTTGGGTATAACAATAGAAACAGAGAGACCCCAAGTGGTCTGACATTCTGTGGGAAACAGGAGGCCCAGGTCCTACTGAGAGATGCCCTGTGTAGCTGGGAACCTTCTCGGTAGGTTCTGTGCCCTCTGCCTGGGCTCCCCTTCCTTCAGGAGAGAAGGGGTCCTGGGAAGGGGCTGCTCTTGAAGCTCAACGAAGCACCTTCCAGCCTTCCTCATGGGGGAAGGAGGAGGAGCAGGTGAAGACCCTGCCCCCACCCCCCGTCCTGCAGAGATCCCTGTGGACTTCCTGTGTGTGTGATCCCAACCCTGATGCACCTTTTGGTCACCTCTGTGTATTTGCTTGGGCTCCTCTCGTGGCTCAGTCAGTAAAGAATCTGCCTGTAGTGCGGGAGACCTGGGTTCGATCCCTGGGTTGGGAAGATCTCCTGGAGGAAGGCATGGCAACCCACTCCAGTATTCTTGCCTGGAGAATCCCCGTGGACTTTACCCTGCCAGGCTCCTCTGTCCATGGGGTTGCAAAGAATTGGACATGACTGAGCGACTAAGCACAGCACAGCATGCCTTAGAGTGGGCTTCCCTGGTGGCTTCCTGGTAAACACATTTATTTGAAAACAAAAACACATATGTCAAAATCATAAACGGGAACCCACCTCATTTGCCATAAATAGACAGCAACTTTTTAAATAAATACTTCACTTGAATATCCGAGCTCCCAGGAGGACAAGTGAAACTAGCCATCCTAATGCAGTCTCCTTTCCCTCTTTTCCTTGCTGGAAGGCTTGGATACTAGTTAAACCATCATTAGGCAGTCTCAGCATCTGCTTGAAAACCTCTTCTCTTGGGATCCTCCTTGTTATGTTCTTTTTTTTTGTTCTCATTGCATCCGAGACCAGTCAGTTCTCTCTGTGAATAAAACCAGCGAGAACACTTCTGTGTACATTTCAAAGCATACAGGGCACAGAGAATGCTGGCTGGGCTGAGGTGTGTTAATTCATCAACGGGTGGGGGGAAACCTCTTGTCAATATTTGCAGAGAAGAGAAGTCTCCACAAAGTAGAAAGGCCACATTATGGAAATGGAATGTTTTGTGCAGAGAGAAGTTTTAGAATCAGAGAAGGTCAGTGCAGAGGCTCAGAGGGCGAAGTACTTGTACATAAGAATACGGCAAAGGCCAGTCTACTGACTGAGAAATAAAATGAGACTTTGTAACCTAGCCCTCCCCGTGGCCCCAGAGTCCCATGTGAGGAAACAACAGGCATTTCCCAGGGATGGTTTTGTGGAAAAATCTAGATGTTTATGCCAGAAGGAGCTCGGGGAGAACCACCGCCATGAATCACCACAGTGTCCTGTGTTCTGAAATGGATGGGCTGCTTTGTTCCTCTTCAGTCAAAAACGATTTAAGGGAGGGTGGCTGAACCAATAGCTTCTATTTTTTAAAATGAAGTTTAAAAATATTTATTTGTTTGCTTGTTTGGCTGTGCTGGGTCTTAGTGTTACACACGGGATTTTTAGTTGAGGCGTGCAAACTCTTAGTGGCAGCTTGTGGAACCTAGTTCCCTGACCAGGGATCAAACCTGGGCCCCCTGCTTTGGGAGTGTGGAGTCTGAGCCACTGGGACCACCAGGGAAGTCCCAATAGCTTCTTAAATTTTGGACAAGCTGTGTTCAAATCCTAGCTTACCGTTTGCTGTGTGACTTTGGGCTTGTCATTTAACCTCTCTGGGCCTCAATCACCTCAGCTGTGAAACGAGGTGGAAACATCAGTACCTCCCTCATGTGGCTGTTTCGAGGACTAGATCAGTTAACCTGTCGGTAGGGTACTAACAGGGCTTCCCTGGTGGCTCAGACAGTAAAGCATCTGTCTGCAGTGTGGGAGGCCTGGGTTCAATCCCTGGGTTGGGAAGATCCCCTGGAGAAGGAAATGGCAACCCACTCAGGTATTCTTGCCTGGAAAATCCCATGGACGGAGGAGCCTGGTAGGCTATTGTCCATGGAGTCACAAAGAGTTGGACACGACTGAGCGACTTTAATTTTCTTTCAGGGTACTGACAGGGGCTTCCCAGATAGCTCTAGTGGTAAAGAATCTACCTGCCAGTGCAGGAGATACAAGAGATGTGGGTTCAATCCTTGGGTCAGGAAGATCCCTTGAAGAAGGAAATGGCACCCCATTCTGGTATCCTTGCCTGGAATAAATTGCATAGACAGAGGAGCCTGGTGGGCTATGGTCCACAGGGTCTCATAGAGTTGCACGCGACTGACTGCACACAGAGAGGGTACTGGCAACAGAGCTGGCCTTAGAAAGTACTCCATTGATGATGTTGTTCAGTCTGTCAGTCATGACTGACTCTGCAGCCCCATGAACCCCATGAACTGCAGGACGCCAGGCTTCCCTGTCCTTCACCATCTCTAGGAGTTTGCTCAAACTCATGTCCATTTTCAATGATGCCATCTGACTAGCTCATCCTCTGTCTCCCCCTTCTTCTGTACTCAATCTTTCCCAGCATCAGGGGCTTTTCTGATGAGTCGGGTCTTCACATCAGGTGGCCGTTGGTGTTAGTGATCATTATTGTTCATGAACCATCGGCAGGCTCAGATCTGGCTGTCAGGAGACACTGGCCTTTTCCCAGCCATGCTCGAGAATGTCTTGTGTGATCAGTCAAATGAAACATTTTCTCTTTGGTAACCGGAGCAGTGATTTTGCAAGCAATTGTGCATCCTCAAGAAGGAGGGCATGAGAGACGGGGGTGACCATGTGCTGATACGTGGCATAGCACAGGGGCTAGGAATTCGCACTTTGCCATCAGACACGTTGTGGTTTGAACTTGGTCACTGCTACTCACCAGGGCAATCCTGGAGAAGTTATCTACACTCAAGTGTAAAGGAAAGTTGGTAAATGCTCCTGGCTCAGAGGGCTGCTCAGAGACTCAACAGGACAATGATGAAGAAAAGTTCTTGGTACACGGTAAAGCTTGAGTTAAGTGAATTTGCTGCTGCTGCTGCTGCTAAGTCGCTTCAGTTGTGTCCGACTCTGTGCGACCCCATAGACGGCAGCCCACCAGTCTTCCCCATCCCTGGGATTCTCCAAGCAAGAACACCGGAGTGAATTTAGTGATGATAATTCAGTCAAAAGCAGCCCATGGCTGAGGGATTTGCCTCCTGATTATTGGCCCTGTAATCCGTCATCCCACCAAACAGCAGACTCAGACCAACTGCAGGGTCAGTATTTTACTCCGATCCTGACTTTGGGTGACATCCTGCCATTTTCCCACCCTAACCACTTCCAGTCACCCCTCAGCCTGCTGACAGGGTCCCAGAGCCTTGGAGAGCCAGTCCCAGTGGCCAGGCTTTGAGAGGAGCTGGGTGTCAGGAGCGGGTCTTGGGTGGAGATGGGGGCTGTAAGCAGGAGACTGGACCACCTCCCCGCTGCTGCTGGAGCCCTGATTCCTGTTTCCATGCTGCATGGGGGTGGGCAAGGGCCCCAGCTGCAGCTGCAGCCTTCCCTCTGTTAGGAGATGAGTGAGTTGCCCGACCCGGGGGCTGGAGAGAGGCGCTGAGCACGCTCAGCACATCCTTTCCCCTTTGAGAGCAGCCTGTCCCAGGAAGAATACTTCCCGCCCACACTGTAGCCCACTCCCAGCGGTTTAGAGAGGTGGGCCTCTGGTGGGAGTGGTGGCGGGGAGAGGCCTGCAGAGGCCCAGACCCACCCTGTGACGGGCTGCAAGTTCATGCCCCAGTGGCCTCTCAGGTCCCTGATCTCCTACCCCATGGCTCCTGTAGGGATGAGCCGCTGTGCATGGAATATTACTCAGACAGAAAAAGGAACACAAATCAGAAAATTATTACAGAATAGACTGTTCGGCCTTTGGGACAGAGACTGTATCTGTTTTGTTCACTTACCCCCTGGGCCTAATGTAATAGGTATCCAATAAACCTATATTGAATAAATAACAGAAAAGTATGTAGTTGGTCTGTGAATATACCACCTGTACAAAGATGTTTGTTGCAGCATTATTTATCAATGTAATAGTGAAAAATGATTTTTTATAGTCTGGTGAGAAGTTTGTGGTATTGAATATGATGCTGCTGCTAAGTCGCTTCAGTCATGTCCGACTGTGTGACCCCATAGACGGCAGCCCACCAGCCTCTGCCATCCCTCGGATTCTCCAGGCAAGAACACTGGAGTGGGTTGCCATTTCCTTCTCCAATGCATGAAAGTGAAAAATGAAAGTGAAGTCGCTCAGTCGTGTCCTACTCTTAGCGACCCCATGGACTGCAGCCCACCAGGCTCCTCCATCCATGGGATTTTCCAGGCAAGAGTACTGGAGTGGGGTGCCATTGCCTTCTCCAGAATATGATGAAATGGATGCTATTATTAGAATCAAGGTGAGGACTATAAAAAACCATTAGAAACTTATGGAATATAAAGGAAAAGGGTATAAATGAAATCTAATAATACTGTGATTAAAACAATATAAACATGGAAATTTGTATGGATTAAGACTGGAAGGCATGCTTAAAAATAAAGCTATTATTGTGTAAACTCAGTGGGCTTATGAGCAATGAAGAAACACATTTGATAAAGTTTTATAGTGGATTCTAGAATATTTTCTGAAAATCTTTTAAAGAAATCCTGGCAGTACTTTCTAAACAGATGAGCCAGTTGTTTGCTGTTTTCCAGGGTCTGTTTGGTGAGCTGTGAAAGGTCCCTTTGGACGGGGGGGCTTCTGAAAATTTCCATCTCTGCACGTCCTGGTGCAGAGCAGTTAGGACCTGACAAAGTTATTCTTGGCAAATGTGATCTGTCTGAGTTCTCAGCACAAAGAGCCTCCAGCAGCTGAGGTGCTAGAATCTGTGCTGGTAAAACCTGGTCCAGAGTGGGGATCTAACAGAGGGCTTTTCAGGCTTTTATTTCCAAGTCTGTTCCTTCTCCTCTTCCTCTTCTCTCTTTTCGATTTTGGTAAACAACCCAGGGGTGTATCCTGCACTCTTCCAGGTCCATGTGGTTGGAACACGGGGAAGGATGGCTTCTCCCGATTCCTCCCCTACCCTGCTCTGTCCCAGCCCAGCCCAGACCTGTGCCCTCCCCCCACCCCAGCCACGGGGCTGCCCTCATCCACCCCTCCCACCCTGGCACCCGCCTGTGGTCTCCCAGAGAACCCCAGCCCTCTGTGCCTGCTCTCACACCTCCTCCCGGTGGGCCACCCGTGTCCTTAATGCCACAGCTCAATTCTGTGGGACCTGCTGGTGTCTTGCCCGGGCACTTAGGGAAACTTACTTCTGTAACTGCAGCTTCGCACTATCCTGGGCTTCGTTTGTAGCAACCGCACCCTGGGACACCAAAATAGGTCTCTGAGGAGGTCCAGGTGGGGCTGGCCTGGGCACTGCCCCACACAGCCAGGGCGCCAGGGCACAGAGGGCCCCAGCGTCACCAGGTCGGGCAGAAGCCAAGCGGGGCCACTGGGAGCAATTCTACCATGGCTCCTGGTGGGCCCTTCCTTCTCCTCAAATTTCTGGGCCTTCCACTTAGGTAAGTTAGAGTAGACTCCTGCAGGTCAGCTTTGGGGGCTGACAGACGAGAAGGAACTTAGTCTTTATCTGACCCCCTTTTATTTCCCAGTGCCGCCGTTTACTTGGGCAAGTTTGTATGTGTGATTTCTTTTTTTTTTTTGGCTGCGTGGCATGTGGAACTTTCCCAACCAACCAGGTATCAAACCCATAACCCCTGCATCGGAAGCATGGAGTTTTGACCACTGGACCACCCGAGAAGTCTACCTGGGCAAGTTTAATAACTGCTCTCACCTATTCAGTGCCAGCTGGGTATATGCTGAGAGTTTTGTATGCTCCATTCTTTGCAGTCTTCTCCACAGCTCTGTACTCTTCAGAGATGAGGCCCAGAAAGGGCAAGCTACTGGCCCAGGGACGCCCAGCTTGCAGTTGGTGAAGCCAGGATCCAAACACAGATGGATTTTCCTCCCAAGCTGCTGACTTCATCCTTACCCTGCCTTCCCTCCTTTTGTCCCGCTAAGCCAGTTTCCCTCACAAAGCAGCAAAAAGAGCACAGACCATGGTTCTTTCTCCAAAAATCTGAGCTACAAAAATTCTGGCCTCTGAAAGTTGTTTTTTTCTTTTTTAAACATACTTCTAGCTCCAAAATGTATCTAGTGGCAAAACCTGACCTGAGCTGCCACGAGGCTGTTTGTGGTCTTGAATTGTCTCACTTACTGTCAATCTTCATGTGTTTTACTGAGGAAATCGTAATGAGTTGGATTGTGGGTCTGCCCTGGAATCTTCTGGAGGTACAAGATGGTGCATAGAATATACACTGTGGTGTTTCTCTAGAATCCAGAAAATTCTGAATTCTGAAGTACATCTGGTCCCAAGGGATTCAGATAAGCGCCATGAATCTGTATTAAACTGCCCACTAACCTCACAGGGGCCCGGTGCTCACCCACCCCCTGCAGGAACTCGTCAGATGTAGGCAATTTGGTCATAAAGGTCAAAAGTTGATGCTCTTTGACTCAGCAATTCCTCTTCTAGGAATTTCTTCTGAGGATTTAGGAATAAGGATATTCATCCCAGCAAAAATCTAGGGACAGCCTACACATCCCAAACTAGAGAAACAGTTAAAATAAGAGCTGGTACACTCATACAGGGGAACGTGGTGTAACCATTAAAACTACTTCTTGCCTTATAAATTTAGTACTGTGGAAAAATACTAAGTGGCCAGGGTGTGGGGAACCCAAATTACAAAATGGTCCGTACTATATGGTCCCATTTTTGTGAAAGGGGGAGAGAAAACGACAAGAAAGAACAGTGTCAGTGCATTTCCACTCCTGGAAGAACCGTTGCCTGCTTTGCATCTCTCTCCTAGACAAAGGGCGGCCCCGTGCTGTCAGAGCGCTGAGCTGGCTGAACTGGCTTTTGATCTGTGATAATGAAGGACACCGTCTGTCCATCCTTATGTCACTAGGACCCTTCCTGTCCTCATCCCTGCTCTCCCAGAGTGAGGGGCCCGGGCTCAGGTGGCCAAAGCCCCCAAACAGATTTTAGTTGGGCAGTTTCCACACCCTGATGTGGGGTCATTCAGGGATTCTTTTCACCCATTCCTTCAACAAAGGTCTTTTATTTGCGGAGCACCGCGCTTGATGCCAAGGGTGTGGAAATGAACAAGACGAGAGGCTGTGGCTGTGTCTATTCATCTCTGTCTGCCATGTTTAGCACGGGACCTGGCACCTCCTAGGTGGGGCTGGCCAGATGAGTGATGGATGAACAGGGTCCCTGTCATGGTCTAAGGAGGGAAAGAGATGAAGAAATAAGCTTGAGAAAGTGTTGTTGGTGGCATGTCCCAGGGCGGGGGGACTCGGAGCACGGGAGGGAAAATTTATTCTCGGGGGAGGGGGATGGGATGTCTGGTGCTAACTCAGCCTTTATTGGTTTCACAAGCACACTCTCTGGAAGGATGATCTCATCACACCGAACTGCACGGTTAAGTCCAGCTCAAAGAACAAGCTTATTCAGTGCCTCAGAGCAAATAGGGTGAATGAATGCCTGTGAGGAGCTGGGACAAAGGGGCCCTCCTGTACATCCCTAGTAAAGGCTGGTGACAAAAAAAAGACAATTTAGTCTCTTGCCTACTCATCCCAGCTGGGTCTCTTCTCCTTTGCTCTATCAAGTCAAGAGGACAGTGGGAAGGGGCGGAATCCTGGGGAATTCACAGGTGGAACCAATTTACTTTTCAGAATCCTTTCCCTGCCCTAAAAATTCCTTGCAATCTGTTTATCCCTCCCTCCCCAAAACCCCTGACAACCAGTGATCTTTGTGCCATCTCCATAGTTTTGCCTTTTCCAGAATATCATCCAATTGGAGGGGCATCCCTGGTGGTCCAGTGGCTAGGACTCACTCTCCCAATCCAGGGAGTTCAATTCCTGGTCAGGAAACTAGATCCCACATGTTGCAACTAGGAGTTCAAATACTGCAACTGCAAAAAGATATCCTGCATGCCACAACAAAGACTGAAGATCCCAGTATAGGATCTTTTCACATGGGCTTCCTTCACTTAGTAATATTATGCGTTTAATGTCCCTGTGTGTCTTTTCATGGCTTGACGGTTTGTGCCTTTTTAGTACCGAATAGTATCCCATTCAAAGAAGGCAATGGCACCCCACTCCAGTGTTCTTGCCTGGAGAATCCCATGGACGGAGGAGCCTGGTGGGCTACCGTCTATGGGGTCGCACAGAGTCGGACACAACTGAAGCGACTTAGCAGCAGCAGCAGCAGCATTCCATTGTCTGAATGTACCACAGTTTATGAGTTCCTCCACCTGCTGAAGGACATCTTGACGGATTCCAAGTTTTGGCAATTATAAACAAAGCTACTATAAACAGACATGTGCATTTTTGTGTGGACATAAATTTCCAACTCCTTTGGGTAAATCCTGATGGAATAACTTGGTTCGTGGCCATTCTGCTTCCTGGTTCATGACCCAGCAGGAAGGACCTGGAGAGGAGACGCACAGTCAAGGGCAGGACCAGAGGTGATGTGGATCTGGGCACCAACAGACAACTGGGATTTTAAAAGGTTTGTAAATCAAAGATAATATCTTCATTGCCTGCTTCATAGAACTGTGGGGGGTGGGTGTGTCAAGTGAGATAAGGGATGCAAGAATGCCCAGTTAAATGTAAAGTGTGAACCTGTGAGGTTTGAGGTTTTATATTTGTGTGGTACCCATTTTGCCACTGTATGGAGGCACTTGATAAATATTATCTGCTTAACTTTATTTTCATTTCAACCAGTTTTTAAACTTTGTTGAATTTTTTAAATTTTATTTTTTATTGAAGTGTGGTAAATTTACAGTGTTGTGCCAATCCCTGCTATATAGCAAAGTGACTCAGTTATACACATATACTTAATTTAAAAAAATATTTATGCTTATTAAAATTAGTCTTTTAACAAGTAGTCCAGAGTGCCTGCTCTGTGCTGGAAACCAGGTTCTGGGGTTTCAGTGATAAACTGAAGGATTCACTCACCTAGATCTGACTTTCCATTGAGAGCCCCTTGCCCACTTCAAATGACAATACACGTGGAGGTGCAGATGTAAGCTAGACGCTCTGAGGACACCAGAGGCACTGGGGTATCTGGCCTTCATGGCGCAATGAGTAGCGGACACATGCAAGGGGACGTGGGCAAGGGAAGCCCCATGTCAGCCTGGAGCCTTCCTGCATCGCCCTCCCAAACCTGAAGAGTTTCCTCTTGACCTTTTGGAGGTAGTCAGAGAGACGGCTGTCTATCCACCAACCAGAAAATACAGCCACCTGTAGATTCCTGATCACCATGAGGTCACTTCAGTTCTTTAAATGGGGTTTGTGGGTTCCCTTCGCTTAATAACAATTCTAACTATGCACTGAATGCTCTAGATATTATTCCAGACACCATTCTAAACTGTTTACATGCAGTAATGCATGTAAAATTCTCACAACTCCAAGAGGGTAGGTCCTGTATTATTCTTTTCATATTCAGTTTTTCAGATGAGGATGCTGAGGTAGAGAAAGGTGAAACAGCTTGTCAAAGGTCCCAGCTGATAATCCGCAGGGTTAGGATATGCACCCAGGCAGACTGAACTCAACATTCATTCTCCTAACCTCTAGACTTTGGCATCTTTGATGATACCACAGTGTATAGAATACAGGCCACGTACAGGAGGGGTTCAGGCCTAATAGAGGGAGGCAGGCCTATAAATAAGTAGCTATACTGTGATGTAGTCAGAACTGCGATCATGGTGTGTGTCTGATGGTGGAGGAATGTTGAGGGGGAGACTGCCCAGCAAGTGTCTGTCTGCCTTCCTCTCTCCCTTTCCTTCCCTCTTTGGCTCTGTTCCTGCCTTTCTGTCTTCCATCTCCAAATATTGATTGAGCATTTATGATATACAAAGATACGGACCAGGCTATAAGATACACAGGGTCCTGCCCCTGTGGATCTCTGTCAAACGGGGAAAGCAGAGAGTAAGCAGTAAGCATGGGATCCGTATGATCCCATGAGGCTTGTGTTGATTTATCAAATTGTCTTGGCGTAGTACGTAAAGTCCTCGGTTCTGGGAATGCCCTTAGTCCTGGGTAAATGGGACGATTGGTTATCCTACCTATGTGAAGAGGAAGCATGAATTATTAACTTCTGTTTGATTTACTTGTAAATTTGGTCATTTGACTTTTTTTTTTTTTGGCTGTGCCATGTGGTACTCGAGATCTCAGCTCCCTGACCAGGGATTGAACCCAGGCCACGGCAGTGAAAACCCAGAATCCTAACCACTAGGGCCCCAGGGAACTCCTTTAATTACTGTTTTTACGTGGACTTTCTTTTGATCATTTGAGAGGTTAAATGATGCTTTTGATAGTTTTTAACCAGATGTATCTACTTGTTTGTGAGTCAGTGGCTTCTGTCTATTGGCAGAATTTGTCTACTGAGGCAGAAGAGTGGACATTAGAATTACCTGGAGGGAGGAGGGCTCTTAAATTAGCCTAAAAATCCCAAAGATTTTCTCCTGTCTTTTCCTGAAAGTTTTATGTTTTGTATTTAAGTCCATGACCCATTTTAGAGTTAATTTTTGTATTAAGTGTACAGTTTAGGTTGAGAGGGAGCTTTTTATTTTCAATTTCCTTAACAGTTGTGAAAGTGAAAGTCTCTCAGTTGTGTCTGACTCTTTGTGACTCCATGGACTATACAGTCCATGGAATTCTCTAGGCCAGAATACTGGAGTGGGCGTTCCCTTCTCCAAGGGATCTTCCCAACCCATGGATCAAACCCCGGTCTTCCACACTGCAGGCAGATTCTTTACCAGCTGAGCCAAAAGGGAAGCCCTAACAGTTGTAGGCATATTCAAATTACCTAGTTCATATTGAGTGAGTTGTAGTTATTTGTGTTTTTCAAGGAATTGGCCCATTTTTATCTAAGTTGTCAGGTAATCTGTATTCTCAGTAGCTTTTTAAAATTCACTTTCCTCTATTAGTTCTTTTCACACTGAAAAGAGATGCCAATTCCTACCCCAACAGATACCTTCCCCACCCTCTTTCAGGCCATGGAGCTGAGAAATGACAAAAAGCATTATTCTGTATCTCAACCCAGAGCCAGCATCTGGGCTGCCAGGCAGAGCCCGGGATGTGGCAGTCCCAATGTGAGCTGACAGGTTTTCAGGGAAGCAGCTGGCTTTGGGGGCTTCCCAGGTGGCACAGTGGTAAGAATCCCCCTGCTAATGCAGGATATGCAAGAAATGTGGGTTCAACCCCTGGGTCAGGAAGATCCCCTGGAAGAGGGCATGGCAACCCACTCCAGTATTCTTGCCTAGAAAATTCTATGGATAGAGGAGACTGGCAGGCTACAGTCCAGGGGGTCCCAAAGAATCAGACATGACTGAGCACACACACTACAACACACAGCAGGCTTTGAGCTTCTCTAAAGTGTCCTGGAATCCGAGAGGGATGAAGACCCTCTAAGTCTGGGGTCCCCAACCTCTGGGATCTAATGCCTGATGATCTCAGGTGGAGCTGATCTAATAATAATAGAAACAAAGTGCACAGTAAATATAATGAACTTGCATTACTCTGAAACCACCCCTCCCCCGTTTCATGGAAAAACTGACTTCCAAATTTTTGGCTCGTGCCAAAAAGTTTTTGGGGACCACTACTCTAAGTCACCCAAGCCTCCCTGGAATGACCTCAGAGGAAGGGAGATACTCCAGGCCCCTTCCTCTCGACCAAGTTTGAGAAGAAATGCTGGGGACCCTGGACACCACTAGGTGGCGCCCTAAACACACAGTTGCTTGCAGTGGCCAATGGTGGCTCCAGGCAGCTCAGCTCAGTGAGAGGAACTCTAGAGTTCAGAGCCTGCAGAGACCCCCCAACCAAGAGCACTGGGCCGGTGGAGTTTGCAGCATTTCTCAGACTTCCCCTGCAGACAAAGGTGCTAAAAGCTTGAGAGGGTGGAGCTGGCTTAGAGATGTCAGAATCACCAAAGAGGAGCTGCGGAGACAGGGTGTCCACCGGGAACCTCTGTCTGATTAGGAAAAAGTGACGCCCAGCAAGTCCTGGAGCAGAATCTGGAAGAATCTACCTGTCTTCATCCAGGTCTGGGTCCCCCACACCACCCTCTTGCCCCAATACCATCTGGCCAATCTAGCCCCCTTATTAAGTAGAGTCCTCTGGAGTCCATGGGGAGGCTGAGATTGGTTGTTTTAGCATCTGTCTGTAACCGAGCACCTTGGCCAAGTGTTAGGTGTGCATCATCTTTGCTAGATTCTGGACTGTCTCAATCCTGACTCCACCGCTCGCAGGCTCTGCAACCTTGTAAAGTTCCTTAACCTCTGTGAGCCTCAGGTTCATGTCTGTCGCATGGGGATGACGGCACCCATCTCATAGTGTCGTGACACTCTGGGTGGATGTGCAGGACAAGTTAGTAAGTAAGCAGAGTAAGTGAGCCCTCGACGGATGACGGCACTTTTATTATCGCTCTTGTTACTAGTTTCTGTGCCTGTCCGGCTCCAGCCCCAACAGTACATGTATCTGTTTCCTCCTGCTGCTATAACAAATGTAGTGGCTTAAAACAGTGCAGATCTATTCTCTTAAAAGTTCTAGTGACCAGAAGTCTATGATAAAGGTGTTGGCAGACTGAGTTCTTTCTGGATCCTTCCCAGAAGCATTTGTTTCCCCAGCTTCCACAAGTCACCCACATTCCTCAGCTCAGGACCCTGTTCTCACATCCCTCCAACCTCTTGCTTCTATTGTCACATCTCCTCCACCTAACTCCCATCCTGTATCCTCCCTTTAAAAATAAAAAGTCTTCACTGAATTTGTTACAATATTGCCACTGTTTCATGTTCTGGTTTTTGGCCACATGTGAGATTTTAGCTCCTTGGCAGGGATTGAACTGGCACCTCCTGCATTGGGAGCCGAAGTCTTAGCCACCAGACTGCAGGTGAAATCACCTTCCCTCCCTCTTTTAAGGATGTTTTTTTACCTCAGACCCATTCAGATAATCCAGGATAATGTTGCCATCTCAAGCTCTGTACCTTAATGTTACCCAGTGAGCAAGGGAGCAGTTTGTGAGAGGCTCCAGGGAAAGTTCTCTCTTCCACAGGGCAGAAATGAAAATGACAATCACTCAAGCAGTAGGTGTGTAGAATATGACATATGCAAAAGATTTTCATCACAACTTTGCCTGTAACTGTGAGCAACTCGAAGAAACTGTAGAATTTGGTTAAGTACCTGTTGGCCTATCGATAAAAGATGACCTACTGTTACTTGAAATTATATGGTGTCTATAAGACATGAAGAAAAGTTTAGAGAATAATATTAAGAGCAAAAAAGATGCTCAAAACTGTGTGTGTGTGTGCACGCGTGCTGTGATTATGACAATGTAAACATTATGTGGGTTTATCAGAATTAAATGAGAAGGCCTTTATTAATAAATGGAAATAATTGCTTTGTAAGGCTGCTGGGATTTTGAGTAGTTAAAAATACACTTTAAACTATTCTACAGTGGACTCTATATTTTATTTTCCTTAAAGACATTCCCCCCCACCATCATTTATTAAAAAATGGAAATAATTACTTTGTAAGGCTGCTGGGATTTTCAGTAGTTAAAAATACACTTTAAACTACTCTACAGTGGACTCTATATTTTCCTTAAAGACATCGCCCCCCACCACCGTTACTGCAGTAATTTCTGAACAGGCGGACCAATTGGTTGCCATTTTCCAGGCCATGCTTGGTGGTCACATTATCCTGATTTCCCTGGCAGTCACACTCCACTCTCATGGATTCCAGGCTTCAGAGGGACGCTGTGTGTGGCAGAGTGGAGGGACAGAAAGGGACCAGGTGTCCCAGATCTCAGTGAGCTGCTGGCCCGCGCTCCTGCCCTCCTCCCGGGTGGGCCCGTGTACTTCCCAATTGTTCAACACAGCTGGGATTGGACCTTGGGTGGAGGCAGAAAGCACCTAAAGCTCAACCCTTTCCATGATTTCTCCTCGGCTTTCATCTCATTTTAACAGCACTATAAAGTCAACATATTACCTTTAAAAGGTGTTGAAAAGAGCCACTTTTGGAAACTGTGCTCTGTAGAAACAACTTTTTCTTATGCTCCCCTCCCTTGGCCTTTTCCCCATCTCTTGCCCATTTTTTCCTACCATGATTTTTTCTAGAGGTGTGACCCTCAAATTTAGGCTGTATTGGATTCATGGGGAGGGACCAGTTTTTTCTTTTTTTTTTTTAATGCAGGTTCTTGAGTCTCACTTCCAGAGGCTGCTTTAGTCCAATTCCTGAGTGGGTCTTTGTATCTACATTTTTACCAAGCTCTCCAGGTGACTGTATAGCCACTGGATTTGAGAACCCCTGCTTGCATTTTAGGGGTGCTCTGGGCAAACTCAGAGAAGATACAGAGATGAGACCATCTGAAGAGAATCAACACTGCTTGTTTCCTTTTCTTTCAAATGCATAATCAAACACCTGAACAACATGAAAACAGTATTTGCAAATTATGTATCCAATGCAGGGTTAATCTCTAAAATATATAAAGAACCCAAACAACTCAATAACAAAAAAGCAAACAATCTGATTAAAAAACTGGCAGAGGATTTGAATAAACACTTCTCCAAAGAAGACATACAAATGGCCAAGAGCTATATGAAGAGGTATTCGACATCACTAGTCATCAGGGAAATGAAGTAAAATCCACAATCAGGGACTTTGCTGGTGGTCCGGGGCCCAGATTCAATCCCTGATCAGGGAGCTAGATCCCATATGCTGCAACTAAGACCCAAAATAGCCAAATAAATAAAAACCATGTATGGAGTATGGAGGTCCTTCAAGGAATTAAAACTAGAACTACCATATGATCTAACAATTCCACTTTTGAGTATTTATCTGAAAGAATTAAAAATACTAATTCAAAAAGATATATGCATTATAGCATATATCACATTCATTATAGCACTGTTTCCAAAAGCTAAGACATAGAAGCAGCCTAGTGATGGATGAATGGATAAATACTTTTGTTGTATATTTATACAATGGAATATTATTCAGCCATAAAAAAGAATGAAATCTTTCCCATTTGCAATAACATAGATGGATCTTGAGATCATTATGCCAAGTCAAATAAGTTAGAGAAAGAGACAAATACAAATAAGGATGGTATCACTTATATGTGAAATCTAAAAAAACAACCATAACAAAAAGCAGCTCAGAAGCAGAGGAAGTGGAGGAATCAATGGGTAAAGTGGATCAAAAGATTCAAATTCCAGTTACAAACAAAGTAAGTCATGGGGATATAATGTACTGTATATTTGAAAGCTGCTGTGAGAGTAATTTTTAAAGTTCTCATCATAAGAAAAAATTTATATATTAACTAGACTTATTGTGATTATTTCATAATATATACACAGTATTGTGAAATACAATGTATTTAACAACTATTGAATCATATTGTACACCTGAAACTGATATGTTACATGTCAATTACATCTCAATTTAAACAATGACTTGTGACTTGCCTATTCAAAGGAACTTTGGTAAAGGTTTATATGCGTCTGATTTGGGTCAAAATTAAGTAGCCAAGCTGAAGACTGTGCCCTCGTGGAATGACAAATTGCTTGTGCTCAAAAGATGCTTTTACACAAGTGCTTGAGATCTTGACCAAGGTTCACAGTTCTTTACAATTAGATGAAGGCATGAAGACTTTGATGATTCAATCATTTTTAGAATGTTTTGTTTTTTTTATAATGAGAATGTAATACTATTTACATGTTTTCACTGATTCTAAGATGCTGCACCTGCCCACTCTACACACACTTGTAGCAGCTGTGTGATTGGAATGCCTTATGATCAATGTCTTATTAACACAAAGTCAGAACTTGGTTGTCATTGTCATTACCTCTGATCACAGTCAGAGAGCGGCACCCTTGAAAGAAACTCTCTCTCACTGATGCCATTGATCACCTGCAGGGCAACTTCAGGTTGAAAATATGAACCCTGACAGCACTGAGTTGAAAATCACCAAGATTTGGATTCTGTGAAGAATTTTTGAGAATAACTTAACCAATTTCTTTCAGTTATACTTTCCTCTTTAGGTGTGCCCAAGGGCCACATGTGATATGTCTGAATAAGCACTTTTGATAAGGCTAAAATAAAAATGTTAAGAGCTGAAGCACTGGGTCATATGTTAGTTGGCAGCATTTTTTTTCTTTCTTAGTTGTACGTGAAACAGTGGTGCTTCTTATAACTGATGGCGTCTTAGATACAATGAAATGAAGGAACAGCTCACACGTAGCACTCCTTGCTTGCCAGGCATGAGCATTCTGTATGCACAAACTTATTCAAATCCTCATGATTGTTAGCCCATTTTACAGATAAGGAAACTGAGGCACAGAGCTAAGGTCACACAGCCAGAGACTGGTAGAGCTGGGTGGGGTTCCCACTCAGGCAGTCAACTCCAGGGTTCAGACTCAGAAGCTTCACTGCAGGACCTGATGTAGAAGGGTGTAAATTTACAATGTGTCAGGTAGTAACTAGTGAAGCATTTTCAATCCAACTGGTATTTTAGCATTTGAGCCAGCATAGAATTAATTAGGGGGAAAAGTGCAAATGTGTTGCAAAGACAAGGTCAAATCTGTGAGGAGCAAAAAAGATAGTAGCCTGCCTCCAGGTTATTTCTCACCCTGAACTCCCCAGCAAGTCCTGCCTCATTCTCTATGAGCATCTCACATTAGGAAGTTTCTCTCGGTTTCTCTTTGCATTCAGTGGAATACTGAAAAGAGCAGAAACAAAAACTGTTTGGCTACTCATCTTTTTCCATCTGACATGGAAATGGGGAGTGACTTTAATTAAGACTTTTGCACAGAGGTTTGCTGCCTTTGTCAGGGGAACAGACAGTCCCAGTCTTCAGGGACAGGATTGGGGGTTGACTTATTCTTCTTTGTGAAAGATTAAGTTGACATGAAGGCAAAGGGTAAAAATGTCTATTCAGTGTTGGACCCAAGGTAAAGGCTACTGCCCCTCCCAAGTTTCCTTTACTTAGCAGATATTTTTAAAAGCCTGAATTAGTGCAGATTTTATATTATCTTACTGCTCTTACCAGCCATGATAAGATTGATCCCATGACAATGAAATTTGAGATATGGGTGACTGCAGTTGATCAGGAAGACTGAATCTTTGAAGGTGAAGACTGAATCATTTACAGGTGACAAAAGTTATAGTCTCCGTGATAAAACAGGAACCAAAGAATCAGTCTTTGTTCATGGAAAATTTCTTTTGAAAACTGTCTTTCTTCCAAGGTAAAAACGGCCATCAAAAACAGAGACTGGGATCAGAGACCTTAGAGCTATCGTTTGACCCAAGCTTCCGGCCCTCTCAGCAAGAGGATGTTCACAGACTGCCTTGGGACAGGAGCCCCAGAGCGGTGCAGGAGGCCTCACCCCCCATCCCCACCCTGCTACAGCAGCACTGTCTCTGCGACTTCCCTGCCACCATCTGCCATCTAACTTCTGCAACCCACATCTTTATGTGCATCTGAATTCTCAAAAGCCATGCAAAGATATTGCCTGGGTTCCGAATCTGCTATGCAGCATATACTCCGTCAATTCAGCCCCAATTTTTCGGAACTTTAGCCTTGGTACTTTAGCACTGACTGAAAAAAAAAGGCAGAAATTTTTAGGAAACAAATAATTTAAGGCATTAGTTTTGTATTAAGAATCAGATGCAGCTGTATTACTGAGGAAAATGTGAAATGTAGGTGACTTTTAAAGAGAAAATTAAAAGTAGCAGATTGGTTTTCATCTTCCTGGTAAGCTTCAGATGAGATACCCCCCCAAAAAACACCACCCCCCACCCTGCCCCTCCCTTCCCAAAGCCCCCAAGATTGAGTATTCATTTTTAGTTGCCCTGAGGGATACTGTTGTGGAAAAGTTTGAGAAGTTCTGCTTTACAAAGACTCCCTTGAGCCTCATAGCCATTGGTCATTAGGCAAGAAAACACAGCCAGTTCCTTCTGTCCTGGGATGCCTTCCATTGCTGTCCACCCATGACCATGGTCTGTGCGTTGATGGGCAGGGTCTTCGGAGTTGAGGTCTCCCTTGGCAGAATGTCCCCTGTAGTTTTAGCCCAGGAGCCCATGTTGTGTGGTTTTTCAAGGCTAAATTAGAGACCACCCTAGAATTTGGGGGCTGAAATGAGGCCTTTTCCTCTCTCTGTCTCATCTGCTTTGGGGGTAGTGGGGAGTCAGACCTCTGACAGGCTCAGTTTGGGAGCCCAATGAAGCAACCAACAGAATCCACACCTCTATGCATAGGCAGAATGGAATCTTTGCAAATCTTTGAATAAAATTTTTCTTATTGTACTGGATTTTTAAAAGGAGAGAACACATTTCCATTGTCCCTCCCCTGTCTTTCACTGTCTCCCAGAGTTTGCTCAAACTCATGTCTATTGAGTCTGTGATGCCATCCAACCATCTTATCCTCTGCTGCCCACTTCTCCTCCTGCCCTCAGTCTTTCCCAGCATCAGGGTCTTTTCCAATGAGTCAGCTCACTGCATCAGGTAGCCTAAGTATTGGAGCTTCAGCTTCAGCATCAGTCCTTCCAGTGAGTATTCAGGGTTGATTTCCTTTAGGATTGACTGGTTTGATCTCCTTGCAGTCCAAGGGACTCTCAGGAGTCTTCTCCAGCAAGGGTGTGAGAGAAGGAGAGAAACTGGGGAGAATTCCAAGGGGAGACAACCAGCTTCTGACGTGGCTCCTAAAGACCCCCGTCTCCTGGCTGTCACATCTCTATAACTCCACTCCTCTTGAGTCGAGGCTGGACCAGGTGACTTGCTTCTGATGACTAGGATATGGCAAAGTTGATGGAATGGCACTTCTGTGATTAGGTTACAAAAGACTGTGACTTCCTCTTGCTGGCAGATTCTCACTACTGCCCTCTCAGCTTGCACCCTTCAATGAAGCAAGATGCCTTACTTGTGAGGTCCACATGTCAAGGATCCAAGGGTAGCCCCTGGCCAACAACCAGTGAGGAACTGAAGCCCTCAGTGCAACAGCCCATGGAGAACTAGATCCTGTCAACAACCACGTGAGCTCAGGGTGGGTCCTTTCCCAGCTGAGGTTTGACTTAAGATTGCAGCGCCTGATGATACTGTGATTACAACCTGTGAGAGACCCTGAAGCTGAGGGCCCAGCTCAGCCATGTCCAGATTCCTCACCCACAGAAATGGAGAGATAATACATGTATGTTTCAAACTGTCATGTTTGGGGATAATTGGTTATGCCATGATGTATAACTAATACACAAGGGTTTTTGGTAGGGCAAACTGGAAGAAATAGTGATCATTAATCATATCATAATGTTAGTGTAGATAAAAGCACTTTCTGATTGGAAAATAGTCAACTTGGTTTTGGATATGTACAATACACACATATTTCTGTTTCTGTGATCGTGTTTTAAATGGTAGTTAGCTATGATCTAAATGCTCTCCCATGAGCCACTTTAAAAAATGTTAATTAATGCATCTTCAGAAATCAGAGTCTATAATGATTTTAGTCACAATTATTTCTAGAAACAGAGAACATCAAATCCAGTACCAACCTATTAATTCTGGTGTCTCATTTTCGGAGTTTTTTTTTTTTTTTTAAACTTATGCAAAAACTGGGATAATTCATCTTTTTTATCTCTTTAAGGAAAAGATTTGCTGGAACAAATTGACAGTACAAACCATTTAACAGAAAGAATCTTTAATTTTTAGCATTTAAGAAGTGTTTATTTATACGTTAACAGAATTATTCACTGTTAGTAAAAATTGCCAGAGGCTCTGAATTATGATAGCCTAGATGGAGACCAGAAGTCAGGCACGGAACCAAGAGAAATGAAGGAGGTAAAACTGGCAGGCTGGTGGTAATCAGCTGGGTGTTGGGGTAAGGAAGAAGGAACTGTGCAGACATTGTATGCTGCTTAGCCACTGCCTCATCTTTCTTGCCCAAAGAGCACCATCTTGGTTCTGGTATTAGGTGGCCACTGTGACGAGAGAGAGGGTCTCTATAGGACCCCAGAAGGTGAGTCATTGTTAATCTCAGCTGTTGTGATGATTCCATTCCCTTTACCCATGACTGGCTTAGGGATGGATATATGACAAAATCCTGGCCAGTGGGATGTGAAGGAGATCACATCCTTCACAGGTGTGGGGCACCTCTGTGGAGGGTTTCTTTGCTCTTTGGAAGAGAATGGTGAGGGGAAGCTTTGCTTTCCCGCTTCCAGACATTGCTCTCCGCTTGTGTGACTTGGAACCAGGGAAAGCATCTTGGGAGAATGAGGGGAGTTGGGCTAAGAGACTGAGGATGGCCCAGTGGAAAGACAGAGGAACCTGGGCTCTCAGCACTGTGTTTGCTCCACCACATTAACCAGTCCTAGAGCTGCTGCATGTGTAGGCCTTGTTTTTATATGAAATGGAACATTTCCTAGTGGTTTAATGTATTTGGAGTTAGGTTTTCTGTTACTTGCAGCTGAAAGCATTCTGCGGTGGGAGAATTCTAGGCTAGATGTAGTTTTCTGGCTTGATTGATGGACTCATTTACTGACTGGGGAATTCAGGAAGAGAAGGTGCCAGGGTTGGGGGTGGAGAGGAATGACGGCCTGGGTTCAGAACCCATTTGTTAGAGGTGTCTGTGGGACAGCCAGGTGAGGACATCTGTGGACGTTCTGCTGTGCAGTCCTGCAGCTCAGGACTGAATTCTGAGCAGAGAGAGAGCTGTGAGAATCCTCATTCAGCGCACAGGAGATGGCTTTATCACAGCCTTGACTTGGGCTGGAGTCCAAGCTTTACCACTTGATACCTATATAAGCTAAGGCAGTTAACTTAGAGTGTAAAGTGGAAATGTGTATCTTAGCGCTTCCCAAGGAGGAATTTTACCGCAGTATAGCAGTGTGTTGTGTGTGTGTGTGTGTGTGTGTGTGTGTGAGTGTGTGAGCACGCGCTGTGCTCAGTTCAATCATGTCTGACTCTTTACAGCTCCAGGGACTGTAACCCACCAGGATCCTCTGTCCATGGAATTTTCCAGACAAGAATACTAGAGTGGATTGCCATTTCCTCCTCCAGGGGATCTTCCCAACCCAGGGATTGAACCTGTGTCTCTGGCGTCTCCTGCATTGCCAGGCAGATTCTTTACCACTGTGCCACCTGTGTAGCAGAGACTATGCTAGATCTTCACTATACCTGTTTTCCTTCACCTCTTGGATCCATGGGTAAGCCTCCCATCCCAGTGTCCCATGCTGTTAGGTGGGGTCATGTGGGTGAATTCTGATCAGTGAGATACGATGCTCTCCCTTCCCTTATCTGCCAGCTGGATGCAGAGAATCCAAGAGAGGCCCTGAGGCTCCAGGAAATGATGGAACCTTTCCATGGAAAAAGCCTGTGTCCTGGAGTGACTTTGTGGAGAATCCCCACCTGCCCATCACCTACATAAAATTGTGACATGACAATGAATAAACCTAGACCATGTTGTTTCTGCATTAATTAGCATTCCCTGCCTTGACTCACCTACCCAGCATTCCCTGCTTTGACTCACCTACCCAGCATTCCATGCTCTGACTTACCTACCCAGTATTCCATGGCACCCAACTCCAGTACTCTTGCCTGGAAAATCCCATGGATGGAGGAGCCTGAAAGGCTGCAGTCCATGGGGTCGCTGAGGGTCTGGCATGACTGAGCGACTTCCCTTTCACTTTTCACTTTCATGCATTGGAGAAGGAAATGGCAACCCACTCCAGTGTTCTTACCTGGAGAATCCCAGGGATGGGGGAGCCCGGTGGGCTGCCGTCTATGGGGTTGCACAGAGCTGGACACAACTGAAGTGACTTAGCAGCAGCAGCATTCCTTGCCCTGACCTGCATACCCAGTATTTCCCAACATCTGATAACCAAGATGATTTAGATGGTATCCAATTACAAACTTTAAATTGTAACACACTTATTTTATAGGTATTAGAAAAAATATAGACATACACAGAAAACTAGATCACCAGTCTTATGATTTCAGAGATGTCATTATTCGGGACAAGGGCTGATTTAATGAATTGAGTCAGTTAAAAATGCTGAGTAAACACAGAACAGGTGTTAAGTGAAAATGGTAACAGTGCACACACATGCTGGCTTACTTTGTGAAGTGGTCGTGAGACTAAAAAGACATGATGCAAGCAAAGTAACTCTCCTAGGCCTGATGCATAGGAAGTGAATGATAAATGGTAGCTCTTATCATGTAGCTCACGAACCTGTAACATAGGATTTACACACTGCATCGTGTGGCCGGCTTATTGTTTACTTGTTCATCACCCCTGCTCACACTGAATGCCTTAGGAGTAGGGATCTATCTTATCTCTCACAGAATCTCTAGTACTATCTCAGTGACGGGCACCTAATGGGAAGCCAATAAATGGAGATTGAATGTTGATAATCTGGGAGTGTAACATCCTTTCTAGGGCTGCAGATTTGAATACACTGGACTATGAACCTCACACAGACAAGACCGATGTCTGGCTTAGTGCTGGGTCCAAGCACACAACCCAGTAGCTGATATATTGTTGGTGCTCAAGAAAGACTTGTTATGAATAAACATGTTTATTTTCATCATTGTCACAGAGTATACCATCCACACGGTCCTGGACCAAGAGAACAATACTTCTCAGCTCTAGATAAGGGAAGTGAAATCTGGAGAAGCAAAGTCAAGAGATCACATAGACACAGGAATATACAGTGGGGCCTTTGAAAGTTCCACAGGATGTGGAATAATTCTTCATTGTAAAAGACTGTTCTGAGCATGGCAGGACATCTAGTATGCTTGCCAATGCCTGCTCCTACTGATGGTGTCCCCAGTTATTGCGCTCATCAAATATGCTCTCACAGATCTTGAAATGCTCCATAGGAAGCAGTACCCTATCTGGGAACTACTGGTCCAACCTACCCTCTGAAATAGATGAAGAAACTAAAACCTGGACAGGGAGAGAGACTTGCCCAAATGACAGAGCCAGGATTTAGACCCAAGTCTCGATATTACACCAATAATCTTTCTCCAATCATTGATAGTATGAAAGTTTAGATAAAAAAACTGAGTTTTGGGAGGGAGCAGGGGTTTGGGGTTGGTCATGACTTAGCACCCCAAGATGGTCTCAGGGCTTCTCCCACCAGCTGATGAAGTGTGGAGTCCATGGGATACCCCTCCCTTTTCCCCTCGTCCCTTCTCTTGTCTCCCAGCAGCTCAGTCTGCCTTGGGGGAGGAGGCAGCATGCAGGAAGGGGCAGAGAGTGGCTGATGAATCTCCCTCCCAGGTAAGAGCTGGCTCTGCCTCCTAATAGAACTGAGATGAGTGTGTGTATTTTAAAACAAATAAATGTTTCAGGCCCCGAAAGGGAGATGTTAATGGCTCCATTCGAATCCAGTGGAATTTATTTTCCATCAGGTCCAGACTTTCTGAGAAGCATGGTTCAATCAAGGTTAGACATGAAGGAAGCACTTGTGGGCTGAATGGACACAAAGTCAACCCCAAAACATTCACCCACTGCACATTTCTTAATTAAATCTCCAAAGCTGCAGCTGCCTCTGGCTGGTACACAGAGACATACTAGCTTTTGCTTGCTCTTTTTGGCTTTTTCCATGGTGGAAAAGGTAATCTTTTCAAACTTGTTTTCACAATCAGCTTTGAGACAACCAGCTAACTATCTACCCAGGCTAATCCATGTGTCTCCATCGGAGAGGGTGCTTGTCAGCCAGTAATGAGAAGTTTGGCCAGCCCTTTCAAAATGATTATTTTAAACAATGAATGGTGTTTACAGAAGTGAGACTGGGAATAGAGATTCATAATAAATAGCTCGAGCAATAATTACTTATTTTCTATATTTATCGAAAATGACTACATACAGTATTGCTGTTTTCTCCTAAGAGAAAAATGCGGTAATTATCACAACTATTTATCTACTTTCCTATTTTAATGAATCGCAATTGGTATTTTTTAATTACTAGGGCAAAAAAGGAAAATGGCAACCCTTAGGTGAGATGGCTCTAGTGTCGTTAAGAATGTATTTGTACATTAATATCAGTAATGGTGTGCAGAGAAAAAAATATATATGTCAGGCTTTGGGGCTTTGCAACATAGCACCCAGCTGTTAGGCCTATGACAGAAAAGCAATTTGGCATTGAAACTGTCCCTTGGATTCCTCAAATGAATTGTTTTCCTTGGAATTGTATGGAAATGACCTCTTTTAACCAAGGAGACATATTCTGATAGCACATGTTCATTTTTGTTTAATGATATCCTGGCAAATGTTCAACAACCAGCTTTCCAAGGAGAAGAAGTCCTGATATAGTGTTGGCCAATTTCTGTGGTGTAAATGGTCCCTTCATAGCAGATTTTAAGATACCCTCATGATATCATTGAACATGCATTTGGGTCACGATGTGTGTAATTGACTCTCACAAGCCATTGTGAGCTGCCTCCAGCACATCACTGGATATAAGTTATATCTGATACATATTTATTGAGACCCTACTGTGTGTGAGTCACTGTCCTAGGTGCTGAAGTCACCACAGTGAACCAAACAGGCAAAGCTCCTGACCTAAAAAAGTATAGAGTAGGAGAGACAGATGATAAACAAACAAGCTGGTCAGTAAACATGTAACATACCTTCAAAGAGCTATGAGTGGAAAATGAGGCAGAGTAAGAGGGTGAGTTGTGACAAGGTGGGGGCAGGAGTGTTTTTCTGTACAGCGGACAGAGAGGCCCACTCTGAGGGGTGTCATGAGAGGACAGGTTCAGTGAAGGAATGAGTCCAAAGGAGAAAACAAGCATAGAGTTGGTGAGGCGGGAGTGAGAAGGTTTCGTGGGGGTTTTATTTGGTCTATTTCCAAAGGGCCAAGATGTGGGAAGCCTTGGGTTATCATCTAAGACCCAGACATATTTCTGGTGATTCATGCTCCAATGAAGCATTCTGGCCCTAAATTTAGGCAAGGGTCAAGCCTGGGTGGGTGACCCACAACTCTCTCTCTCATCCAAGTACAAAGGCTGTCTTTTGAGATGTGTGATATCCTAGTTTTTAATTCTTGTGTGTCTACCATGCCTCCAGCTCCCTGTTTCTTCATGGAGATCAGCTCCTGATTGCCACATCCCTCTTACATTCAGACTTATGCCCCCTGCCTGGGATGGCACTCTATGGGGAAGGATTTGCTCATTGCTGATTTCCCATCTCCCAGGAAACTGCCTAGTCCCCTGCCCCCCGGTCAACATTCAGTAAATATTGAATTAATTAACACAAGAAGATGCAAGCATCTAATTAGTTCATTAAGACTTCCAGTAAGGTCTGGCCTAAGCTGTTACCTAACACCCTAAACATTTCAATGGAGAAGGAAATGGCAACCCACTCCAGTATTCTTGCCTGGAGAATTCCATGGACAGAGGAGCCAGGCAGGCTATAGTCCATGGTGTCACAAAGAGTCTGACACTACTGAGAGACTAACACACTACCTACATTTAAAAATCCTCTTCCTGCCAGTCTTGCTCACTGTTCGGCACCTACAGATTGCCTGGAAACAGGTTCTCATAAACCATTCAGCCATTTATTGAATGCTTGAAAGCATGGATCTTGTTTTATTTTTATTGACTTTAATTTTTATTCTGAATTACTTTTCTTTTATTCCTCCTTCTTTCATTATAGATAGGGCATTCTATTGATTTTGTTCTTCAATTTTGTGTGCAGGGAGGTAAAATTATCTATGAGTTTTATTTCAACACAGCGAAAGAGGCATTACAATCTGTTGTTCTATGAAGGGGTTGCTGGATCTGACAAGTGTGAGAATTCCTGGGCTGGACAGAATGAGTCTTGGCTACTTTCCAGTTACTAACAGGCCTTAAGGGGTCACCTTGAGCATCTCTGAGGCTGTAAGAGAACATGGGCAGCCTGAGGGCAGCTTGCAGGACTTTAGGAAATGCCACTGAGTCTTCAATGAGACCCACGTCTGGAACAAAGGCAGGCATTCCTTTCTGGGTGTCCCCAGTGAGCATGAGTTGAAATCAAGAGCAAGAACTGTTTCATTTCTGGTGCTTATAGAACCTGTGCAATGATTCAGAGTGTGGGGGTTTAAAGTGTGTTTCTCACTTGACGCCACATTTGATGTTCAGCACACAAAGAAAGTACAAAGTCAGAGAGGTGATCCGAGAAGTGAGGGTCCCTTCCCGGTGGGAGAAAGTCTTGCTGGGTTTAAACACAAATCCGTGTGCTCTATGCTAATAGTGAGATTGGGAAATGTATTGACGGTGGAGGTGTTTTAAGTGTGAAGATAAAACAGACAGTTCTTTTCATCTATTTATTGGTGACAAGTCTCCCAGCTCAAGATTTTGTTGTTCTATTTTTTTTTTTCCACACTGGTTTCTAAGGTAAAGAATTTCACAGCAGGACTTAATCTTCAAAAATAGGTAACTGGCAGCTTAGGTTTGAGAAAATGGTGCAAGGACTGTCACCACAGTAATCATTGGCTCTATCCCTCACACCTTGCCATCGAGACTGGAACAGTCATTTTTGTGTGAACTAGGAAACCAGGTTCATGGAGGTCAATGGATTTGCCTGAGACCAGCCTTCTGGTAAGGGCAGCCCAGGGCTCAAACATATGCTTTCTGGCTCTAAGATTTTTGACAGGGATTTAATAATGGAAGGCAAGAACCATACTGTACAAATCAGAGTTCTACGGAGAAACAAAACCGATATATGTTTATCAAGAGAGAACATATTCTAAGGAATTAGTTCACATGATTATGGAGGTTTGGCAAATCCCAAACCTGTAGGTTAGGCTGACACGCTCGAAACTCAAGGAAGGGTTGCAGTTTGAGTCCAGAGGTCGTGTACTCGCAGAACTTCGTCTCACTCAGGGGAGGTCAGTCTTTGTTCCAGTCAGGCCTTCAGCTGATTGGATGAGGCAAATCCACATTATGGAAAGTAATCTGCTTTAATCGAAGTCCACCGATTTCAGTGTTGACCTCATTCAACCACCTTCACAGAAACATCCAGAATAATGTTTGACCAAATATCTGGGCACCGAGGCCCAGCCAAGTTGACACTCTAAATCAACCATCACAGATACATTCATTTAAAAATATATTTCTTAATGATGGCAAGTGCAGTATATATCCAATATATAAATATGAAAATTGCAAAAAATATATAAAAAAGAAAGAAATGTTAATCCTACCAGGGCCTACTGAGATGGATCCTCCTTATTATCTTCATTCTAGGCATACAAACAGTATAAAAATGTATTTTCATACCCACAAATGATATCATTTCACAATAATGTTTGGCAGTGGACTGTTGTTTTTTTTTTAAATTTAGCAAGACTCTATGAATTTTTCCCCAGGTTAATAAATATTTTTCTCCATCCTGATTTTTAAAGACAGCACAGCAGTTCTGTCTCACGATGGCTGTAGTGAATGGCTTCTCCTTCTGCTCAGCATCTTTTCTCCTTTTTGTCTGATGACAGTATTTGGTTCAGGTGGTTCTAAGTCTTACCTCTTGACCCAAAGGATAGACAAGAGTTGTAAATATCAAGAAAGAGCATTTTCTTCTCTTTAGGTTTATAGGCTGGCACAAGATGGGTCCAGGACTGCTGGTGGTCATTTTTATCAATACTTGGACTTGATCCTAAGAGCAAAGCTAGTCTAGAGGAAAGCAGAGAAATGAAGAGAAACAAAGAGTACATTGTTTGAACACCTGGATCCAACCGTGCCTGAAGCTACTCTCCTTTATTTTTCAGCTCTGGGAGCTCATAAATTCCTCCTTTTTTTGCTTAAGTCAGTAGTTAGATTCTATTACTTTCCCAGAAAGAGTTCAGAGGCCTGTCTGATGTGGTATCACTCAACTTACGTGCACCAGTAGATGACTGTGTGATGTTTTTTCTGATAATTTACCCATGATGGGCAAGATGTTACAGAGAGGTTTGGGGATTGCAAGATGATTCAGATATAATCTCTCATCTCAAGGAGCCTGCGATCCAGTAATTGAGCCCAAGTGCATTTTTGTCATCTACAGGGATATAATCCCAGTGGCTTGTGGAAATGAGGACAACTTCCCAAAGGGATAAACATTTGATATTGATCTTGAGAGAGAGGGAGAAAGGGTTTAAGATTCCTTTTCAGGATCTGAAAGGTCCTACATGGCCTAGTTTTGAACCACATATTCATGTACATATGGATGGCCTGGGATCTTATTAAAATGCAAATTATAATTCAGTAGGTCTGGACAAGTTCCTGCATTTATAATGAGTTAGAAGGTGAGGTCCACAGGCTGCCTTCTGAGGAGGGAAGGTATGTCTCTCACCCATTCCTCCAGCTCGTCTCACACTAGCCCGTACATGACCCCTCTGCCCAGCTCCTTTGTGCCCTGGGAGTACACCCAGCTCTGACCAGCCTCAAGGCCTGCCACCCACTGGATCCTTTGCCTGGACTGCTCTTTCCTTCAGTGTAGGGCTCCTTTCCGATCTCTGCTCACATGTCCGATCTCCACTCACATGGCCACACAGTGCTTCCCCAGCACTCCTTATTTTTGAGCTTGTCTCCCATCATGGTGAAGGCAGAAAATGATACTCACCAGACTAAAGGATGAGGGAAACATCAAGGAGCTCTGTATCTCTCACATCTGTGATCTGTTCTTGGCACATGGCCTGGAAGCTTTCTTAGCAGCTACCAGAATGTGCAATTATCAAGTTGATTTGTTCACTATCTGCCTTTTCCAATAGAAGGAAAGCCCTGGAAGGCAGAACCTCATTCATCTCGATCACTGCTCCTTCCTCATGGTGCTGGACATGTGGCAGGTGCTCAGCGAATATTCCCAGAATGAATTGAATGCAAGTGCAGAGTGAAACAGGAAGCAGGAAGGACATTTCTGGCAAAAGAAAGATCATGAGCAAAGATGGGGGATAAAATGAGTAGCTCAGTTTAGCTGGAGCCTGAGCAGAGTCTGTACAAGAGGCAAGAGTGGTAAGGAGGGCTGAGAAAGGGCCCGGTGAGGAGCCAGTAGGTGGTGGGCACCAGAATCAGATCTGATCCCAGTTCTGCTTTAGGAGCATCCCTCTGGCTGGTAGGGAGGAAGAGAGAGAGAAGAGGGGCTGGGAATGGGACACAGAGAATTGCCAGAAAGCTCTAAGGCAATTCAGGTGAAAGTGGAGGTGGTGGGGGGAAGGGAGGAATGAAGTAGACAGATGTGAAGGCAGCTGAGGACTGGGCACTGGAGGCTGATGAGAAACCCAGCACTTGGTGATCGAGTGGGGGCAAGGGACCAGGGGTGCGCAACTGGCAAGGGTGATCAGAAATGGAGAGGTTAAAGTGAGCGAAATTAGAGTCATTCCTTGGTTCGCTGATTCTAGTTTGGAGGACAGATGGAGTTATATAACCTGAAGTTCCACACTTAATGAAGGTGTCAGCCTGCAGTACTGACAGCAATAGCAGGAGATGCGTCACTGCCTTGTTCTGAATGTCAGTGTCTATGATCTAGAATGGGGGTGATGTGCACACCTTGTAGAGAAGTTGCGAGGTTTGGAGACAGCACACGTGGGTGAGTGTTCATGGGAGGATGCAGGGGAGTGAGAGTCATGCTGTGCCGGCCGGAACCCCTCCAGGACAGAAGCATTTATTTCCCCAGTTACTGGGCACCTTGGAGGCTTATGGGTGACAGAGAGCCCTGACTCACCCAAGGTCAGCCACATCCAGGGATGGGTTGATGTCGGGGTACAAAGGCCCAGCTCCCCGCCAAGTGGGGACAAGTCTGAAGCACCAGCCTAGCACCAGAGCTCTCAGTGGGGTGAGCTAAGGCTATGTTGTGATGGCACTGAAGCCCTACCTCTCCCTCCATCTAGTCCTGCATCCTTGCATGCACCAACAGGACAGGTTTTTTTCCCGAAGACACTCCCCAGTAAATTTCCTGTACGTAAATCTCCATCTCTGAGTCTGCTTCCTGGGGAACCCAGCATGTGACAGAGGGTATTATCTCAGCACAATGATCTTAAGCCACCTGAGTATCAGGTGTTACTAGCTAGCCAGAATCTTAGGCACTATTCTGTGAAGTTGCAGACACTGAGCGGGAAAGCGATGTTCTGAAGGCCTGACCTGTCAAGCTGCTTCTCAGGCAGGTCAGAAATTCTTTACTGTGCTGTGGACCTTTTCTTAATGTTTAGAAATGCATAAAACAAATGCATCATATTGCAAAGTAAACCGATTTTATGGAAACACGTTTATCAAATTTTTATCAAAATAGACTATGACTATCAATATATGGCATAGCAGTATAGAAGGCATTGTGATAGAGTAATATAGTTAACAAAAAACCTATCAGTGGGTTTAATAGTCTAAAAAAACAGGGAGTGGGGATATCTCAAGATGTATATAGCAGCTGCCATGTGATATGGAAAGATCTGACTTCTGTTGATTAGACTTTACAGGGCTTGCAAATACCGAGGTCAACAAAAATCAAGGTGTCATTCCCCCCACCCACAACCATGGGTCTCCTGAATTCTATTCATGGAAGCCCAGGGTGTTTATGGATCTCAGGTTTAAAAAAAAGCCTTGGTATTGTGTAATCTACTTAAAGATCCTTAGTTCTAGATGGTGCAGGCAGGTAGGGATTCATACTCCTAGGGAGACATAACATTTGATCAGCAGGGTCACATCTCAAGACACTTGCTACCATCTCTTCTGTTTTCAGTATCTCTGGTCAAGCTCAGGTGTCTTACTAATCAGCAGAGAATAGCAAAAGAGGGGTTTTACTAGTGAAATTTGTGGCCAACAACCTAACAGATGTTAGACTGGGCTTTCGTTAGTAAAATTAGTGGTATTCAAGATGAGGGGATTGGCTGAAGTGACACTCTCCCTGCTTGGATGATTGAGACAGAGGAGTCAAACAAGGCTCACCCTACACCTTCAGAGATGGTGCCTGTGCCCAGCCATGGGGTTGCAGGTTATGTGGTTGCTAACCATAGGAATAGCAGGATCCTGCCTCTGAAACCTTGTCATCTAATTCTTAAGAAAATGTACCCTGTAACATGCGAGCAGATCAGTTAAAAGGTTGGAGAGCTGGAACTCTACCAAGTTTATAATTACATGGTATAAGCCATTTGTTAACTGCATGCCTGTTAAAGGTAAAGTCTGTGAAGTATGATAGAATTTGATCTGAAGTTCACTTTCAATGTAACTATAGTAAGGTTGTAAGAGAAGAAGTTAACCCTTGCCCACTTCAAACATTCTGGAAATTCTTACAGCTATCAAAAAGGACCCAAAAGATTGTGCATAATTATATGGGCTTGCGTAGGTTTCCAACAATGACACTTAAATTTTCAGGAGTTCTGTCTATCTAAAATCAGAGTAAAATACCCACCTGCCAAGGCAGGTAAATGTAAGAGATGTGGGTTCGATCCCTGGATTGGGAAGATCCCTTGGAGGAGGGCACGGCAACTCATTCCAGTATTCTTGCCTGGAGAATCCCATGGACAGAGAAGCCTGGCAGACTACTGTCCATAGAGTCACAAAGAGTTGGACACAACTGAAGCAACTTTGCTTGCGTGCGAAATCTACACCACCACCAGTACTTTACAAGAGACAGGTTTAGGATGCAGATGGAAGACCAATCAGAACAAAGTGGGTGGAGCTTTGAGTTAATTACCCAATGGATGTTTAGATAATTAGCCTGGAGGGGATAAGAGTAGGTCAGAGCTTTACCTAATGGCCCCAGAGAGAGGGTCTATTTGACTTGGCTGCTTCCCTATGCAGCTAATGTGAACAATTCTTGCTTTGTTGGGATGATTCCAGTCTTAGCAAACAGCCAGCAGGGCTCCCCTAAATGCTCCTCCAGAGAGAAATGAATCCTGAAAAGGGAGGGTCGGGGAGAGCTGAATGAGAGAGTGCTGTGTCTGCTCTCCTTGCTGTGTCGGGCTTCACTGGGGATGAAGAAAAATCTCTTTGAGTCTCTTACTTGAAAAGGACTCAAGGTTTTATCAGGAATGGTTTGTAATCCAAACTAACCCTTTCTTTTTACCAATAATACTTTTGTATATAATCAAGTAGCAATCACAAGACCTAGTGAAAGACAGCAATATGCTAAAGCACCTGTAAGTTATAAGGAAAGGGAAACAGGAGGGAGATGAGTAGGACTTCAGCCCACATCACCTCAATAAACACTCTGCTCATCCTCAAACATAAACTGTAGACCAACAAACTCACTCATTCAATGCATGATTTTTACCACCTACAGCGCCCCGGTTCCTGTGCTAGGTGCTGGGGGCATATAAAGAGCAGGAGAATCAAGGTCTCATAGATCTTAGACTGGGGGAGAGACGAACAACAGACACATATTAGCAAGCGTGCGTGCATGCATTTGTGCTCAGTTGTGTTTGACTCTTTGCAACCCCATTGACTGTAGTGCTAGAATGCAGTTATACATCACAGGCTAATACAGAAATTAGCCTGTAATTCTAATCATAATAAATGTTAAGGAGGAAAATGGAGGATAACATGAGAATATAAAATAAGAGGAGAGGTGGCATCTAACTAAGCTTGGAAGATCAGGAAAGACCTCCCTGAGGAGGTGACATTTAAGCTGAGGCCTGAAAATTGAATCAAACATCAGGATTGGCTCCTAGCAGGTGAAGAGGGTGTGTGTGTGTGTGTGTGTGTGTGTTGAGCATTCTTTGTAGAACTCATGCAAAAGCCTTAAAATGGGTGGTAGCCTGGCCAAGCTGAAGAAGTAGAGAGTAGGCAGAGTGACTGAAGTGGGACATAAGGCAGAATGGTAGGGGAAGAGGCAGGGAATGTGCTGGGATACAGATTAGAATTAGATACAGCTGTCCTTGGGGCTCACCATCAAGTGGGAAGGATGTGTGTGATTGGGTGAGTCATAGCAAAGTAGAGATATCTACCAGGGGACTGAAAGACTTCAGAAAATAGTAAGACTGGTACTGCCTAGAGGAGTCAGGGAAGGCTGCCCAGAGGAGGTGATATTTGACTTGGGTCTCAATGGTTGCATAGGAGTTTGTTAAGCCAAGAGAAAGGCAGAGAGGAAAGCATGTTAAAAGGCCAGGTGAGCAGTCAGAGTGACCAGAGTGTGGACTATGGTACAGGAAATAAAAGGAAATAACCTAAGACTTACAATAAAAGCTGAGGGCCAAGGATATTTACTATTTTTCTTTTAATTTCAGTTCAAATGTGAATTTATTCTGCCTTGTAGACACATTCAGCTACGTTTTTCTAATTTTAAACACTGAACATATTGCCATAATTTTTGTTTTCTGAGCTCGTAAGTGGATTCAATTCTTGTTCTTGGTTGGGAGGAATCTTTTCAATGACCTCAAGCTAAGGCCGTTGCAAATATCTTTAAAGTAGTTATATTCTTGCAAATTTATTCTACACTATCCAGCCCTGGAGTTGGTGATATTTACATAACTCAGATGTCTGAGCTGGGGGCCATGACACTTATTAAGCTTTGAGGAATTTACATTTTTCTATTTGGAAACTTCCTGAAGCACAGAGCTGACTCTTCTGTATTCTTAGAATTCTCTCATTACACATATACACTTCATTGCCTAGATCTATCTGGGGGCTTCTTATTTCTGGAATAGTCACTAATCCTACCCATTTTCCAGTCCATCAACAACATACCTGGTCTACCATTTCTCATCAAAATAATCATGTATTTGTTTTGGTTGACTATTAATAGTGAAACTATACCCATAATTCAATGGACATGAGTTTGAGCAAACTCTGGGAGATAGTGAAGGACAGGGAAGCCTGGCAACCTGCAGTCCATAGGATCTCAAAGGGTTGGACACAACTGAACAACTGAACAAAAACAAACACCCATAATTAACTAGTAGTGTACTAGTTAATGGGGAGGAGGATTTGTAGTGTTCCAAATTCTGTGGTGTTAATATTCCCATCATACTAGTTCCAAGCTACCTATTTTTAACGACTGCCTCACAAAATTCCTGAAAATTTAACAATTGGCACACCACTGGAACTGTGCAACCTTTGTTAGTTTACTTAAGGTCTTCAGATCTGTTTTCTAGTCTACAGAGTGAAATAATGTCGATAATAGTAACTATGGCCTTGGGTGGGTACGAATATTAAATAAGTTGATGCATTGAGAGCATTGGCCAAAGTACCGTATATGTAATAGAATGTGAATTCAACAAATATTGTTGTGACTATTGTTTTAGTTTACAAGTACTTGATTATTATTTAATGAGTTAAGCCCAAATAAACAAAGTGTGCTCTCCAGAGCTTCTCTTAAGTTGAGGATTTCTACAGATTGCCAGAGAGGTGGGTCATGTATTGCTGTTTTGCTGCATGTGAGTCTTTTGTTAATAGGTCAAGTTTTATTCACTTCTGTTTAGCAAAATATAGTTCTGCAATTGCTTCAACAATGTCTTGCTAGTGTATTGTTGGACTTTCATGACTCTGTCTCTTAAAAAACAAAGCTTTTGGCTCTTCATGATTCAAAAAAATGTCCTTTATGATTTTCTCTTTAATACCCACAAAGGACTGAATTATACCCTATTCCTTCGTGTATTTCAGAGGGAACGGAAATTAACTTGCCTGCTTTGTGCCACTAATAATATAGTACACAGCACTGTCAAAACAGCTTTATAGATTAGCAACACTACCTGCGAATGCCCTGCCGACTTCCAGAAGTTATATTAATGGGCAGCTGCAGAAAATCTGGCAGAAGGAGCATCTGAGATAATGGTTTTGGTGAGAGCTTCTGGAAAGGCTTTTGTGATCCTTAAAGAAAAACAGACTAGAGGGTGTAATAATCTTTCATTTTATAATAAAGTGTCAGGATGTGTCTGGCTACACATTACAGAATACCTAACGATGGCTGTAGCAATAAAGACATTTAATTATCTCATAACAAGATGTCTAGCAATAGGCAGTTCCAGGTTTGTGCAATAGCTCTGGATGACTTCCTCACTCCCCTCTGTCACCCTCAGTATGCTGTCTTTGTTCTTAGGCTTGGTGCCTCATGGTTGCAAGATGGCTGCTGCAGCTCCAAGCATCTTGTCCTTAACACCAGCATGTTCAAGGCAAGAAGAGGGGAGTGGCTGGTGTTAAAGAACTTTCCTCTCAGCTTTTCTCAGAAGCCCCCAAGCTGACTTCTCCTTGAAGCTCTTGGCCAGAACTCAGGTATGTGGCCATGCCTAACAGTACAGAAGAATGGAA
>NW_011494899.1:4999494-5039995 GCF_000754665.1 Bison bison bison | reverse complement strand
CAATATCTGGCAAAGTGCAATGGGTCACCGTATTGGTTTAGCCCAATCGTGGTTAATTGCTTGGGGCTTGGGGAGGAGTCCTCAGTCCCTGAATTCAACAGCTCTTTACCATCTACCAGAGCAAAATTTAAGTTCCAGGTTCTGTTAGCAAGAGATGGGGGTGGTGAGGGAGTAGAGCAGTATATGCCACCCATAATAAATAAATGTCACCTGTGTGACCCTCATATGTTACATGTGACTGTGAGGAAGTTGAGGTTGAGCAGTGGTCACCTGATTCTGCCTGCCTGATGTTGCTTCCTCTTTCTTCTGATGACCAAGCCTTGATTTGCCTTTGGTGAACTGCCTCTTTCCAGCTCCTGGAATATTTTTTTCTAATTAAAGTTGATGTACAATATTGTGTTAATTTCTGCTGTGCAGCAAAGTGATTTAGTTATATATATATACACACATTCTTTTTTAAGACATTCTTTTCTATTATGGTTTACCATTGGATATTGAATATAGGGGCTTCCCAGGTGGCACTAGTAATAAAGAACCTGCCTGCCGACGCAGGAAACGTAAGAGACGTGGGTTCAGTCCCTGGGTTGGGAAGATCCCCTGGTGGAGGGCATGGCAACCCACTCCAGTATTCTTGCCTGGAGAATCCTATGAGCAGAGGAGCCTTTCTGGCTACAGTCCATGGGGTCACAAAGAGTCAGACACAACTGAAGTGATTTAGCACACACACACATTGAATATAGATCTCTGTGCTACAGTAGGGCTTTGTTGTTTATCCATTCTGTACGTATGAAAGCTTATATCTGTTACCCCCACTCCACCCCACCCTCCACCCACTCCCCGCCCCCTTGGCAATCAGCAGTCTGCTGTCTATGTCCCTGATCCTGTTCCTGTTTCATATATAGGTTCATCTGTGTCATATTTTAGAAGCCACATGAAAGTGATACCATGTGGTACTTGTCTTTCTCCTTCTGACTTACTTCATTCAGTATGATTGTCTGTAGTTGCATCCATGGTGCTACCAATGGCATTATTATGTTCATAAGACAGCATGGGCATTCCCAGGTGGTCCAGTGCTTAGAATTCTGTGCTTTCCCTGCCCTGGCCTGGGTTCAGTCTCTGGTCTGGGAACAAAAGATCCTATAAACCCTACACTTCTGTAGGTTAGAAGTCGGACGTGAGACCCGCCTCCCACTGAGCAGAATCAAGATGTGGGCAGGGCTGTGTTCCTTCTGGAACCTCTAAAGAAGAGTCAGTTCCCTTGCCTTTTCCAGCTGCTAGAGGCAGGCCATATTCCTCGGTTTGTGATTTCCTTCTTCCAAGGGAGCAATGGTGGGTCAAGCTCTTCTCATGTCTCATCTCTCTGATCTTGATTCCATCGTCAGTCTCCTTCTCTGACACCAACTCTTTGGCCTTCCTCCTCCCAATGTAAAGGGTTCCATTCAGCCTCTCTGAATAATCCTCCTATTTCAAGCTCAGCCAATTAACCTTAATTTCATCAGCAACTTCAACTTTAATGCCCCTTGTCATGTAACATAACGTAGTCACAAGTGATGGAACATATGCACAGGTTCTGGGCACCTTTGGGAATCTATTATTCCATGCCATGTCATCAAGGCTTTTTTTGTTTTAATGTTTAAATGAGATAGTACATGTATATGGTATCCTGTAAGTGCTCAATAAATGTTGGTTATCATTTCTGTTTCTCCAGTGCCTAGCACATAGCAGATTTTTTTAAAATTTTAATTGCTTTACAATGTTGTGTTGGTTTCTGCCACACAACAGTGTGAATCAGCCATACGCAGACATATGTCCCCTCGCTCTTGAACCTCCCTCCCACCCCCCACCTAATCCCACCCCACTAGGTTGTCACAGAGCACTGAGTCATGGCGGGTTCTTGTCAGAGCCTGAACTCCTCTTACTGAGACATGGGATCTATGTCCCCTCTCTGGAATCTGGGCTGCAAGATTGTTCAACCAGTAGAATATGGTGGAAGCAACCCTGTGCCAGTTTGGAGGCCTAGGTCTTTAGAAACTAGCAGCTTCTGCTTCTTGTCTCTCGGGGCTGTGCTGTGCTTAGTCGCTCAGTCATGTCTGACTCTTTGCGACCCCATGGATTGTAGCCTGCCAGGTTCCTCTGTCTGTGGGATTCTGCAGGCAAGAATACTGGAGTGGGTTGCCATGCCCTCCTCTAGGGGATCTTCCGTGCCTGGGATCGAACCCAGGTCTCCTGCATTGCAGGTGGAGACTTTACTGTCTGAGCCACCAGGGAAGCCTATCTCTCGGGACACCGGTTCTCAAACCCCAGCCACCGGTCCGTGAGGACGCACAGGGAGAGGACCTGACAGCCAGCACCAAGCCAACAACCATGGGAGGCAGCCGGCTTAGAAGTGGACAGTCCAGCCCTAGTGGAGCCACCCCGGTGACCCTGAGTGGATGCTGTGATGTGCTGCCCAGCAGAGTCCCGCTCAGATTGCATCTTTGTGAACAAATGAAAGGATCATTGCTGTTTAAGCCACTAAGTTGGAGGTGATTGGTTATGTAGCAGCAGATAAAAATATAAGGCTCAAAAATGATTCAGGGAATAACTCAGTAAATAAGCCATCAGGATTCAAGGAGAAGAAGAAATCTGCTCTCTTTAGAATTCTTACACGTTTCACCCACAGATCACTTTAAAGCTTACGAAGCATCTTCACAAAGGGGTGAGGGATGACGTCTTGACAAATGACTAATGCCCTGGCTGCATTTGTACCTTGTAACAATCAATCGAAAAGTAAAAACATTCAAGAAAGGCCACTTCATTCTGAATGGTTGAACCGGATGGAGGTATTGATACAGACTTTGTGAGATGAAGCTATTCAAAAAGGAATATCTCTGAGTTCGCTCTGCTGTAGTATCTATCCCCACCCCCGCCTCCACCCCGAGGCCAAATCTTGAACTGGGACCTGGAATTGGGTTCCCAGGATGGGAGGATCATTTCCCACCCAGTTCGAGCATCACACAGGGTGACATTCTCATTCAGGTGCAAGCCAAGGTTCGATTACATCCCTGACAACTCGACTGAGGGGAGAGCACAGAAGCGCTTTCAGAGGAAAAAGGCATTAAGAATGCAACATCAAGATCTTGATTTATAACATTCGCAGCTACCTGTCAGTCTCCTTGGATACGCCTCTCAATTACTGGGTACGGTTTCAGTTAGGAATTCTGCTCACATACTGGGGTTGGTATGGCTGCATAATTAAACGAGAAACAGCCACCCGAGGAAGCTGGAGAAAGATGATTGCCTTCAGATGGATGGCCAGGGAGGAAGCCTAGGACCTCCAAGCACACTGCAGCTCTTTGCCACTTCATTCCACCAGAGTGGAAGCTGTTTTGCTGCCTGCAGAAGGCAGGGGTTTATCAGAGCTTCCTCTGACCTTTATTTATTTTAAACTTTTTTGTTTGTGTTGGGGTATAGCCGATTAATAAACAATATTGTGATAGTTTCAGGTGAACAGCGAAGGGACTCAGTCATACACATGCATGTATCCGTTCTCCCCCAAACTCCCCTCCCATCCAGGCTGCCTCATAACATTGAGCAGAGTTCCCTGTGCTACACAGTAGGTCCTTGTTGATTATGTGTGTGCCCAGTCACTTTAGTTGTGTCCAACTCTTTGTGACCCTATGGACTGTAGCCTGCCAGGCTCCTTCTGTCCATGGGATTCTCCAGGCAAGAATGCTGGAGTGGGTTGCTGTGCCCTCCTCCAGGGACTCTTCCCAACCCAGGGACTGAACCCACGTCTCCTGTGTCTCCTGTCTAGCAGGCAGATTCTTTATTACTGAGCCACCAGAGAAGCCCGTCCTTGTTGGTTATCCATTTTAAATACAGTAGTGTGTACATGTCCATCCCAGACTCCCTAACTATTAATATCCTTCCCACTCATCCTTCCCCTCGGCAACCATAAGTTCATTCTCTAAGTTTGTGAGTCTCTTTCTGTTTTGTAAGTTCATTGGTATCATTTCTTTTTAGATTCCACATATAAGGGAGGTCATATGACATTTTTCTTTCTCTGTCTTACTTACTGATTGCTTGTCCTAGGTCCGATGCAATAGCTTACTGATCCATACATGCCCACCCTCAGTCTGCATTGAAGTCGTTCAGTCGTGTGGCTGACTCAACTGCTCACACCTGCCAAATGCTGGGTTTGATCACTGTAGTAGGTTGAATAGTGTCCCCCAAAATTCAAGTTCATCCGGGACCTCAGATTGTGTTCTTCTTAGACATAGGATCTTTGCAGATATAACTGGAGAAGATGAGATCTTACTGGATCAGGGTGGGCTCCAAATCCAATGACTGGCATCCTAATAAGAGGAGAGGATACAGAGAGAAGACCCTGTGAAGACAGAGGCTGCGATTAGAGGGGTGCAGCTGCAAGTCAAGGACACTCAGGACTGCTGGCAGCCACCTGAAGTTAAGAGAGAGGCTGGGAACAGCCTCCCCCCTGGAGCCTCCGGAAGGGACCAGCCCTGACCACACCTGGATTTCAGACTTCCAGCCTCGTGAACTGTGAGAGAATGAACTTCTGTTCTTTTAAGCCACCCAATTTGTGGCACTTTACTGCAGCAGCCCTAGCAAATTAACACAACAGTCAAGGACAGTAATGTACTTGGCAGGATCCAGGGCAAGAGATGTGTGAGAGACAGAGCCAGGAATGCCTTGGTCCTTTCCCTACTCGCCAGAAAAACGAGTCACTTTTGGGATTGGAGGAGGAGCCAGGAACACGACCCCAGTGGAGCTCATTTACTCAGCGATAAGAAGCAAGATGAGACAAGTCCCCCCAACACTACCACCAATAGCCATCACCCCAGTAGAGCGAAGCCTTAATGCAGTCTTTCGCTCTGACTCAACTAGAGTCCTTACCTAGTGAACTCTCATTGTTTGCTCTCTTTACTCCTCAGAAAAATAAGCAAGCTTATCTCAAGTACTTAATCAAAACATAACCATGGCCTGGGGGCGGGGTGGTGATCATAACCACACACGGATGTTTTTATTCACAGATTCACATGTACACTGCTGGTCTCAAGAACAGTGACCACAGCTGTTCAAAATGGCATGGGTTCCAGGGGCTCAAATTACTCGGGCAGGAAAAACCACTAATAAATGCTGTATTTTCAACTTCTGGTCTGGGTATGACTTTGCAAATAAGAACATGCAATCAAGCAGAACATATATACATTTGCCTTGAAAATTGTAGTTAATCAAATTTCACTTCTGACCAAGCCAGTCTGGGGATGGAACCCAGCCCAGATGACACAAAGCAGAGAGGAGGATCCTGGTAACATTGCCTGAGGCCTGGATCAAGCTATGCCTGAATCTGTCACTACCTAATGCCTTTAAAAAAAAAAAAATTGGACAGCAGTAAAGAAAACTGAGTTAATCACAATCCTCTGATCATGGCACTTGATGCAAAATCTCCTAATATTTCTTTATTTCCAGTAACTTACTGTGTATTCCTTTTCCCCATCCCTTCCCATGGGCAACCATTATGATGTATCTAACATGTAACTTTGTGTTTGTATGCTTTATTGCATGTATTTAAAAAAATATTTGTTTTGGCTGTTGTGGGTCTTTGTTGCTGCAAAGGTTTTTCTCCAGTTGTGGCAAGTGGGGACTACTCTCCAGTTGTGGTTCCTGGGCTTCTCACTGTGGTGGCTGCTCTCGTTGTAGAGCACAGGCTCTAGGGGCTTCAGTACTTACGGCTCCCAGGCTCTAGAGTACAGGCCCCATAGTTGTGGTGCACAAACTTAATTGCTCCTTGGCAATGTGGAATTTTCCTGGATCAGGGATCAAACTTGGGTCTCCTCCCCTGGCAGGCAGATTGTCTACCACTGAGCCACCAGGGCATATTACTATATTTCATATACCCATTCCCCTGCCACAATACATTGCATGAACATGCAGTATGTTTCCCTTGATAGAGCCAAATAAGGATTTCCATGGGTCATAACACTTGCATTGGGATTGCTGGTTGTGGGAGCACTTCACATGACTAAATTGCTGGTTTCTCTGGGTAATATCCCAGTCTATACTCCCAACAACAATGCCTAAGGGTTCCTCCAGATGTTTGACTCTTTGTGACACCTGGACTGTAGCCCACCAGGCTCCTCTGTCCATGGGATTTCCCAGGCAAGAATACTGGAGTGTTGCCATTTTCTTCTCCAGGGGATCTTCCTGACCCAGGGATTGAATCTGAGTCTCCTACACTGGCAGGCGTGTTCTTTACCACTGAGTTCTGCCAGCACTTGGCATTTTCCAGCGTTCTAGTTTCTGTCAGTCCAGTAATTATAAGATAATGGTAAATGTTATTAAAATCAGCATTTCTCTGATTACTAGTGATTTTGAACATCTCTTCATATAGCTGTAAGTATTTTGAGTCATCCCTTCTACAAACTACCTTCCATAAACTCGTTCAACTGCCTGTTCGTGTTCTTGCTCAGTTCCTCTTGTTGATTTGCAAGGATTTCTTCTATCTTATAATGAGCAACACTTGGTGATTTTAGAAATTGGAATATTTCCCTCTGCCTTTCATCTGTCCATGAATTTTGCCCATAGTGTCCTTTGTGGACCAGAAATCCTTCGTTTGAAGGTCATTGTGGTAGGCAGACATCTAAAGATGTCCCCGGAAGATGTCCAATCCCTGATTATCCAATCAAACACTAACTGAGATACTGCAGTGCAGGGAATTTGCAGATGTAATTAAGGTTTTGGGCTGCCATAGTCCATTCTGGCTGCTCCAACAAAAACCAGAGACTGGATGGCTTATAAAGTTCTGCTTTGTTTTAAACAAAAATGTATTTCTCACAGTTCTGAAGATCAAGGTGTGGGCAGATTCAGTGTCTGATTCACAGATGGCACCTTCTAGCTGTAACCTCACGTGGAAGAAGAAGCAAGGGAGCTCTGTGGGGCCTCTTCCTTAAGGACACTTATCCCATCCAGGAGGCTCTGACCTCATGGCCGAGTCATCCTGTGATAGCCCTGCCTCCTAAAACCTTCACCTTGGGGCTTAGGTTTCCGCATATGAATTTTAAAGGACACAAACATTCAGAACTCAAAATAGGGAGATTATCCTAGATTATATGGATGTGCGCAAGCTAAATACCTGAGTCCTTAAAAGCAGACAATTCTCTGGCTGACATCAGTGAGATGCAGGTGGAGAAATCAAGGAAAAAGGAAGTCAGAAAGATTGGAATTGGAGAAGACCTTGATTGCATCCTACTGGCTTGAGAAACAGAAGGAAGCCAGGAACCCAGGAATGGGTGTGGCCTCAGGAAGCTGAGCAGGCCCCCTGGGCTGATGGCTAGCAGGCAAACGGGGTTGAGGTAGGGGGGAGCTCAGACCCATAGTTGCATGGGACTCAGCTCTGCCCACATCCTGAATGAGCCAACACGTGGCTTCTCTTCCAGAGCTTCTGGGAAAGAGTCCAGGCCGGCCTGTGGGCCAAGTTCCCAGCTGAGCCCACTGCACCGGGGACCTAGAGAACCGTGAGATAATAAGTGAATGTTGTTTGAAGTAAAAAAAAGGTTGTAGTAATTCATTATGGTGGCAATAGAAAACTAGTATAGTAATCTTAGGGCTTCCCCTATGATCAGTTGGTAAACAATCCACCAGCAATGCAGGAGACCCCGGTTTGATTTCTGAGTCGGGAAGATCCCCTGGGAGGGCATGGCAACCCAGTACAGTAGTCTTACCTGGAGAATTCCCATGGACAGAGGAGCCTGGCGGGCTACAGTCCACGGGATCGCAAAGCGTCCGACATAACTGAACGACTAACCCAGCACTGCATAGTAGTCATATATATGTCTTCTGCTTTAAGATATGTGCCTGCTTTTATTTTTTTTTAAATGTCAATTTATTTTTACTTATGTATTTGGCTCTGCCAGGTCTTAGTTTCGGCATGTGAACTCTTGGTTACCACATGTGGGATCTATTTCCCCGACTAGAGATAGAATCTGGGCCCCCTGCGTTGAGCGTGCAGGGTCTTAGCCACTGGACCGCCATGGATGTCTCCTGTGCCTGTTTTTCAATGCATGAAACAGGGCACTCAAACTGGTGTATTGGGACAACCCAGAGGGATGGGATGAGGAGGGAGATGGGAAGGGGATTTGGGATGGGGGACACATGTACACCTGTGGCTGATTCATGTCAATGTATGGCAAAAAATACCACAATATTGTAAAATAATTAGCCTACAATGAAAATAAATAAATTAATTTAAAAAAAGTTTATTCTAAACTATATGTGTGCAGCATTTCCAGTGGGTGGGGTGAAGTGCAGGTTGATCACCTCCAAAATGGTGAAAGCTAGTTTTCGGGGTGGGGAAGGATGAAAGGAATTTAAACTCCTTTTATATATAAGGTGACTAAACTACCACCACCATATATATATAGCACAGAGATACGTACAATATATAAACAGAAAATCAGTATAATTTTGGTATTAAAATTTCCCTGGGGTGAGGGTGTGGGGTTCCATTTAGGGGCAGGATTGTCTAAAAAGACTCCTTGAGAGGTGAAAGTAGAAAAAGGTTGAAAAACATTGACCCATGTCACAATGATATTCTATAGTTTAAAACATTAACTTTGCAGTTCTATCTTATATATCGAAGTCTTTATGTAAAATCTTCCCGAGTTCCTCTACGAAAAATCCATATGGGATTTTTATTGGGATTGCATTGAATTGATAGGTTAATTTGGGCAGAATTGACAATTTTATACTATTAAATCATCTCACCAAGAACATATTAAATACAAAGTCACTTCACTTATTTAGATCATCTTCTGTATTCTTTACCAGAGTTTGAAAGTTTTCTCCAGAGAGGCCTTGTGTATTCCTTGGTAAATTGTTCTGAAGACACTTTAAAATATCTGTGACTATTATGAATAGTGTTATATTTTCACTTCTGTATTTATTCAAATATAAAATGCCATAAGTGTAAGATGCATTCCAATTTCAAATGCATTAAAATGTGGAAAAAATATGTCTTAAACTTACTTTCTCCTACTGATGTATTGCTGGTGTAGAGAACTGCTATTGATTTTTATGAGCTAATCTTGTACCTGGCAATACTGCTTATAAATTCTAATATTTTGTCTGTTGATCCTGTTGGTGTTTCTCGGTAAATGATGACACTTTTAGCTCTTACCTTCCAATTTCTACACCATTTCCTTCTTTCTTTATTGACTTGGCTGTGACCTGTAGTACTGTGTAATCATTAGTGGCAATAGTCAACTGAGAATTTTCAGTTTATGGGTTGGTCAGTTATTTTTCTTAAGTCAGTACACCTGGGTTTTCTGAAATTTACAATCCAGTAATCCTAACTAATATGAACTAACTTCTTCAAGGATATCGAGTGTGGAACTATAGCCACACTATAGCCAGTTCTTCAAGGAATCCACATTTTTTAGTCATCTATCTTCTCTACTGCACCTGGGAGAAATGTAGTGGCTTAATCCCACCTTGGTTTGTGGATAAAGGCAACTTCTCTTAGAAAGGGATGTGGGCAGGAAGAGAATAATTGGTGGGCTTAGTAGAGTGATAATAATAATTAGGATAATTACAAAGATGACTTTCAGTTTTCAAAGTAATCCTTTATCATATTTGATGCTCATAATAGTCCTATGAAGTTGGGTAGGAAAAGTATCATTATCTTTATTTTCCATGAAGAAAGGAGAGCTTTCTTTTCTGTCTTTTTTTGGCTGCATTGGGTCTTTGTTGCAGCACACAGCAGCTGGTGTGGTGCGCCGGCTTAGTTGCCCTGCGACATATAGGATCTTAATTCCCCTACCAGGGATCGAACCCATGTCCTCTACATTGGAAGGCAGATTTTTATTTTCTGCTTGGGTCCATGGGTAGCTTCTTGGGAACTGGCTTACAAGAAGTGGGGGAGTGGGGGGTGGAGGGCAATGAGGTAGAAGGGTCCCTGGATCAAGTAGAGCTGGGGTGCTGGAGCTGCTTATCTAAGACAGCCTGCAAAGCATGGCTCAGGTAAAGAACTAGAAGAAAATTCACAGTGTCAGAAAGAGTATTGATGTGAATGGAAAAGGCAGTCTAGTGTGGTCATTCAGAACTAAGACTTTGAACCCAGGTTGGTGAGAGACCATGACTGGAAAAAAGCCCACATCATATTTAAAATTTTGTGTCTGCATTGTGCTAGCATTTGCAATAAAGGAGTTGGAGGGGGTAACCTTATTTGAAAAATTTTAAAGGTGTTTCAGCCCTTCTGTCACCACCAGAGAAGCTGAATCAGTAAAATTCATTTATATATATATATAAATACACACATATATATTCTAGATGATATATTAACATTATACTATGTAATACATATTATATGTGAATTACATATGACATATCTTTGTATATGTCTAAAATCTTTCCTACTGATTATAAATAAATGGAGAGATTGATTGCAAGTAATTGGTCTAGGCAATTGTGGGAACTGTCTAGGTGAGTCTGAAATCCATGTGGAAGGCCACAATGAAGGGCAGGCAGAATTCTTGGCCATGAGCTGAAGCTGCTGTTCACAGGCAAAATTCTGAGGCTCAGAAAAGCCTCAGTTCTGCTCTGAAAGCTTTTCAACTGATTGAATCTGGCTCATTCAGCTTATCTAGGATAATCTTCCTCTCTTAAAGTAAACAGATTATAGACTTTAATCACATTTATAAAATACTGTCACAGCAACACCAAGATGAGTGTAGGATTGAATAACTGGGAACAGGAACCTAACCAAGTCGGCCCGTGAAGCTCACCACCCGAGCCCCTATGGAAATACACAACAGAGCCATGTTCATCCACTGAGTCCATTCTCACTGGAATCCATTGGTTCCAGATAGGGAAGGTTATAGAAAGCTAAAGAGTTCTGCCTTGCAGGAAAAGGAGGTAGTAGCAGCTTGATGGCATCAGTTTCTTCCTCCCAAATGACCTCTCCCAATTTTCCTTACATGCTGCTGACTAGCTGACAGGAGCAAACAAGCTGTGCAGGCAGAAGAGTAATCTGAGAGAAATATTAAAACTAAAAAGAGTATCTGATTCATTTGGCTGTGTTCCAGAAACTAACACAACATTGTGAAGCAACTATATGCCAATAAGAAATAAATAAAAAATTTCAAATGATAACAAAATAGATCACCGCCACCAACAACAAAAGAAAAAATATATTTGCTTAAAAATAAAGGAGTGTCCACCCCCTGGCCTCAGCTCCCCACTCTGTCTCTTTGGTGTCCTTGTCAACCCTGGAAAACAGATTGTGTAGATCAGAAGAGAAGTGTATTGTGAAGTTCTTGCACTTGTTCACTCTTCTTGCTTAGGTATTTATGATGCCCTTGTATTTTCTTTTTTAAAAAAAATGTATCATTTACTTCTGGCTGTGCTGGGTCTTCGTTGCACTTTTCTCTAGTTGTGCTGAGCAGAGGCTACTCTCTAGCTGCAATGCACAGGCTTCTCATTGTGGTGACTTCGTTTGTTGTGGAGCACAAGCTCCAGGGCATGTGGGCTTCAGTAGTTGCGGCGCTCGGGCTGAGTAGATGCGGCGCTCGGGCTGAGTAAATGCGGCGCTCGGGCTGAGTAGCCGCGGTGCTCGGGCTGGGTAGATGCGGCACTCGGGCTGGGTAGCCGCGGCGCTCTGGCTGGGTAGATGCGGCGCTCAGGCTGAGTTAGTTGCGGCGCTCAGGCTGAGTAGATGCGGCCCTCAGGCTGAGTAGTTGTGGCTCCCGGACTCTAGAGCACAGGCTCAGTAGCTGTGGCACAGGCTTAGTTGCTCCATGGCATCTGGGATCTTCCCGAATCAGGGGTCAAAGCTGTGTTTCCCGCATCGGCAGGCGGATTCTGTACCGCTGAGCCACCAGGGGACCTCTGCCCTTCTGTTTTTTTTTTTTTTGTTTGTGTTTTGCAAACTCTTCTGACGGTTATATGGTGAGTTTCAAAAGGTAAGGTATGAAGCAGAAGAGGAGAGTGCTAGGGCCAGGTTGATGGGCAGTCCTGATGCAGTGAATGATGGGGGATGACAGGTGGGCCCTGACACCGGAAGTCAGTGATGAGAAATTACAGTCTTCTGAGACATCGCGCAGTGCTGTTCAATTAAGGGACACAAGTGATGCTATTCTTCACAATGAAAATCAGTCATGAATTGGTTTCCACAAGCTGGTGACTCCCGAGGTCATGTTCCACCATGTCAATGTGATAGACAACTCACAAGAGCAGGAATGGCCTGGCCCACTGAAAAGACGCTGAACTACAGGCCACGCCGGTTGGATAAGGAAAGAACTGGTCATTTTTAATGGCAATTGGAATCTCAAACAGTGTAAAGTTTTGGAGAAGGAGTCACATTCAGGCACAGAAAGCAAATTATCTAGTAGCAAAACTTAGTGCCCAGAAAAGGAAAGGCCACACAGTTGGTGAAAACCTAATAATAACAGTAAAGTTTTAGTGAGTAAAATGCCAGGATGAGACACAGGATGAGGAATTAGAATGGTTCTTATCTCAAAGAGCGTGATAAATCAACACACTGATGTCATGTCACAGGATGCTGAAGAAGTTTACGTAATAAGCTGAAAAATAATAGCTTCTCTATCCAGAGAAAATGACAATAGATTTCACCAATACATGTCATGGTGTAGCATTGGTAAAATTTATAAATGAGGACATGTAAGAATACTTTTTATGGTGGAAGCTGCTACTGCTAAGTTGCTTCAGTCGTGTCCGACTCTGTGCGACCCCATAGACGGCAGCTCACCAGGCTCCGCCGTCCCTGGGATTCTCCAGGCAAGAACACTGGAGTGGGGTGCCATTGCCTTCTCCGTATGGTGGAAGGAGTTGCTCCCAATAAGTAAAGGCCAATATGTACTTTTTTATTAAGGTTTTTTTTTTTTTCATTACTTTAATGTTTCATTATTATTGTGCAATTGTCATACACTAAATTGCATAATTTGATGAGTTTTGACATATTTGTTCATCTGTGAAACCATTACCACAATCAAGATAATGAATATACTCATCAACCCCAAAGTTTCCTCATGCCTCTGTGTAATCCATTTCTCTCTACTCCTGCGTCCAGGTAAAAATATTGGTCTTACCGCTACTGTAGTTTGTATTTTCAGAATTTAATATAATGCGATCAATGCAGTATGTATTTTCGGTGTCTGGCTTCTTTCACTTGACAGAATTATTTTAAGATACCACAGAATCGTCCTGTTGTGTGTATCTGTAATTTGTTTCTTTTTATTGTTGAGTTGTGTTTCATGGTGTGGATATGCCATAGTTTATCCATTCACCTGTTGATAGACATTTGATTTTGTTTCTTTTGACAAGCTGCTAACATTCATGTAATTGTTTATGTGAACATAGACTTGCATTTCTTCTGAGTAAACACTTAGGAGTGGAGTGACTGGGTCGTATGATTGGTATATGTCTAATTTTATAAGAAACTACCAAACCATTTTATGAAGTGGTTGTACCATAGTATATGTATCACCTGTAGACTGTAGGAGTTCCAGTTGCTCTATATCTTCATCAATATTTGATATGGCCATTCTTTTTTTGTTGCTGTTGTTACTTAATTAATTTTAATTAAAAGATAATTACTTTACAATATTGTGATGGTTTTTTGCCATACATTGACATGAATCAGCCATGGGTGCACATGTGTCCCCCCATCCTGAACCCCATTTTTACATCATTTTTACATCAATTCCTGGATCCCAATTCCCAGCAGGCGATATGAAGAGAACCAGATGACACTAGCACATGCAGCAATGTGTTACAAAAGGACTCGGGGCTTAAAGATCTGAGTCTTGTATCCTTTTATATATATATAAATTTATTTATTTTAATTGGAGGCTGATTAGTTTACAATATTGTATTGGTTTTGCCATACACTGACATGAATCCGCTGAGTCTTTTATCTTTACTAGCAAATCTTCCCTTTGCTCATGAGGGAGATACTGTATCTTCCAACGGTGTTTGCTGTACAACCTTGAAAAGACAGTTCAGAACAATGGACAGTAAATGCTTTGCTCAGAATTTGTGCAGGCACATGATGAAGCCATAGAGGATTACTTCCCAGCAGAGTGCCTCTTGAGAACGATTTATTGCACTAGCCTCAATCAGATGACCAATTAATGATTTCTGACACTGACCCTGGAGAAAGGAGTTGCAGCATTTACGCCACATATTGTGTATTACATAATTAGTTACCAAAAAGATATAAAACTATAAGAACTATAAAAAAATTCAGTAGAAATATACAAAATAAGTATATATGAAAGCATAATGTAGACATCTGCTAATCCTAAATTTTATCCTGCTTGAGATTTGAATGGCTTCTTGAATCTGTAGCTTGACATTTTGGAAAGTTTCAGAAAATTGTCAACCATTATTTCTTCAGATATTGCTTTTGCCTCATTCATTCTTTCCTCTCTTCCTGAATTTTAAGTACACATGTGTTGCATCTTCTTTCTGTCTTCTCTGTCTTTTAATCACTCTTAATTTTTTCACTCTTTCGTGACTCTGGCATTTTTAAAAATTAATTAATTTTTAAAATTGAAGGATAATTGCTTTATAGAATTTTATTGTTTTCTGTCAAATGTCAGCATGAATCAGCCATAGGTATACATATATCCCCTCCCTTTTGAAACTCCCTCCCGTCTCCCTCCCAATCCCACCACTCTAGGTTGATACAGAGCCGCTGTTTGAGTTTCCTGAGCCATACAGCAAGTTCCCAAATTCCCATTGGCTATCTATTTTACATATGGTAATGTAAGTTTCCATGTTACTCTTTCCATACATCTCACCCTTTTCTCCCCTCTCCCCATGTCCATAATTCATTTCTCTATTGCTGTGATATGGCCAGTCTTTTTAATTTTAGCCACTCTGGTAGGAGATATTATTATCTCATTGTGGTTTTAATTTTTAGTTCTTTAATTAGCAATATGTTGAGCATCTTTTCATGTGTCTATCTGCCACCTGTATCACTTCTTTGGTGAAGTGTTTGTTCAAATGTTTTGTCTATTTTTTTTATTAGGTTGTTTATCTTCTTATTGAATTGTTAGTACTATTTATATTAAAAGGATATATGTCCTTTGTCAACTCTATGTTTTGCAAATATTTTCCTTCCAGCTGGGTTTGCATTTTAATTTTCAAAGCTGTCTTCTGAAGAACAAAAGTTTTAAGTTGGATGAAGTCCAATTCATTGATTTTTTTTTTCTTTCACAGTTCATGATTTTTTATGTTCTATTTAAGAAATCACTGCTAAACCCAAGGTCATTAAGATTTTTTCTAATGCTTTTGTTTAGAAATGTAATATATTTAACATTTTTTCACGTCTGAAAACAAATAGTCTGTCTTGAAGGAATTATTTGGCCTCTGTGAGGATGGTACTCCATTCATGGTTGACTCTAGGAAAGGTTTTTTTCTCTTATAAAACAGAAAATCTGGATGTTGTCAAAACATTCTGCTTTCTTCCTTGACACCTAATGGTATGAAAAACTAGTGTAGATTAATTGAAAACTAGTTGATGCTATAATGGTTAACTTTATTAAGTGAAGACAGGGCTTCCCAGGTGGCACTAGTGGTAAAGAAACCTGCATGCCAATACAGGCGAATTAAGAGACACAGGTTTGATCCCTGAAATGGGAAGATCATCTGAAGAAGGGCACGGCAACCCACTCCAGTATTCTTGCCTGGAGAATCCCCATACACAGAGAAGCCTGCTGGGCTACAGTTCATAGGGTCACAAAGTGTTAGCCCTAAAGTTAAGTTACGACTGAAGTGACTTAACATAACACGCACAGCACAAGCAAAGACACATTCATTCATGACTGTTTCAAGATGGTGTGAAAACCGGGGAGAGGAAGGACTTCTTTTCTCCTAGAATGCTCACTCTTGCAATCCAGCTGCCGTGTGAAGAAGCCCAAGCTAGCTATGTGACCATGGGAGAGAAAAGAGAGAGAGGTCCAGCCTTCCACTGCTATGATTCCAGATGTGTGAGCAAAGCCATTTGGAAAGTTCTAGCCCCAGCTGCCATCTTACTGAAGCCACAGAAGAGACCCCAAGGGAGGCCAGCAGACATTGTTACGGTGCAAAGGGCTCAATGCCCAACACACACGGAAGCCAACGTTACAGTACTGGTTTTAGGGAAAAGAAAGAGATGTATTGTGAGGTGGACAGCAAGGAGACAGGAGGCAAGGCTCAAATCTACCTCCCCAGTCTGGGGTTCAGTCAAACTTCTATGAGTTAGAGGAGGAAGGCTGGGGTGTGGTGGTGCTGGTGGGCAGGCTTGACTGGAGGGCCCTGGGGCTTGGCCTTTTATGGTAAGGTGTGCTAGAGGGGCTTCAGCATCAGGTTTTCCTGGACAACAGACCCAGTGCTTCTAAAAGGGCTCCAGCCTTCAGGTTCTGGTTATGCCCCTGTTCTTGGGTTCCAGACATAGTCTGAGGTCAAAATCTCCTCTGCGCATGGTAGCTGCCTGACTTGGAGTTTTGTTTTTTGTCTCTGGAAAACAACTCAGTATCTTGTTCAAAACAGGATAGGGCCAGTTTGGGGTTAGTTCTGCGGTTACAAAAATGAACCAGCTGGTCAACCCACAGAATTTTTGTGAGATAATAAAATGGTTGTTGTTTTAGCCATTAAAAGCTAGGATAGTATATTACCTGTCAATTGATAGTCAAGCAACCTAGTATAAAAGTCCCCATCCAAAGCTTCCAGGGTTGAGAAAATAACCCTGCTGTAGAGTGTGACATCTGCTCTCTTCCAGCCTTTGGAATATGCTTCCATTACTGCTAAAGCGCAAAAACCCAACCTCTGCCTCCCTCTTGTCCCATGGTGGGTCCCAGCCTCCTCTGAGTTCAACCAGACCCAGAGCAGCAGGTCTGGGGTCAGAGGTGTGGACTCGCATTGCCCTGTGCGTGCCTGTCTCAGAAGTGTTTTCCTTTGTGCCCAAGCATCCCTCTGTCTTTCTAGAAAGATCTCTGGCTCTCAGGTTTGCAGTAAGAAAAAACACACCTGTGTGACTTGTTAAAATGCAACCCCCTTGGGCCAGGATGCTGTAGTTTTGCCTTCAGGATGCATGTTTTTACACAGCAGGTGATTGTGTGGAGGGATTTATGGGGACCATAGTTTGAGAAACTGTGCCCAGGGTTTGGGTTCTCCTAGTGGACAAACGGCGTTCTTTGTCCTGAGTCGTTCTTGATGTGAGATGGCATGAATGCGCATGTGTAAGTGTGTGTGAGCACGTGACTGTCAGCACACGAGCCTGTATGAGTGAGAATGTACGTGTGATACATGTGTGTCAACTCAGCCCCATGAGCGTGCATGGGGCGCACTAGACCCAGGGTAGCGTGCAGGCTTGGGCGGCCGCGGGAGCAAGGTGCAAGGTGGGGAAAAGGTGTAGGTAGCCTTGGAGAAGAGAAGACCTTTGGGGTGGACACAGTTAACTAGGTGGCAGTAGCAGCTGGCCCTGGTGGCCGCCCGTGTCCAGCATCTGCTTTGCTTTTCCTACAAGTACATGCGCCTGTGCTCAGGCTGAGTCCAGAAACTCACGTTATAACAAGGTGTCCTGTGCCGGTAATGGAAAAAGGGCAAAGAAAGCCATATGGACCCGGGAGGGGATCTCGAGGTTGGCAGACAGCCTGGGCCCTCCAGGATCCCCACCGCCCCCTGCCAGCCCTCCATGGCCTGTGGCCATGCTCGTAAAGGTCCTAGATGGCGGGGGGATTATACCTTGGTACCACCCCTTGGCCCCCTTTAAGCGAACTCCTGGCAGTCAAGCTGGGAATTAGTCGTGGTGTACTTTTCAAAAGTTCTCCACTGCCGTTTGGAAAGTCAAAGACATAATAAGAGTAATAATAACACTTGGTAGAATTTATATGGTGTAGCTCTCCATTCCAGATGCTCTGTTGAGTGCTTTTGGGGCCTTAGCGCATTTAATTTCAACTTGGAAGATCACAGACATCTTCTGGAATAGCAATCCTGAAATTAACATTTGAAACAAAGTATAAATATCTCTGCTTTAAAGAAAAGTTTTAAGTAAAAATATATGGGAAATTCACAGTCCATCAGTGTGATCCTCAATGAGTTAGCACAGGTGAGCACAGCTGTGTGACCACTCTCCAGGTAAAGAGATAAAGAAATAGAGCTTTGCCTCCTTCCCAGACACCCGCCCTGCCCCGCAGGCTTCTCTACCCCTTATCTCTGCCTCAGCCCCAAAGGAATTTCGGTCCTTTCCTCTAGATGGGTTCATAAACGTTCTATGAGTTGAACCACGCAGTAGGTAGTTTCTCGTGTCCAACTTCTTTCCCTTGACGTGTGCCTGTGAGATGCATCCATGTTGGGACAGGTGACAGCGTCCCCTTCATTTTCTTCTTTGTATTCCATTGTGTGACTCCACTTTGCTGTCGAGTATTCCATTTATCCACTCTGTTGTTGACAGATTTCTTTTTTCTGGATTGGGCTATTACAAGTACTGCTTAGATAGCTCCACTTTTCCTCATTTGGTTTAAGGAAATATTATGATGTATTCATATTCAACTCACAATCAAAAGTGCTCAGAATTTCCCTGGTGGTCCAGTGGTTAAGACTTCACCTTCCAATTCAGGGGGTGAGGGGTCAATCCTTAACTGGGGAGCTCAGATCAGATGTGCTTTGGGGCCAAAAAAAAGAAAATGTAAAACAGTGGCAATATTGTAACAAATTCAATAAAGACTTAAAAAGTTGTCCACATCAAATTAAAAAATCTTTTTTTAAAAAAAGTGCTAGATTCACATTCTCAATCCACTACTGACTAGCTCTGTGAGCTTCTGGCAAAATCTTTAACTTCTCTGAGTCTCAATTTTTCCCCTCTAGAATGAATAATAATGCCTGCCGACTTTAGTCTCCTCATCTTTCAAGTTCTTGTTCAGTTGCTCAGTCATGTCCGACTCTTTGTGACCCCATGGACTGTAGAAAACCAGGCTTTCCTATCCTTCACCATCTCCCAGAGCTTGCTCAAACTCATGTCCATCGAGTCAGTGATGCCCTCCAACCATCTCATTCTCTGTCATCCCCTTCTCCTCCTGTCTTCAATCTTACCAGCATCAGGGTCTTTTCTAATGAGGTCTTTTCACTGCATCAGGCGGCCAAAGTATTGGAGTTTCAGCTTCAGTATCAGTCCTTCCAATGAATATTCAGGGTTGATTTCCATTAGGATTGACTGGTTTGATCTCTTCTCAGTCCAAGGAACTCTCAAGAGCCTTCTCCAACACCACAGTTCAAAAGCATCAATTCTTTGGCGCTCAGCCTTCTTTATGGTCCAACTCTCACATCCATACATGACTACTGGAAAAAACCATAGCTTTGACTATACAAACCTTTTGTCAGCAAAGTAATGTCTCTGCTTTTTAATACGCTGTCTAGGTTGGTCATAGCTTTTCTTCCAAGGAGCAAGTGTCTTTTAATTTCATGGCTGCAGTCACCATCTGCAGTGATTTTGGAGCCCCAAAAAATAAAGTCTAGTCAGTGTTTCCATTGTTTCCCCATCTATTTGCCATGCAGTGATGGGACTGGATGCCTTGATCTTAGTTTTTTGAATGTTGAGTTTTAAGCCAGTTTTTTCACTCTCCTCTTTCACTTTCATCAAGAGGCTCTTCAGTTCCTCTTTGCTTTCTGCCATAAGGGTGGTGTTATCTGCATATCTGAGGTTATTGATATTGCTACATCTTTCAAGTAGCAATGAATAAAATCTACTTCCAAGGACCTCAGGGAAGGATGGCTAAGATAAGTCTTCCTGGGACTGTTGTGGAATTAAATAAGGTCATTCTGTTGACATGCTTGATGACATCCTCAGAACTGAGTGAACACACGTCTCTGTCCTTGTGTTAATACTGGGAAAAGAAAAAAATATTTATTCCTGGAATATATTAAAGAGAAAAGCCATAGACCCCAAATGGTGTCACTTCTGCTAAAGCCCATGATACCAAACCTAGATTTAAGACCTAACCTAATTGTAGTTTCAGTGTTCACCAGAAATGTAACCTTAATCAACCAGCCTGAAAATTTCTGGTCAGCACAAATGAGGTGATTTTCAAGGGGACTATTTCTATTCCTGCCTGTCCCGACCTCCAGAAGAAGAGGAAGCAATGTGTATGTAAAACCTTTGTAGTTCCCTCTGCCACAAAAGGTGTCCTGGCCTAAAAATAATCCTTTTGTGTCTTTTGCTAATAGCTCCCTTGCCCCATCCTTCATCTACATAAACCTTCCAGTTTGTTCAACCCCCTCAGAGCACTGTGGATGCTGCCCCATTCGTAAATTTCCTAATAAAGCCAATTAACCTTCAAATTTACCTACTTGAATTTTGTCTTAACAAATATAAGAATGTAAGCCAACTCAAATAGTTCGCTTGTCAAGACTAATAGCTTTGTAATGAAGAATCCCACCCCTTGACTGATACCAGATCAAAAGCTATTTTTATCATTGTCTATGCCCCAAATTGCAACAATCCCCAGCTATGCAAGACACACTTTGAAACCAACTATCTCCAGCCCTAAACCCTTTAACTGTTCTCTGAGACATCCTTCTTCTGAGACATCCTTCAAATGTCATGGTGACATTCTCTCTTAACCGCAATCAGTCCGATGAACTTAGCTTTGCTTATCTATGGGTTTTTCTGTCTTTTGAGAGGTCGGTGGGCAACAGTCCCCTTTCTGCCCTCTTCCTCCTTTCATAGGCATCATCTCATTTGACCTTTCTAAAAGCCCCAGAAAGTGGGTTTTATTTATTCCGATTTTGCAGATGAGAAAACTGAGGGTCAAAAAGAAGTAGCTTGCTCAAGGCTGTACAGCTGGCGGGTAGAGGGTTTGAACTCTGGTTCCCTCTAAGCCTTTGCTTGTCTTTTGCTTTGTCCTAAGCACATGGGAGGCATTGTTTACGTTATTATTACCTAGTCAAACTGAGCCACAGGGAGTGTAGACTTGGCCCATCAGGATTCCTGCAGGCTTGGAGGCCAGGGTGATCTGCCCACTACCTACTGCAATGAGCCATCTGCTCTAGACCCTATTTGGTAGGAGAGAAGGGGCTTCTTCCCTTCTAGGTTCTACTCTCTGAAAAGGTGGAAGTCCTCACTTTAAATACCATCTTCTGAACTTCCCTGGTGGTCCAGTGGTAAAGAATCTGTTGCCAATGCAGGGGACATGGGTTTGATCCCTGCTGAGCCTGCGCTCCAGAGCCCTCAAGCCACTCCTGATCCTGTGTGCCACAACTGCTGAAGCCCGAGCACCTGGAGCCTGTGCTCCGTAACAAGAGAAGCCACCACAATGAGAAGCCCGCGCACCGCAACTGGAGAGTAGCCCCTGCTCCCCACAGCTAGAGAAAGCCCACATGCAGCAACAAAGACCCACCACAGCCAGAAATATAAATAAATAAAAAAGTCAATCTTTAAAAAAAGAAGCCTGAATGAAGAAAACAGAAATGTTTTTTAAAAAATAAATACCATCTTCAGCGAAAGACAAAATAAGATGTTTGGGATGGGGAGTTAGTGATGGGAGGTTCACCAGGAAAAGGGGCAGTGGGCAGGGGTGAGGTTGTGCTACAGATTAAGTCCTTGTCATCCACCAGTAAGAGTTTCTAGAAACTGAGCCATCTCCCTCTTCTTGGTACAGCAGGGAGACACCCTTACAAATGGAGATTTCCATATACACGGAAACATCTCTTATGAAGGGTAACTTCTACTGTATTTTCAGAGCCTCTCCCACGTCTGCTGTGTTTTTTTAAAAATAACCATGCTTATGCCGAAAAGACACACTTCAGGATGGGGAATTCGGCTCCCCTACATTTTATATTCTAAACTAAAATAGTCTGCTCATCAACACTAACAGATGAGTAGTGAAGACTCCCACCCTTTGGCTCATCTCAAACCAAAAGCTATTGTATCACATTCTATTCACCCAATCCCATACACATGTTACTATTCTGTACTCGGCTCATAGTGGAAAGTGCTGGATTCAGGTCCTAGATACAGGGCTTCCTAGCTCTGTGAAGCTTGGGAAAATTGCTCAACCTCTCTGGGTCTTATCATTCTCCTCTAGAAGGAGTAATGCTTAATTTGCCTCAGTTTCCTATTCAATCAACACGTATTTATTGAGCATTTACCGCATGCCAGGCACTGTTCTAGGAGATCGAGGCGCCAGTGGCACAAAGATCCCAGTGCTGTTTGTGCCTTTGTCCTTTCTGCTCCCCATTTTTCCTTCTAGTTCTATTGAGACATAATTGACATGCATTCAGCACTGTATAAGCCTAAGGCATACAACATAATGGTTAGATAGCATCACCGACTCAATGGACATGAACTTGAGCAAACTCTGGGAGATAGTGAAGGAACAGGGAAGCCTGGCATGAGGCCGTCCATGGGGTCACAAAGACTTGGATGTGACTAAAAGACTGAACAAGAACTTGAAAGAGTCAGGCAGGACTTGGTGACTAAACAGCAGCAGCGTGTACGGGAAGATGCAAGAATTTAGGCTCATTCAAATTATTCTTTATTGCGTGCGTCTTAGCTATCTAGGGCCAGTATCCTGTTTTGATCCACCCTGAATTCCCCTCAGGACACACTGCAGGGGCAGCTGCAGTGGCTGTTAGCTTGATGGCAGGCAACATTCATTGTTCACTGGTTTGGCAGACAACACTTTTTGGTCCACACTAGCTTGAAAAGTGCTTTATATAATCTTTTCTGGTGGTCCAGAGGCGAAGACTCTTTGCTCCCAATGCAGGGGACCTGGATTTGATCCCTGATCAGGGAACTAGATCCCACATGCTGCAACTGAAAAAAAAAAAAAAAAAAAAAATCCCGCATGCCACATCTAACACCTGGCACAGCCAAATAAATAAATATATATGTATAAAGTACTTTATGTATTTTAACTCATTTAATCATCTCAACACCCTTCAGGGAGGAGCTGTCATTATCGTCAATTCATAGATGTGGAAACCAGGGCACCAAGAATTTGGGGAATTTGCCTAAGGCTACCCTGACCCAGCCCAGAAATAGCGACCTGGAAAGGAGGCTGTGATCTTGACCACCATAGACTTCATGCCACCCTTGAGACTCATTCTAGAAACTTCCATAGAGCATGGTTGCACAAGCTCTTCACCTGTTTACTTAGGGCCAGTCCCTGGCAAGTCAGAGGGGCCAAACACATCTTCCTTTAAAAGTACAGACTCCCTTTGCCTGTCTTGTTGAGGCCTCAGAAAGGCTGAATTGTTGCCTCTGTGCCTCCATAGCAAAAGGAAAAAAAAAAAAAACTGCCTTAAGAGAGCAGCGACTTTATATATGGGAAGCACAGGGAATTCTAATGATAGTGTATAGATAAATTCAACTCCAGATGTATTGATGATAAAATGAATTGATAAATTCATTCATTTAACAAATACTTATTGAGCACTGACTTCGGGCCAGTGTGAAGAACTGATTCTAAACAAGGTAGTTAAGGCCCTGGCCTAGACGGAATTTACATTTTTGAGATGGGAAGCACACAGAAAAAACAGTTTCCCCCCTGCCACTTTTCTTTCTTTTACTTGCTTAATTTATCCAAATTTTGGTATTTTGGCTTTCCTTCAAGCATTTCAGTCTTGCATTTTCCCCTAAAATATGAAAGAAGAATTTGAAAGCATTTAAATTTAAAAGCGTATATATATGAAAGTAAAAACGAGAGTGTTAAAGAGGGATTTATACAATCTAAGAAACATGAATTTATAGTGTTGGAAAGGCACTTTCTGATCCAGACACCTGTCTTGAGTGAATTCCATATGAAAAATCACAACCCATTAGAGCTGGCAAGGACTTCTGAAGTCTACTAGGCCAGTATTCCTCAGGCACTGATTTATGGAATGGCCTTGGATTTTGGGAAATTTTCCTATTTACAAAACTTTAAAATCTGAAGGTGTTTACTTTTGACTCACCTGGACACAGATAGACAAAAACAAACCCGACTCTCGATGGTCAAGCCAAAACGGTGATTTTTTTTATGGATCTATCTGTAAGTATAATTTCTCTATAAGGATCTGTGGGATTTTATTAAGGATAATGAATAAAAAAGGAAAGTTTAATAAGAAATTCCTACCTCTACTGAGGAATGTAGTATATGTACTGTGGGCTGCATGACTGTGTCTCTTCACAATTCATTGGCTGAAACCCTAATACCCAATATGACAGTATTTGGAGGCAGGGCCTTGGGAGATAATCAAGTCTTGAGGGTAAAGCCCTCATGATGGGTTCACAGTCCTCTCTCTCCTCTTTGTCAGGACAAGGCAAGAAGGGATCTCTCTATATTGCGAGGTGGGCTCTCCTCCCCTCACTGTCAGCCTCCAGAACTGAGAAACGCTTGTGGTTTAAGCCACCCAGTGGATGGTAATTTTGTCATAGCAACCTGAACTCAGACAATATGCTCAGACACACACACACACACTTATATATAACCATGCAATTTTAATGAGCAATGGTCAAGAATTTAGATATTGTAGCATTCTAAGTCTCACTGAAAGATAAGGAGGGACTTCCCTAGTGGTCCAGTGGCTAAGACTCCGTGCTCCCAATGCAGGGACCAGGGTTCGATCCCTGGTCAGGGAACTAGATCCCACGTGCCACAACTAAGAGTTTGCATGCCTCAACAAAGATTGAAGATCCTGCATGCTGCAACTAGGATCCAGCACAGCCAAATAAAATAAAAATAAATATTAAAAAAAGAAAGATATAAGAAACTGAGGCCACCAAACACCTACATTCTCTCAGCACATCTAGTCTTCTGATCTGGGTGTGTGGAGGAGGACTCAAGCGACACCGAGAGGCATGGGGGAAAGGGCCTGGGTCAGGGGTCCCTAAGACCACCGCAACCTTGAAGACTCACTAGGAGGGCTTACAGGAGTCATCATGTATTATATTCATGGCTGTGACTTATTACAGTGAATGGGTACAAAGCAAAGTCAGCAAAGGGCACAGGCATAAAAGAGCAAAGTCAGCAAAGGAGGCTGGAGGAAACCAGGTGCAAGAGTCCAGAGCCTCCTCCCCGTGGAGTCATGCAGGATGCTCTCAATCACTTTAGCAGGGAGTGTGGCAACACGTGTGAATCAGTATCTATCAAGGAAGTTCCCTGAGCCTAGGAGTTCTGGGACCTTACTGGGGCCAGTCATGTAGGGATCCTTTGTAGCAAAACTCCAGACTTCCAGAAGGAAGGCAGGGATTCTGCGTAAACTGCATTGTGAATACAAAGAGTTTCAGAGAACCACTGTTGTCCATTCTGGGGATGTTGAGAGCCCTCTGCGGATCCAAGTTCCCAGATGCCAGCCAAGGGCTACCCTTGCAAACAGTCTCAGGTCAGCTACTTGAACTCTTTTTTGCACAGGGCCTCCGATCCATGTGTCTTCTCTGGATCAGTGACCACTGCATCATTATAGATTCTAGGTTCTGCTGGAGCTAACTATCTTTCTTTCTTTTTAAAATTTTGGCTGCACCTTAAGGCATGTGGAACCTTAGCTCTTTGACCAGGGATTGAACCTGCACCTCCTGCATTGAAAGGTGGAGTCTTAACTACTGGACTGCCTGGAAAGTCTGTGAATTGCTTGCTGAAGCCATGCATATCCCATGCAGGCCACCTTGCCAGCCAGACATGTCCTTCCACCAATGCCACGACCCTGTGCTGAATGTGGCTTCAGGGAAACTTCTTGCTGCCCTCCCCTCCAAGTTACTTATGGAAAGAATGGCATGACCCCCTCCCTCTGCTCAGAGTCTGATATGCCCCTTGGGTCTGATCATTCATCTCTGGCTGGGTCCCAAGGTGGAGGTGGGAACGGGTGGCTCCTCTTGTCTTCAAGGTCACAACATCCTATGAGGAGTAAACTCTAGATTCTGGGCGACCAGGCCCGGTGGTTGTTAATGGTTAATGGGAACTAAAGAAATACAGTCTTTTTCTCTCTTGGAAATCCTGGCTCCCAATACTGCTTCATGCCTCAGAGCTGACGAGTGATCTTTTTGCTTTAGATGAGATCTTTCCTTCTGTGAGGAGACCCTGTGGCATTGAACTATTGTTCAATTGAACTGAACTATTGAACTGAACTATTGTTGAGTCGCTAAGTCATGTCCAATTCGTTGTGATCCCATGGGCTATAGTCTGCCAGGCTCCCCTGTCCTTCACTATCTCCCAGAGTTTGCTCAAATTCACGTCCATTGAGTCAGTGATGCTATCTAACCATCTCATCCTATGCCACCCTTCTCTTCCTGCCCTCAAACTTTCCTAGCATCAGGATCTTTTCCAATGAGTTGGCTCTTCACATTAGGTGGTCAAAGTATTGGGAGCTTCAGCTTCAGCATCAGTCCTTCCAATGAATATTCAGGACTGCTTTCCTTTAGGATAGACTAGTTTGATCTCCTTGCTGTCTCAAGAGTCTTCTCTAGCACCCCAATTAGAAAGCATTAATTCTTCAATGCTCAGCCTTCATTATGGACCAACTCTCACATCCATACATGACTATAGCTTTGACTATACGGACTTTTGTCAGCAAAGTGATGTCTCTGCTTTTCAATATGCTGTCTAGGTTTGTCATAGCTTTCCTTCCAAGGAGCAAGCGTCTTTTAATTTCATGGCTGCAGCTACTGTCCAAGTTATTTTGGAGCCCAAGAAAATAAGATCTGTCTCTGCTTCCACATTTTCCTCTATATCCTCACATTTCATTGCTGAAAGGATCATCTGCATTTGTACGATGTTCACAATGTAAATATGCTTTTATGAATATTGTGTCACAACAACTCAGCCACTGAAGTAAGCCTATTCATTGCACAGGTAAACTGAGACTGAAAGAAGGCTGGTTCATGGGTAGAGCTTGAATTTGAACTTATGTCTTTAGACTTGATGTCCAGTAAGTGAAGAGGAACTAAAAAGCCTCTTGATGAAAGTGAAAGTGGAGAGTGAAAAAGTTGGCTTAAAGCTCAACATTCAGAAAATGAAGATCATGGCATCCAGTCCCACCACTTCATGGGAAATAGATGGGGAAAGTGGAAACAGTGTCAGACTTTATTTTGGGGGCTCCAAAATCACTGCAGATGGTGACTGCAGCCATGAAATTAAAAGATGCTTACTCCTTGGAAGGAAAGTTATGACCAACCTAGATAGCATATTCAAAAGCAGAGACATTACTTTGCCAACAAAGGTTCGTCTAATCAAGGCTATGGTTTTTCCTGTGGTCACGTATGGAGGTGAGAGTTGGACTATAAAGAAAGCTGAATGCGAAGAATTGATGCTTTTGAACTGTGGTGTTGGAGAAGACTCTTGAGAGTCCCTTGGACTGCAAGGAGATCCAACCAGTCCATTCTGAAGGAGATCAGCCCTGGGATTTCTTTGAATGATGCTAAAGCTGAAACTCCAGTACTTTGGCCACCTCATGCAAAGAGTTGACTCATTGGAAAAGACTCTGATGCTGGGAGGGTTTGGGGGCAAGAGGAGAAGGGGACGACAGAGGATGAGATGGCTGGATGGCATGACTGACTCGATGGACATGAATCTGAGTGAACTCCGGGAGTTGGTGATGGACAGGGAGGCCTGGTGTGCTGCGATTCATGGGGTCGCAAAGAGTCAGACACGACTGAATGACTGATCTGATCTGATCTGAAACTTCCTTTTTAAAAAATTTTTATTATTTATTTGGCTGCACTGGGACTTAATTGTGACATGCAGGATCTTTAGTGCAGCATGCAGACTCTTTGTTATGGCATGTGGGATCTAGTTCCCAACCAGAAATTGAACCTGGACTCTCTGCATTGGGAGCTCGGAATCTTCTCCATTGGACCACCAGTGAAGTCCCTAGAAAACTTCTGACCTTCCTTGCTGGCCAGAGACAACTTTACTGACGTCTGTACGCTGTGGACAGGTACAGATGTAGTTAAAAAAAAAAAAGTAATCTTTTCTTTCCTGTCCACAATGATAGTCTGAGTAATGGTCCACAAAGATGTCCAATCCTAATCTCTGGAACCCATAAATATGTGACCTTATATAGCAACAGAACTTTGCAAATGTGACTAAGTTAATGATTTTGAGATGGGAAGATCATTCTGATTATCTGGATGGACTCAGATAATAAGGCCTTATTAAGAAGGAGATAAAGCGTCAGAGTCAGAGAGAGAGAGATTGGAAAATGTCATGCAGTGGCTTTGAAGGTGGAGGACAAGGCTACAAGCTAAGGAATGCAAGTGGCTTCCAAAAGTTAGAGAAGGCAAAGAAACACATTCTTCCTAGAGCTTCCAGAACCGACACAGCCCTGATGACACTTTGATTTTAGCCCACTGAGACTGACTTCCCACTTCTGACCTCCAGAGCTATACGATGATAAATCTATGTTATTTTAAGCCACTAAATTTTTGGAAATTTATTACAGAAGCAGAGGGAAATGAATACATCTGGCATCCTGTCTTATAGCTGAATCCATCTTGGCCTCTTGGGGTGGTGGCCTCTGGGGAGCCCCCTGCCGCCACTCTTGCTTCTTGTGGTGTGGTAGGACTGATCTCATATCTGGCTCCAGGATGAACATACTGTCCAGGGCTGGCTGAGGAGAACACCATGATCTCTGTCCCAGTGACAGGTGACCATAGCCAGGCCCAGCCAAATGAAGCACTGGACACTTGCTGGAGCTGTTCAGAAGGAGGCAGGCAGTTCTCACAGGGGGATGCAGTGCTAAAGAAGGTAAGCCTGGAGCTTACCTGGTGGCCACCTGGAAATGAGAACGACACACAGGTGAGCAGGCGGAATGCTGCAAAGAGACACTGTCCTTAAGACGTGCCTTCAAACCTTGAATCCACTCATGCCTAAAGCTGGCCTTGCCCCTGGAAGTTCCCTTTGGTCCCCTGGTTGGAACTGGATTTCTGACTCCCAGTGTCTCTAATACAGTTGCTTGGTCAGGAGTCACTTTAACGGTATCACTGGATGATTGATTTTGGTGAAGATCAACTCTATTGAGCGTAATCTAGTACTACTCAAGAGGAGGCGTGTTCTTATCTAAATGGTATTGACGTTCCGTTAAAACCAGGGAGAAGAGATGGCTCCTTCCCCACCCGCCAGAGATTGTTACCAGTGAGAGTTACTACCTGAGTCCTTTTACTGGTGTGTGTGTTAGTCGTTCAGTCATGTTGGACTCTTTTTGCGACCTCACAGACTGTAGCCCACCAGGCTCCTCTGTCCATGAGATTCTCCAGGCAAGAATACTGGAGTGAGTAGCCATTCCCTTCTCTGGGGGATCTTCCCAACCCAGGGATTGAACCTGGGTCTCCTACACTGGCAGGCAGATTCTTTACCATCTCAGCCACCAGGGAAGCCCTTTTACTCAACATATCCTAACAAACACATAGGTATCTGGATATTGAATTTCTGTGGCTTTATCTCAGGTGCCTATTGAGTCCCAGGGAAGGAGAATGACTTAAGCCACACGATCAGTTGGTGGCTGATCTCGGATATCAGAACTCCTGCCTCTGAGACACGGTAGGTACTGCACTCTCTCTGAGGCATAATCCTTCTGTTCCCTTGGCTCTGAAAATCCACACCCTGCTGTGCGCAATTAGTCCTTGCTGCTCTCCCTTGCTGATCAGCATTCTTAGTTTCATTTTCAGAGCCCTGGGTTTATCATTATTATAATGAGATTATTTAACATCTTGAATATTAAAAATTTGACTCCACAGAATAAGATTTGTGTTCCAAGATGCTTGTTGTTTGCCAGCGCCCAACATTCAACCTGCTCTTTTTTGAGAAACATCATTTTGAGGGCGATACACCCCGCTCCAACTCCTGGTAGAGGTCATGTATAAAAGGATCTCTGTTTGAGTTCCAATTATTAATGGCACTGACCTGATCCAACTACAGGAATCTGGAAATATCAGGTTTCAATTCAACCTGCCCCAGAATCTTAAAGGTTGCTTAGTCCCATCTTTAAATTTAAATTCTTTAAATCATAAACTTTTCCTATAATTTAAAGATGTCTTTTTAGGGAGTTCCCTGGTAGCCTAGTGGTTAGGATTCTGGGCTTTCATGCGTGTGGCCTGAGTTCAATTCCTGGTCAGGGAACTGAGATCCTGCAAGCTGAGGTGTGGCCAAGAAATAAACTAATTAATTAAAAAAATACTTGACGATGTCCTTTTAAAATTAAGACAATTTTGTAGAGCAATTCAAGGTTCACAGCAAAAGTGAGGGAAAGTAGAGATTTCTCATATGCCTGCCCAACTCATGCACAACCTGCCTGATGGAATATTTATCACAACTGAAGTTGTATTGACACATTATAATCACCCAAAGTCCATAGTTTCCATGAGGGTTTGCTCACCATTAAGGTATTATACAGAGTGTGTTTCACTGCCCTAAAAATCCTCTATGCTCCAACTCTTCATTCCCCCTTCCCCCTAATCCCTGGCAACCACTGATTATTTTTTTCTTTCCATAGTTTTGCCTTTTCCAGAATGTCATATAGTTAGACTCATACAGTAATTTGGTTTTTTTTTTCACTTAGAAATACACATCATTCCTTGCATTTTCCCATGGAGAAAGTGAGCTTTGAAAAGTCAAGTGTGTGTCAATCAGAGTTCTCGGTTAAAGGCAACTACTCTGCTAGCTAAGAAGATCATGAATATTTTAAAGACTGTTCAGTAGCTCACAGGGATCAGGGAGGTCAGAGAAGCGGAGAGCTGTCTCTTTAACTAGAACCAAGTCCTTAGGGGCCGCTCCAGTAAAGTCATCGCTATCACTGTCTGTAGTGGGTTGTAGCAGGGCTGGTGGCTGTCATACTTTGTGTGTTATACGTAACCGCACTTGGTATCTCAGCCCCTCTGCTAGGATAAGGGAAACCTGTGCTCCCGAGGGGCTTGTTCAAAGGGAAACATATCATTTCATACAAATCTTTGCTACTCTGATACACGAATATGGCATCTTTTTGTTTTGGTTTGCTTCTCTTAAATTTTTGAGTTTGTGTCTTTCCTAGTTCTATTATCAAGCTATATTTCCTTTCTGTATATGTGAAGAATCCTGTCCGTGGTGTTTGTCCATATGTCTACTGAGACTTGATGGCATTATTAGTTTTTATATGAGCTCATTATATATCATAGTTTCACCCTTCATTTTTCTCTTTTTCTCTCTTTCCCTGTCTCTCCCTCCCTCCTTTATTCAACTTCCTTCCTCTCTCCCTCCCCCTTTCTTCCTCCTTCCTCTCTGTCTCCCTCAATGAAAGTTTCCATCATGATTTTGCTTGCTGTTTAACTTTGCTCCTTTTCTTTTGATATACTGGAGTTTAGTATTTTGAAGACAAGTATGTAACAAATATTTCTCAGGCTACCCACATAATGCAAGAGATGGTTTTCAGAAAAAACATCTTTCACCCTAAATATGTTGATAATTCCTCTTTTTGTGTGTCCTGACACCTCACACTACTTTTGAGTCAGTAGGTTTATAGAGAGTCCTTTCATTTCCACCGAGGGTCATAAACAACTCTGAGAGGCATGGCTTTTCACTACACCCCAGGGCAAAAAGGAAAAAACGAAGGTGAATATTGATTGAACCAATCTTTTATGCAGACTCAACTTATCCTCCCATCTAAATGACTGTTGTAGGGTGAGAGAAGGGATATTAAACCATGATTTAAAAGTCACTGAGATTTGACCTGCACTAGGAAAGGCTGTGAAAGTGAGCATGTCTGTGAGTGCAAAGGCCAGAATCTAGATGACTAGTGGAAAATCTCTCCATTAACTCCTGATTGGTGGACCCCTAATTCCCCTGCATTTATATGACCTCTGCCCCCAAGCTCCTTGAAGGGTTGATCTTGATTAGGTTGATCTTGGTGAGAAGTCTAGGTGAGGTGCTGTTCAATGTTTGTAGTATGGATAGAGACATGGTTGATCCACTCTGAAGTGTGGGTCTTGGTGCCACGTAATTGTGGTTCAGATCCACGTCCTACAAGCATATGACAGCAGTGCCAATGTAAGCAAGTCCCTTAATCTTTCTGAGGCTCAGTTTTGTCATCTGCGTAATGGGATGTGGGGATTTCCAGGTGGTTCGGTGGTCAAGAATCTGCCTGCCAGTGCAGGAGATGGGCAGACGCAGTTTGATCCCTGGGTTGGAAAGATCCCCTGGAGGAGGGCATGGCAACCCACTCCAGTATTCTTGCCTAGAAAATTCCTTGGACAGAGGAGCCTGGTGGGCTACAGTCCATGGGGGTCGCAAAGGTCTGGACACGACTGAGTGGCTGAGCATGCGCACACAACACACGTAACGGGATGCTCATGCTGTCTTTGTGTGATTGAGATGAGGATTAGTGGTGGTGTGTGTCACATGTTAGCAGTGTCTGGCCCGGGGTAGGTAGCAACAGGAGACCATTGTAACATATCAGGAAATTAACTGGCAAGTCCTCATGGGTCATCTGCTGCGTATTTAGCAGATGTCTGTGGCAACAGGTCCCAGTGTCGCTCTTCCTCAGCGTATGCAGTGTGGCCCAGGAGATGGGGTACAGCTCACCAAATGACTCTCAAATATATGGCAGTGCTGAATTATAGTGTACTCGTGAGTGCTCAGTCGTGTCTGACTCTTTGTGACATGGGCTGTAGCCCGCCAGGCTTCTCTGTCCATGGAATACTCCAGGCAAGAATGTGGGTTGCCCAGAGGATCCGCCCAACCCAAGGATCAAACCCATGTCTCCTGTGTCTCCTGCATTGGCAGGCAGATTCTTGACCACTGAGCCACCTGGGAAGCCTGCTGAATTATAGAGGAGGGGTCTAACACAAGCAGGAAGAGATCTCCATAGGCTGAAGTAAGTAAAGAAAACATCATGGAGGAAGTAGGGGTTTAATTGGGGCTTGGTGATTGAAGAAATATATTCTCCTTTTATTAGATTAGTTTTCCCTCTGAAAATGAAAATAGTTGTAGTTTTCCTTTTTTAAAAATAATATGTACTCTTTAAAAAACACTCAGAGAATACAGTAAATCAATTTAAAACAACTCAATACCCAGGAATACCTACTATTAATACTTTCTTGTATAATATATACCTTTGTAGTTGTTGTTTAGTTGCTAACGTGTGTCCACTCTTTGAGACTCCCACGGACTGCAGGCTGCCAGGCTCCTCTGTCCATGGGCTTTGCAGGCTATAGTCCATGGGATTTCCTAGGCAAGAGTACTGGAGTGGGCTGCTATTTCCTTTTCCAATAATATATATATATGCTGCTGCTGCTGCTAAGTCGCTTCAGTCGTGTCTGACTCTGTGCGACCCCACAGACGGCACCCCACCAGGCTCCCCCGTCCTTGGGATTCTCCAGGCAAGAACACTGGAGTGGGTTGCCATTTCCTTCTCCAATGCATGAAAGTGAAAAGTGAAAGTGAAGTCGCTCAGTTGTGTCTGACTCCTAGCGACCCCATGGACTGGAGCCTACCAGGCTCCTCTGTCTATGGGATTTGCCAGGCAAGAATACTGGAGTGGGTTGCCATATGTATATAAATTTATTTATATCTGTTTATCCAAAAACAGGAGCAAATATACACACTGTGTTTTAACATTGTTAACTGATTTAGTCACTTTACTTTTTAGTAACTGTAGAGTATTCCATCAGATGGAGGTTTTACAGTTTGTTTAGCCAAACCCTAATTATTGGGCACTTTGGTGGTTTTAGCACAAAGTACATGAATGCTCTGACTCTCTCAATAATTATTTGGTGATATCAGACAAGTTATTGCTGGATGACTTTTCAGAAATGTTATAAAATTTGTATCAATTTATAATCACTTCCACCATCAGTATGTATGGCTTCTCTTTTCTCCATACCCTTCCCAGCACTGGGTTTCATCAACTTTTTATAATCTTCGCAGGCTGCTAGGTAAAAATCATATCATTCATTTCATATGTATTTCTAGACTGTCTTGTGTCTACACTGTCATATTAGGTGTGATACGGACATGGTCACAGTGGTTCCCAGAGCTCAGAGACCACTGGAAAAAGACACATTAAATAAGCGCCCCTTGAGATTTTTCAGTAATGTAACCTCATGTTTATCTGAGGACCGAGGGAGTGGCTATTCTTTTAGCCTCTGTTAACTCATGGAAGGATACAGTGATGGGGTGATTCAGGAAAGAAAGATGAACTCAGTCATGCTCTTCCGACCTCATTTCTACAGCATCCTTGGAATCCTGTTATTAATGTCTCGAGGACTGCACCATGCCTATGGGGATTTATATCCTGGTGTGGCATCCTTTGAGTGTACAACATTGCTTGGGGTCGTGTCCAAGGGTCTGAGGGGCTGACAGGCCTCTTAGTAAGGGAGCGAGAGGAGTCTCGGGCTTAAACTCGGAGGAAGGGCAAAGGCAGCATCAGAAAGCAAAACAATAATAGTGCCTCTCTCTCCTCTTCTTCCTCTACGCCCTCCCTTCTGTCTTCCCTCCTTCTCTATTTCCTCTTCTGTCCTTTCTCTCTTCCCCACCTTGTTCTGAAAGGCCAGGGAAGAAGAGCTTTGCTCAGAGCCATGTCATGAGTGACCCACTTGCGTCCTCGCGGTTTACCTACCTGGAGCAGGGCTGCACCCTCAGACCTCCACATGCTGTGGGCACACGGTTTCTTATTCAACTCCACAAATATTTACTGTGCTCTGGTTAACTGAGCGTGCTTTGTGCTGGAGGTGCCAGAGAGATGCAAAAAGGCAAAGCCCCTCCTGGGAGGGGCTAGTCTGGGGCCCCTGCCTGAGGTTGGCCTAAGACATGCCCCTCTTCCTCAAGGATGCAAAAGAACTCTCTGTCTTCCAGTGCCCTGGGCCCAGGTCTCTCCCCAGAAACTGGCAGCCAGTTCTGCCAGATCTGAACAAGACGGTACATTGAAGGTGTCACCTACAGGAACGGGATAGAATTCAGCCTACAGGTACTGGTGGGCTTGGCAAGTGTCTGTGTTCACTGTGGATGGCACACACGAGTCAGAATTCTGATTTTGTATCCATTCCTTCCTCGCCTCTCAATTTCCCAAGATCATCCACACACAGAGACCTTTCTCCTCAACAGTTTCTAGGGGCCATGCCAGGTTTTGAAATAGACAGACCCCAATTTCATTTGTATGTTGTTTTACCTGGAGAGTGGGCTTCCCTGGTGGCTCAGATGGTAAAGCATCTGCCCGCAATGCGGGGAGACCCAGGTTTGATCCCTGGGTTGGGAAGATCCCCTGGAGAAAGAAATGGCAGCCACTCCAGTACTTTAGCCTGGAAAATTCCATGGATAGAGGAGCCTGGTAGGCTACAGCCCATGGGGTCACAAAGAGTTGGATACAACTGAACGACTTCTCTTTCCCTTTCACCTGGAGAGTAAGAGTCATGCCTTACAATCAACTGAGGCTTAGCCAGGTCTCACCCTGAGGCAGTGCCGATGGGCAGAAGCTCTTGGGGTGAAAGGGAATTTAGAAAAATGATTAAATGAGGTCTGAAGAGGGATGGGAGGATTGCAGCTAGGAGGACTATTTCCCAAATGCTTTGGGCTCTCTGACTTCCTAATCTGGGTGGGATGGGGAGCAGTGTGTGAGTAGTTCTGGCTGATAAATGGTGAGTAGAAGCGACATGTGCCTCTTCTGGGTGGGAATCACTGAATTGTGGGGGCCGGAACTTCAAGAGATCCTCTTTTCTTGGGCATTGCCAGGTTCTAGGTAGGGCTACTTTGGCTTCATCCTGTATGTGGTATTCCATGAGTTCAGCCCCTTTCACCTGATTTCAGGTGAGAAATCAGGAAAGGCTTCTTGGAAGAGGTGGTAGTTTCACCTGTCAGAACCTTATTCTTCACTGTATGTTTGGGCCTGTGTGCCTGTGTGCTCAGCTGTGTCCGACTCTTTGCGATCCCTTTACCTCTGCGCCACCTGGGAAGCCCATGTTTGGGTCTGTGACCCACAGTAGACACGTGGTGGAGTTAAGACCTAAGCCCTAGATGTTCCGAGCCAGTGAAGTTAGGGCTCATTTGTTACTGTAGCATAACCTTGCCTGTTCTGAAGGCTACACTGGGAAAACAAAAAGCTTGATTTCAGAGGCAGCCTTCCACTGACCTCTCTGCAAAATTCAAAATATCAGGACTTCCCTGGTGGTATAGTAGATTGGAATCTGCCTGCCAATGCAGGGAACATGGGTTTGACCCCTGGTCTGGGAAGATTCCACATGCCATGGAGCCTGTGTGCCACAATTCCTGAAGCCCACGGGCCCTAGAGCCTGTGCTCCTCAACAAGAGAAGCCAAGGCAATGAGAAGCCTGTGCACCGCAACTACAGAGTAGCCCCTGCTTGTGACAACTAGAGAAAAGTCTGAGCAGCAACAAAGACCCACCACAGACAAAAACAAAATAAGTAAATAAGTAATTAAGACAAACAGAGTATCAAATCTCTTTTCTCCTCTGTTTTATCAGTCAGCATTTTCCTTTATCTGGTCAATATTTATCATGTAGCATGCATAAAAGATACAACAAAGCTTTGTAAGGAGAGGAATGGAAAGAAAGCAATGACTGTAGTTATGGTTGGGAAGTTTATTGCAGTGTGATGAAGAGACAAGAAATTAGAACTTTTCTCTTACCTCTAACGTGCATAGAACAACAGAATTGCAGACCATTACCACTGACCATGACCACAGACTTTAGAGGGGATCTAATTTAACTTCCTAGTCCAAGAAAGTATCACTTCTCCATCTCAGACTTATTTGTACCTGATTATCGGGCGCCAGTTGCTCTGCTGAGTACTGCAGAGAAACAGAGATGAATAAAACTCAGCTTAGTAGGTACAGCGACCCAAGAGGGGTTTGAACCTACTGCTCAGAACATAGAGGGGGAAAGAGGCTATTCCAGGTGAGAAATCAGGAGAGGCTTCTTGGAAGAGGTGGTAGTTTCACCTGTCAGAACCTTATTCTTCACTGTTTTGTTTGGGCCTGTGTGCCCGTATGCTCAGTTGTGTCCGACTCTTTGCGATCCCATGGACTGTAGCCCACCAGGCTCCTCTGTCCATGAGATTATCCAGGCAAGAATACTGGAGTGGGTTGCCATTTTCTCCTCTAGGGGATCTTTTCTACCTAGGGATCGAAACTTCGTCTCCTGCATCTCCTCTGTCTCCACAGGCAGATTCTTTACCGCTGCGACACCTGGGAAGCCAATGTTTGGGTCTGTGAGAATGCAGAAATGGATTCAGGGCATGGTTCCTCATTCTTCCTCACCACATGGGCTAACTCAACCCCTCCTGACCCATCAGGGATTCCGCTTCTGACCTCCCTGTGACTTCCCAGACAGTCTTATGCGTGTCCAGGCTTTTGTATTGGTACAGTGTGGTCTCTGCCCTGGGAGATGAGGGACCAATTGGGTAACCTGGAAGCAAAGCCCAGCCTGCTCTGTAAAAGTAGGAGTTAAATGAGAGCCTGCTATTCCAGGCCAAGCACTGCAAATGCCCATCTAGTCATGCTAACTGCAGGGATTCTCTGCCCTGATCAAGGATGGGCGGGTGGATGGGTAAGTCAGTTCCCATCCCTGGGCTCCTGGGGTGGAAATCACTGGGGAATGTACTGGATCTTGTTCAGCTCGACTGCCTTTATTATGCAGCTCATTTACAAGTGAGCACAAATTAATACAGTACAAACTGGCTACATAAATATTGTGCTGTAATTGATTGTCTTCTTGTAATCAAAGGCAAGGCTGCTGACTTTGTTAGTTTCTCTGCTTTACAACTGCTGGAGGAAGACTTCGTGGGGAAGGGAACCCAGGTTGTTGAGGTGGTTTTCGCTGCATATATCTGTTTGCATGTTGTGTCTCTGATGTATTGAGAGAAGGATAAGGCCCATTACATTCAGATTCAGTAAGTATCAAATGCTTGCTACATGAGAGGCAGGCAAAGACCCATTATCTTATTATTAATTGTGTTCATAGTAGTAAAACTTTGATGAAAAAAGTGAAAGTGTTAGTTGTGTCTGACTCTTTGCCACCCCATAGACTGTAGCCTGCCAGGCTCCTCTGTCTATGGGATTCTCCAGGCAAAAATATCAGAGTGGGTAGCCATTCCCTTTTCCAGGGGATCTTCCAGAGCCAGAAATCAAAGGCAGATTCTTTACCTACTGAGCCACCAGGGAAGCCTAAAGATTTGATAATGTGTGCAAAACTTAGTCTTTACAGTAACTTTTTTCCTGCTATATGTTATTGTTAGAGTTTAAATAATCCTTTAACTTTTAAAAACATGCTGTAAATTTATGAGGAAAATAAAAGGCTATAACAGTCTTTTCTCTTTGCTTAGGGAATTCCCAAAGGGCAGAACAACAAGATTATCCATTCTAGGTAGTTAGATGAGCCGACTACAGTAATCGATTTTCTCCAGCTAGTACTAGGTGATCTCTGCACTGTTACCTGCAGCCACCTTGACTGCTAAACAACCTAAACGCACGGAATTGGAATTTTTAAATCACTTCACACAACACAAGAAAGCAACGCCATCTTTCCATTTACCTGCCAGTGCTAAGGCGGGCTGGTTTTTTTCCAGCAGTCAGTTGTCCTGGGAGGAGTGACTCCGTGGGGGCTTCCTCTCCCATCCACCCTTCTAAGACTCGCACTTTGAGGATGTGGAGGGAGCTCTGTTTTTTGGAAAATCAGACTTCGAAAATCCACAAAACCTCCTTTGCCCTGATTGGGGATATGCGTGTGTATGTGTGTCACACACAGAGAGACAGAGAGAGAGAGAGAGACTGCATAAACCCCCAGGAAAGCTCAGCTGTCGCCTGACCCCTGCGAGTTATGCAGTTTTCCTAACCTTGACCTGAAGCCAGACGTCTTTAACCCCTTTCCAAAACGTCGCTTGCTCTGGGCTGCCATTGGAAAGGGGAAAAAAAGGAAAAACAAAAACGAAACCTCCCTATTCCGAGACTCTGGTAAAGAGCACTCGCTCCCAGGGGGCTTGGGACAACTTGCCGGCTACCCTGCCCAGGGCTTTGAAATCAGCACAAACCGCCGGACCCCTTCGCGCTACGCTTGCCCGACCCGCATCCCGCCACTTCCCTCTTCACACGCCGGCAGGAGGGGGTGGCGGCACCGAGGCGATTTTATTCGTGTGTTTTTCCTCCGGGTTTTGTCATGGAAACGCTGACACACAAGCTCCAGACGGCGGCCGGCCGGACCCGGGACTGAGGGCCTTTGGGACCCTGCGGAGCGCGGCGCTCACTCCCCGGGAAACAGCTGGACGCGACCAAATCCCGGGTAGGGGCGGGGGGAGCGAGACGCTCCGCCCCCGCGCTCCGGTCCCGCCCTCCGCCCGGCTCTCTGCAGGCGCCCTCCCCTCGCCGGGGGCTGCGAGTTGCATTTGGTAAAACCCAGCCCCGGAATATATAGATCATTGGAGCGCAATGAAGTAGCCTTTGGAGAGGAGGGAGGGGGCCGGTCCGACAGCCACAGCGGCCAGCGCAGCGGCAGCGGCGGCGGTACCACCACCAGCATCACCGCTCGCACTCCAGTCTCCCGGCCCGCGAGGAGGCAGCGGCGGCCGCCGGCGGGAGCGGAGGCGGCGGCGGCGGCGGCGGCGAGGCGAGGAGGAGCCGCGGGAGGAGCAAGAGCGCGCAGCCGGCGGGTCCACGCATCTCCGCACTTCCAGAGCAACTCCGGCGCCTTCCGCACCCCTGCCCGGGGCTGGGGGCTCCGAGAGCAGCCGCGAAGCCAACCCCTATCCTCCCAGCGATCCTTGCCCAGCCCTGTCCTGCGCCTCCCGGGCTCCGCTCCGCGCCGCGGGGTCCGCTCCTGCGCTCCGGGAGCGCCTCCCGGACACCCGGGTTCCCGTAGCCAGGACAAAGCCATGAAGCCGGCGCTATTGGAAGTGATGAGGATGAACAGAATTTGCCGGATGGTGCTGGCCACTTGCTTGGGATCCTTTATCCTGGTCATCTTCTATTTCCAAAGTATGTTGCACCCAGGTAGGGGGCGCGTTAGCGTGGTTTTGTTGGATATTTTCTTCTTTCTCGTGCTCTCGCTCCCTCGCTCACCGTGGCTGGTTTCTGACTCTTCCAACCTTACCTCTTCTCTCTGGGCCACCTCGGGGTTCCTTGCTGCCCGGATCTGGCCGGATCCCCGAGTCGGGCTGGGGAGAAAAGATATACTCCTTTCTCTTCTTCCTCCCAACTCCAGGCTGGAGGATGGGACCAGAGGGGCGGTAGATTTTTTTTTTTCTTTGTGTCTCTTGTCTGTCTGCGAGGTAACAGAACAAGGTAGAGGTTGTGGGAAGCTCCTGGGGGTGGAGGATCAGTTTGAAGAGAACGAAACTCCCTCCCCGCTTCTGCCGAGGTCCAAGGATGAAAGAGGCGCCGAGAGCCAGTCACCCCGCTCCCCAGAGAGCTGCCTCTTCCTGGTGGGGGGCCGGGGACGAAGGGTGAGCGCCGGGCGAGGTTGCCCGTCTGGCCGCTAGCTTGGGAGCTTGAGGCTAGGCTCCCACGTGTGCGGGTTTCGGCGCCGCTCCGAGCAGGTGGAGGGAGAGATTGGGGG
>NW_011494899.1:4981522-4999343 GCF_000754665.1 Bison bison bison | reverse complement strand
GCCCCCCGCCCCCCTCCACACCCCGCCCCCCACTCGTGGGTTCTGAGCATCCGGAATCCCCCGGAGCTCGCCGGGCCGTGTGGGAGGGAAACCCGCCCCCATCCCCACCACGCGCCTCCCCGCAGTCCCGGGTGGCTTAGACAAGTTCCACACCTGAAATCTGGACTCGGAGAGGGATGAGGCTGCCCCTTCCGAGGGGCGGGAAGGAAAGTTTGGGAGGGACGGGCGGCCTCGAGCGTGGTGGCCCCCGGATCGCAGCTCCACTCCGAAGCCCAACAGGTAAAACCTTCCCGAGAAGCTTCCGGGGAAACGGGCATCTCTCGGTGGAGTCGTGATCCTCCACGCCCTGGCCCCCAGCAGGCCCCCTCTGGACCACACGGGCTCCCAGATCTACCAATCACGTCTCCCAGTTGCTTTTCTCAGTATAGTCATGGCAATAATTTGCTTTTATAATTGCAAGGAGGGAGCTGGAAGCCCATTTCCTTCCAGGGCTATAGGGTTATGTAGGTTATACACACTGAAAGCAGTGTGTATCTGACCCAGAGGCAGCACCGAATTCATCTAACTTGCTTTGGGTGGTGGCACAGGACCAAAGCTGTTCTTTCTATCAAACTTTGGGATATCTTGACAGCTCCGACAGAACGGCCCCTCTGCCTGGCTGGGCCTGGAGGAGTTGTTAAGGCGGCCCCTTGGCCAAGAATAAGGTCTCTGTCTGGTGTGGCCTGACACTACCACATGTAACCTCAGGACGTCGGAGCCAGCCTGGTAAAGGGTGGCTTTTGTTTGCAGCTGGGTATTTTTAGTTTCATGTCAGCAAACTGCAGCGGTGTTTGTCTCCTCACCCAAACCAGTGGTTGTGAAACTTGTTAGGGAATTTAAAAATGGACCTGGCTTGCCTGCCGGCAGCCAGGCAGTGGTTGCAATGGGCAGGACCAGACAGACTGCTGTGTCCTGGGCCAGGCTCCGCCCAGAGGGCTGGGGGACTGGGTGGTGTGCAAATACACTGGGGGCCCAACGGCACAAACAAAGAGCTGAAAGATTTGGTCTAGACACTACAGATGTGTTTAGGCCACTTCAGTTTTGCCTGGACCGAACGTGCCGGGTAGTTCTCTGCAGAAATGCCTGGAACAGTGAGGTGTGTTAGTCTCCAGCAGGAATGTGCCATCACTTCTCTGTACCTGTTAGTTGTCCAGGGAGATACTAAGTAGTAAGACTACTGCTGCCCATGATTTTCAAGCATCCTATGTTTCTCTTACCCTGTGTGAGATTTAGGAAATAACTTTCCAGCCAGGGATACCAGGAAGAAATTTCCAACTTGTAACTGACAGTTTGTGAAAATTTCCAGCCCTAGTTGGAGTATTAAGTTGGCTTGAAAGTGGTGTTAGCTGCCCTCAGTCTGGCTTTTCGGTACCAGGGACAGAAGCTTTGCCGAGGCTTTCCAGATAAGGGTTTGCCATCCTTGACCCTCTGCTCTAAACTTGGCTTCCCTTCCTGGTCCCACTTCCAACCCCCAAATGGCATTTGTGGATTATTTGCTTATATGAGTATGCTCATCTGTTATTTTCCACCAGTCTATATAGCAAAGACTACTTTCAATACGTTCTATTGAATGTAGAACTGTATTGGTCTACATTCAACTGAAAGGTCTTCCTTATTTTTAATTATATATAATTGTTTCACTGTTCCATGAAAACTCCATGCCAATAGTTTATTATGATATGGGACATAAAAATATACTTTGAAATTAATATTAAACATTTACACCCCCCCACACACGCATTTTATTAAACTATGCTCTTGATGACAACTGATGCTATCTCTTTTTCCTACTGCTCGGAATTTCCTTAAAAGTTAGTTGCTCTTTGCTTCTCTGAAGGATTTTGGATTGTAACAGCTGATCTTTTAGCCTGGCACTGCAGTTTCCATTTCTCCAGATCACCCTGGGAGAGGCAGAAGGGACCACAGCATGGCACAGATTGTGTTGCTAAAAATTAGGAGCCCTCTGGCAGAGAGGCTGTTTCTATTCCTATCTGAAATAGAAATGTAGTATTCCAAAAAGAAATGGATCCCTGGCTTCATTGATGGCTAGAGAATACCTGGAGTGTGTGAGGAGGAAGGGAAAGAATAAACAGAGACAAGCTGGCGAAGGGCTGGCTGGCTGTTCCTCTGATTCTAATCTGGGGTTCATTGTCTTTTGTACTTTTCTAATACAGCAACTTGAGTAACTGATCTTTAATTTGGTTGTTGGGTTCAGCAGAAGTGGGCTTCTTGTCAGTACAGGCAGTTTTCTTTAGGTCTTTGACACTCTAAGTTAATAGTCTTAGGGCAGGGTCTGGGTTTTAGGCCCTATTCTAATCCCAGTGTCCGGCACAATGCCCAGCCCATAGAATTTTCTCAATAAAGTATTTGCTGGATGAGTGAATGAAGTGACTAGATTCTAGGAGACCTGCTTCTCCAGTTTTTGGGAAGTTGTATCAAACCTTGCCAAGAATGCCTCGTCAGTAAGTCTGGCTCTCTTGAGGGGGGTGTGGGACACTGGAGACAAGATCTGGACACTTCTCTATCCTCCTGGTCTCTGAGATCCCTCAAGTCATGGGTCAGGTTTAAGCTCATCACACCCCAGACAGAACACTCTTCTTGGCCTAGAGTTGCTGCCCCAAAGTGTGAGACAGTGAGGCTGGGTGTCTTGGGTAGGGGGAAGCTTGGTCTCTTTTAGCCACTGACCTGTAGAAACCCATCTGCAGGAGAGACACCCTCTGTGGGCGTGAACTGCTCCTGATCTCAGTGAGAATGGAGCTCCATGCGTGTGCTTTCTGCACAGGTTTGCGCCCATCAGCGATCGCCTCCTGAACATTGACTTGTCTCAGGTACCTGCCCCAGACAGGCGGCCTTTGATGGAGCTGTGTCTTGGGGCAGGCTAGGCAGAGCTGAAAGGCCTCCAGGCTACATTTGTCCTGAGTGTGTGAAGGTGGCTCCCCTGAACCTTCCTTTTGTGTTACTCTGTAGGGTTGTGATTTTGTTTGAAAGCTCCTGTTCATAGGAGAGAAGCCTGGGGAGAAAGCCTTTCTTCTCTCTTTCTCTTCCTCTGTTTTTTTTTTTTTTTTAAATGTTTACTTTCACTGTCGCCTGGGATTTCTTTGCCTTGGTCAAATGTATTGGAAGATTATACCCTTTATTTAAAGGCTTCTTCGGTTACCCCTTTGTAGTTCACTTGATTAGATTGAATGTAAAACACTTGCATTATAATTTTAACCTAATTATAAAAGTAATATGTGCTCATTTTAGAAAATTTAGGAGGTACAGAAGACAAGCAATCATCCATTAATCTACCACCAGAGGCAAGGGGTCCTTTTTTCCTGTCTATTGTAGAATATATATATTAAAAAAATAATTGAGATCCTATCCTGGGTTTTGTACCTTGTTTGATAGATAATATGTATTTTAGACAAATACATCATTATGGTCATTATGGTGACCAGTAATTAAGTTGAAAAACAGAAAACTTAGCCACAAACTTTTAAATTTATAGGGTTGCCTGTACCTCTAACCTCCCATTCCCACTATTTTGCAGAGTGCCAGTCTGGTATCGTGTTTTTTTTTCTTTCTGCACGTATTTAATTTTAAAGAATCTTTTTGCTGATACATGAAATGAATTTGGAGTTAGAGCAGGTTGTAGGGGCTGTTCTCTTATATATCTGAAACTTCTTTTGAAAAGAAGTCAGGAGGTTCTCAAATATGACAGTGTTATAAATCCTGGCAACTGCATCAAATAGCTGAAAGATAAGATGTTTCCAGCATCTGGTCTCCCCTTGGCATTTTAAATGTTTGCACCTCCATGGGGAGTTTCATAGCTGCTCAAAGATGAGACAGATACACGTAGGCAATTTACCTCGACAGTTAGATCTGCTGTCCAGGAGTCCTCATTTTGTTGCCTCTGAAATAAAAGTAGTGACCGGGCACCAGAGGACGAGTGGTTGGGGGTTTTCTGATGGACGAGGGGTGGGAGAATCAACTCGCCAGCAGAAGGGGCTGCTGTTTATGTTTATCTGGATGAAAAGCCATTTTGCTTATGAACTGTATCGGCCACAACCATTTAAAAACATTTAAAAACAGGAAATCAAAGGCTTACAAGTGAGCACTGCCCTTTCCCTTCTTAAATCTACCAAGAGGACAAAGCTCTTCTTAATCTGGGGACAGTGAATGGGAAGACTTTCATGAAAGTCACAGCCCACTGGGAAGGGCAGATTCTGAAAAAAACCAAAAGTAGTTTTACCTATTCATTTTCTCTTTTTTATTTTTCTTCTCTTGAATTTTGAGACCCCCATCTTTATCACAAATGAAGAGTGAGGCAGTCCCTCCCCTGAGATCATTGAATAGTCTGATCTGTCCATTAAAAATTCCTAGAACTTGTAATTTGATGCATCTTACATCAGATGTGATTCATCACAATTTGAGATCAGAGTTGCTCTTTCTTTCTCTGTCTCTTTCTCTCCTCTACTCTGTGCCAGGTGTTGTTCTGGGCACTGGGGATACCATAAAACATTTCTGCCCTCATGGAACTTACCTTCTAGTGAGGTATAGGCAGACTTTAAGGAAGTGCAGAAGTCACATACATAGGTGATGTGTCAGATGGTGTGAAGAGAGAAGAACAAAGCAAGAGATATGAATGAGGGATGTGAGAGGCCAGGGTTGCAGTTTAATACAGAGGTCATTACAGGATGTCGCTGACAAGTTGATATTGGAGAGCAGAGATGGGAAGAAGTGAAGGAGCTGGCCACATGTCAACCCAGTCCCAGATAGGATATTCCAGGTCTGTTCCCCGAGGCACGACTTCGCATGGCAGGCAGCTCTGAGTGTCTGGAGCAGAGGGAGGAAGCAGCTAAGACCAGAAGGTGCAGAGAGATTGTGTGGATCTTGGCCTTGACTGGCGACAGGATGGGAAGCTCTGGAAGAGTTTGGGCTGAGGACTCTTGGGGGAGGGGTTGCGGAATGGGTGGACAAGCCCAAAGCCTCTTCCTTGCACTTCTGTGTGCATCTTCAAGCAGCACCACAGTGCAGTTGGGTGAAGTGTTTAGCATGTAAATCCCACTTCTCTCCATCAACCTCTGCCTCCCCCTCACCTCCAAACTAGACCACTCCCTTTTTGCAGTTTTTTAAAGCAGTAATGTATAACTCAGAACAAAATAAAACAAAACCAATTTGACAGGAATTTTAACTGAGTTTGTGTTGGGAAATTCTTGAAATGTCTAAGGCGTGATCCACAGCATTCATAGATGGAAACCAACAGCCCCTGCCTTCTGGAGGCACTCAAGAAAAATAGAGAAGGAATGGATCAATGATTTGGGAGTGAAAGACCCAGGTCCTAGTTGGACATACCCCCTCTGCCTGCTCCTGTGAATTACTATATTTTATCAATTGTAAACACTCATTCTTTTCACCTTTCTGACATTTGACTTGTAACTGATGGTATCTTAGTGCTGTGCTGACCTTTAGTGCATAGCCTTTATGTTCTTAGTGGAACATAAAGTAACAGTGATTCTTATAGTTGATTCCCTTGGACCCACCTCTGTAAATTGTGAAAGAACTTTCTGTACACCATGGCGGACCTCAGAATCTCAGTAAGGTGATCAAAATGGCACTCAGGCTCCAGCTGAGGGCCCGGGGGGTACCTGATTAATCCTGATCGCCTGCTTCATAAAGGCTTTGCTGGTTGGCGGGCCTTTCAGTCTTTTCTGCTGTCCCTGGGAAATTTGCACCTATTTTCAGAGCCACAGGGCTTGTATCTCTTTCTGATTAACTGATGAGGTTGGTAAGAGTCAGAATAGAAATGTGGGGAAGTGAGTTATTTAATATGGGGCTCAACTCTGGAACATCACAGAGAAATAGACTTCGTGACGTTGTTTGGGGAAAATGTCACCAGTGTGGATTTTGCTTGCTTTCAAGGCTGCTAAACTCCCACGGCCTTGGTCATTTCCCTTTTCTGTTGTTTAGTCGCTAAGTCATATCTGACTCTTTGTGACCCCATGGACTGCAGCACACCAGGCTTCCCTGTCCATCACCAACTCCCGGGGTGTACTCAAACTCATGTCCATTGAGTCTGTGATGCCATCCAACCATCTCATCCTCTGTCATCCCCTTCTCCTCCTGCCCTCAATCTTTCCCAGCATCAGGGTCTTCTTCAATGAGTTGGCTCTTTGCATCAGGTGGCCAAAGTATTGGAGCTTCAGCTTCAATATCAGTCCTTCCGGTGAATATTCAGGGTTGATTTCCTTTAGGGTTGACTAGTTTGACTTCCTTGCTGTCCAGGGGACTCTCAAGAATCTTCTTCAGAAATGCGTGGTAATTGTTTGTTTACTTGTATTCAGTACGTGTTCCTCTTTTGAGGAACCTCTGCCAAGTTCCTCTTTATAGCCTCTAAGCTTGGCCCAGAGGTACTTGGGAAACATTTAAAGAGTAAATAAGTGACTGGCAAAGATGCCTCTTCCGCCCCTGTGCCCACCTCACCAATATGCATAAGCCCAGGGGGAAGAGCAGGGTGACTTGCTGTGACCAAATAGCTTCTGGTATGGTGTGCTTTGTTTCTCAGACCTCTTTGCTTCTGGCTTGCTGGGATTCAGCCAGGCTTCAGGGTGTGAACTGGGAAGGGGTCTAGGTATTTAAGCAGAAAGGTATTTAATGGAGGGAATCTGGTCCTTAAAAAGGTTGGGAATGCTGGTGGTCAAGAATCCACCTGCCAATGCAGGAGACGCAGGACATGCAGGTTTGATCCCTGGGTTGGGAAGATTCCCTGGAGGAGGAAATGGCAACCCAATCCAGTAGTCTCGACTGAAAAATCCCGTGGACAGAGGAGCCTGGTGGGCTACAGTCCATGGGATTGCTCAGTCATGTCTGAGCGTGTACACACATAGACGCATAGGGCTCTCAGCTGGGCCTCAGGAATTAGCCTCGGGTAATAGCAGTAGCATATGTAACACCAGAGAAGCAAACACATACAGGCCTGGTTACTCAAAAAAACTGGCCCACTCAGGGTGCTGCTCCCTCTGAGACCATCTTTGAAACTACCAAATCCAAGAACAAACTAATGACACTGGCACCCTGGGATCAGAAATCCTGGTTCCAGAATCGGGATGCTCTTACAGCCACCTCTCAACACCCAGCAAGCCAGAGAGTGGTCCCAGAGAGTGTTGTCGAAACCCCAAATCGTTCTCACATCATCAGGAGCCTGAAGAAAACCTGGAAGGCGGGGAGGTGGCCTCTCACCTATGGCCTCTTTCTAAATCTGAAGTCAGTGTTTCTGTCTAGGGGAGCCAAACTCACATTCAGAACTTTAGCTTCAGAACCAGGATGGCTCAGAAACATAGCTTTTAAATCAACAGCCCTTACTGTATAGAAAGGCTTTCTAAAAGGGAGTAGAATGGGTGATGAGCAGACATCCAGAGTGCTCACCACTCCCTATTGGTAAAACATATGTGAGCAGCCATCTCCCATCTATTTTGCTTATAGTAAGTGTATTCATATTATTCCCATTATCTAAATATGTAGGATAAGGATGTTTCTGTTTCTAACAATAGTCATTATAAACCCACATGTTCATTACCATCTGGGAAATTCTGTTAGCGAACTCCCAGTCAGCTCTGATTCTCTTACCCTTTTTACCTTGTAATGTGGCATACAAGGGGCTTCCCAGGTGGCACTAGTGATGCCCAGGTTCCCACTTGCTAATGCAGGAGACGTAAGAGACACAGGTTTGATCCCCAGGTCAGGAAGATGCCCTGGAGGAGGGCATGCCACCCCACTCCAGTCCTCCTACTTAGAGGATCTCATGGATAGAGGAGCCTGGAGGGTTGCAGTCCACAGGGTCACAAAGCATTGGACACGACTGAGGTGACTTAGCATGCAGCACATGGCATACTCAGGGAGATAGAGGAATTTTCTTCTGTGCATTTTTTTGTGCACATAATATGTGCATGCATTATGAGTTATCTCCAAGCTGCAGTGTGTTTTTATTTTTAATTTTTGCAGCTTGCGGGGTCTTAGTTCCTCTGTGGGTGTGTGCTTAGTCGCTCAGTCATGTCCGACTCTTTGCGACCCTATGGACTGTAGCCTGCCAGACTCCTCTGTCCATGGGGATTCTCCAGGCAAGAATACTGGAGTGGGTTGCCATGCCCTCCTCCAGGGGATCTTCCCAATCCAGGGATATAACCCAGGTCTCCCACATTGCAGACAGATTTCTTTACCGACTGAACCACCAGGGAAGCCCAACCAAGGCAGCCCAACCAAGGCTTCAGCAGTGAAAGGGCTGAGACCTATCCATTGGACCACCTGGGAATTCCCTCCAAGCTGTAGTTTCTTGACTGGAATCTCTTTAAGCCTCTATTCCACTTTGTGAGGACTAGTTTAGGTAAAAGTAGATGATGTAATCTGTAAATCTACTTGGGATTCAGTTGTAAATGGTGATCTGAGAGCAGTGGGTTGACTGATTTCCTTGGTCCCTCTCTGTCTCCCTCCTCAGGATGCCTGAATTTCGTAAATGCATGTAACTTGGTACAATGGGTTAGATGAGGGTGTTTGTTCCAATTCGTATTTTACATTAATTCATGTTTTTAACATTAAATTTCTTTTTCTAAATTCAATGAAAATGGAAGGCCTGATGTTTCCTTTCCAGGCCCCTTTGTGATAGTTGGAGTGTGTCGGCTAGACTTTGGAACCCGAGGTGGAGACTGGTCTTGAATGTAGTTGGTGATTGTCAGACCCACCACAGTCAAGTTTGCCACCCAGGTGGCTCAGTGGTAAAGAATCTACCTGTCCATGCAGGAGACGCAGGAGACATGGGTTTGATTCTTGGGTCGGGAAGATCCCCTGGAGTAGGAAATGACAACCTGCTCCGGTATCCTTGCCTGGAGAATCCCATGAACAGAGGAGCCTGGCTGACTACAGTCCATGGGGTCACAAAGAATCAAACATAACTGAGTGACTAAGTCAACACTACACACAGTTAAGTGTCTAGCCTGCTTAGTTCTAAAGATAGTTCTGACAGCGGTGAGTCAGAGTTTGGCATTAGACATGTGGTGTGGCTAGGACTGATATTTCCAGTATCACTGGAGTTCAGGTCTCACTCAGATAGGTATGGATAGAAATAAAGACGGCTTTCCTGGCAGCTCAGATGGTAAAGAATCCACCTGCAGTGCAGGAGACCCAGGTTCAATCCCTGAGTCAGGAAGATCCCTGGAGGAGGAAATGGCAACCCACTCCAGTATTCTTGCCTGGAGAATTCTATGGACAGGGGATCCTGGTGGGCTATAGTCCATGAGGTTGCAAAGAGCTGGACATGACTGAGCGAGTTTCAAGCCCAGCAATGTAAATGTTGAAATCCGTATCAGTCTTCGGCTTAAGTGATTATCTTAAAGGCCTTGTGAAAAAGACCCACAAAGGCAACGCCAATTCAACAGGCTGGTAGTTGGGTTTCTGTTAGAAACTGCTCATTTCAAAGAATCCCAGAAGCGGGAAAACACAAAGGCTCTTCTAAGGTAGTGTTGTAACACTACATTTCTTAATGGTTGACATATCTTACCTTCAGGGCCATTGTTCATGGTCATTCACTATGGTGAAAAAAAAAAGCACAGAATTTGCAGCCCAGGATCAGCTTTCAGGCTCTGACTGTCTACTTACTGTGTCCATTCGACATCACTTAGGATGGTTTGGTTGAATGCTGTTGAGAGTTAGACTCTGTGCTGGGTGCTGGAGATACAGCAGGGACCCAAGTGGACAAGACTTGAGGGGGGAGATATAATATAAACAAATGCATGTTTGAACCATTGAGTCTGTTGGATGGTGACAAGTGCTGCAGAGAAAAATAAAAAATAAAGCCAGGAAGGAAGATGTGAAATGGAAGCAGTGAGTGATCACTTCTAAATGGAGTGATCAGGAAAGGTTCCCTGAGAAGAGGGCTTTAGGATCACAGGAGGTGAGGGTTCAAGGGGGTGCATTGACAAATGCACATTTGTGCATACAGCTATTTATTGGGTATTATTTCCTGGAGGCTGACATAGGTCAGGTGTTTAATATGTATTACATATTCCTTATAGGGATCTTACAGGATTCATCTCTTGTAATCACCATTTTACCAGGAGGGTAGGAGACTAGGGTGGACTTGCCAGGTGGCGTTAGTAGTAAAGAACCCGCCTGCCAGGGGTGGGGGAGCCTGGTGGGCTGACGTCTTTGGGGTTGCACAGAGTCGGACACGACTGAAGTGACTTAGCAGCAGCAGCAGCCAATGCGGGAGACACAAGAGATGTGGGTTTGATCCCTGGGTCGGGAAGATCCCCTGGAGGGGAGGAGGGCATGGCAATCCAGTCCATTATTCTTGCCTGGAGAATCTCATAGATAGAGGAACCTGGCCGGATACAGTCCATAGGCTTGCAGAGAGTCAGGCATGACTGAAGTGATGTAACACAGCGGCACACAGGAGACTAGGGCACAGAGAATGTGACTTGTCTGAGGTCACACAAGGACTGATGACTCTAGAATTAAACCACGGCTGTCTGACTCTTTCTCTAAATGTCTAGTTGGGGCTCTCAGTTTGGGGACTCTCTGGCCTCTGTATTTGGAAATGTGTCATGATGTGCTTGTTTGTCCCAAAGATTGAGGACATCAGTTTATCAGGCAGAGCCAAGGATGCTAGACATCTCGCATGGGGTGGGACTTTCCTCCCATCAGATCATCATCCTAGCCATCGGCCAACGACTCTTCTTTTGGAGAAATCCCTTAAGACTCTCCACGCTTCACTGGTGTCTGGCATAGTACCTGGCCACACTCCATGACTTGGGAAAGTGCCTGGCACATTGTAGGGGCTTAATAATTGATTGATTACAAGTCACCAACTCAGAGATTTGGTCTCCTCATTTGCCAAGGGAAGGCAGTAGTATTACTTCTTTCCCTTGGTAGTGGGGAAGATTAAATGAGAAATGAGATGTGAAAATACATTGAAGATGGGTGCAAAAACAGTACGCATATATTTTTAAAATAGGTACACTGTGGTTCCTCGTTCTAAGCTTTTATTCTTCGTGTTGATGACAGTGCTCTTGTATTGCATCTCTCTGGAATCTTGAGCAAATGTTTATCTGTTTCGTAGGTGTGACCTACCTGTAAGGTTTGCCGAAAGGGCCCTGCTTTTCGGCCCCAGTGACACCATCTTTCTGGATGTCCTGACCCTCCATCTGCTGTGCTGTCACACCTCCCCTGCCAAGGCCAACACGTAGCACGGCCTCCGTGGAGCTTGGAGTGTTTTGCAAAAGCTGAGTTTATCTGGTAAAAAATCAGCTTTGAGGTTTCACACCAAATGCAGAGACCATACGCTTACCCCCCCCCCCCCCCCATTATGCACAGTTACCTCTCAGGTTCCCACAAACTTTAAAAAAGAGCACTTGAAAAATACAGCACAGGCCACCTGTCAGTGCCGTTTCTGCAGCTGAACTCTGAGGAGGATGGAAGTCATTTCAGAAGAGGAGACTCTGGTTGTGGAATGTCAGGGTGCATTACATGGGACAGAACTGATTATCCTTGGTCTCCACATTCGAGCCCAAGGTGTGCACCCGGAGAACTTTCTGGGTTCTTCTCACACAGGGGCCAGTCCTCCCAACTCTTATCTGCAGGGGTGGAGCCTCCTTGGCAGGCTGGCTCTCAGAGCACGGGCAGAGACCCATTTCTGCCCACTGTCACCAGAGCAGGTACTGAGATGCAGTCGAAAGACTGTGATTCTGAGTTGGGCGAGGCGCTGGGTTCTTTAGGATTCCTAGGTGGCTCAGTGGTAAAGAATGCACCTGTCAGTGTAGGAGACTTGGATTTGATCCCTGGATCAGGAAGAACCCCTAGAGAAGGAAGTGGCAACCTATTCCAGTATTCTTGCCTGGAAAATCCCATGGACCAGAGGGGCCTGTCAGGATATGGTCCATGGGGTTGCAAAGAGTCAATGCATGCACACACACGGGTTCTTTGGCCTGAGACCAAGGACCTAGCTGATGCTCTTCTGCTCCACCTCTGGCCCCTCAGACAGTCCCTGCTGGGCTTGATACTTAACAGAGGATGGAAGAGTCTGTCAGTGCTTGGAGTTCTTTTTCTTCAGGCAGGGCTTTATTGGTGCCCCTGTTGCAGCAGGTGGAAACCAGGAACAGACAAGTCCCCTTGCTTGTTTACTCCCCAAGGTTGGGGCAAGCTTGTTCCTTATATGGGGTGAGGGTTGGGGTCCAAGTTGAAAAAGTATCTTTAAGCATGTGGTCCTCTGGATGAACTTTCTGCCTCATCTAATTGATTTAGAGCTGGGGTTCTCAACAGGTGACAGTTTTGCTCCCTTCTCTTCCACATGGCAGGGGACCTATGTCAATGTCTGGAGACAATTTGGTTGGCACAGCTGGGCAGGTGGGTCCTACTGGCCTCTAATGAACAGAAGTCAGGGATGCTGGTAAACATCCTGCAATACACGGGACAGCCTCCTACAATGAAGAATACTCCAGCCCAGAACATCAGTAGCTAGGAAATCCTTACTTAGATTCCCTGTTTTTCTGGTGCTTTACTGAAAATAGCAGTAATGAGATGATCAGTTAGTGATACTATGTATCAGACAGCATGCCAGCTGCTGTACTTAGATAATCACATCGACTCTTTACCACAGCCTGGTGAGGTGGGCATTTACCAATCCCATTGTACAGATGAGGAAACTGAGGCTTTGGGAGGCTGAGGAGCTTGCCTGAGGTCACAGAGGTGAAAAGTTGGAACAGGATTCCTGCTCAGATCTGACACCAGAGACTGTACTCTTCATCTCACCGGTGTATCCCACCTACATGTGCTTGGTTTTAGCTAATTAGGTCAAGAGGTAATTATTCTATAAGGGCCTTCAGCGCAGCTGTGGGCTTTGTGTGGGACAGGAGTGCAGTGCCTCTCTTCCTCCATGCACTCCAGCCTGGGCGAGCTCATCCCCTCTTGGGGCCCGTGCTGTCACCTGTGTTTGGATGACACTCACCGCTCTTCAGCTTGGATTTGTCTTAAGGTAAAAGTCCAGTTGATATGTTACCTCCTGTGCAAAACCAAGATCCATCTCCTTTCGGTCAGAGGAAGGGGGCATGTCCCGTGGCACTCAGCACATGCACAGCTCTGCTATTACGTGTTGATGCGCTGGCTCGTCAGGAGCAGGCCAGTTCTGGGGATAGTAGTGGCTTACCTTGTTCGAGCTGCTGCAACAAAACCCCACTGACTGGGTAGGTTATAAAGGACAGATGTTTGACTTCTCATTGTATCTCCACAGGGTAGAAAGGCTGAGGGACCTCTCTGGGGCCTCTTTTTCAAGGGCAGTCATCCCATTCATGAGAGCTCTGCCCTCATGCCCTAACTGCCTCCTGATGGCCCTGCCTCCTGATGTTACCACTTTGGGCATTAGGTTTTCAGCATATGAATTTTAGGGGGGACAGAAATGTATAGACCATGGCAGCAGGCAGGAAATATTGAGTGAAAGAATGAGTACATTGGGACTTCCCTGGTGGTCCGGTGGCTAAGACTCTGACCTCCCAGTGCAGGGGGCTTGGGTTTGATCCCTGGTCAGGGAAATAGATCCCACATGCCACAGCTAAGAGTTAGTATGCTGCAACTAAGGATCCTGCAAGCCGAAACGAAGATCGAAGATCCCACATGCCGCAACTGAGACTTGGTGCAGCCAAATAAATAAAGAATACATTTGGTTTTTTTTTAAAGGAAAGAACGAGTACATTCTTCCCTGGGCTTCCTTGGTGCCTCAGATGGTAAAGAATGATTCTGCGGTGAGCTGCATGTAAGAGAGCAAAGAGCAATTCATTTAACACCATGGCTAGATGCAGACGCAACAAAAAAAAGTGAGCATCTCTCAAAGATAGCTCTGTATAGCGCTGTAACCAGTGTGTGTCAGGAGAGGGTCTGCAGATCCAGCTCTGGGTGCCCTGCTGGGGCAGTGCCACCCAAGAGAAGATGCTGTCAGCAGTGTGTGTGTGCTAAGTCGCTTCAGTCGTGTCTGACTCTTTGCGACCCCATGGACTGTAGCCCGCCAGGCTCCTCTGTCCATGGGATTCTCCCAGCATGAATACTGGAGTGGGTTGCCAGGGGATCTTCCTGGCCTAGGGATCAAACCTTCGTTTCCTGTGACTCCAGGCAGATTCTTTACCACTGAACCACCAGGGAAGCCCCAGCTGCACATGGCACTCTGAACTTTCTAGTAGCCACATTAAAAAGGTATAAACCAACAGGTGAAATTAATATCTACAGTAGTATCATTTTAAGAGGCAATACTTTTTTTTTTGGATGTGTCACAGGGCATGTGGGATCTTAGTTTTCCCTGCTGCTGCTGCTGCTAAGTTCTTTCAGTCGTGTCTGACTCTGTGCAACTCCAGAAACAGCAGCCCACCAGGCTCCCCTGTCCCTGGGATCCTCCAGGCAAGAACACTGGAGTGGGTTGCCATTTCCTTCTCCAATGTAGGAAAGTGAAAAGTGAAAGTGAAGTTGCTCAGTCATGTCCAACTCTTAGCGACCCCATGGACTGCAGCCTACCAGGCTCCTCCGCCCGTGGGATTTTCCAGGCAAGAGTACTGGAGTGGGGTGCCATCACCTTCTCCGTAGTTTCCCCAACCAGGGATCAAACTCTCACTCCCTGCATTGGAAGCACAGAATCTTAACCATTGGATTGCCAGACCCAAGAGGCAATAGATATGAACAATTATTGAGACATTTTGAATTTATTTTTTTATACTAAATCTTCAGAAATTCAATGTATAGTTTACATTTAAGCACATCTTAATTCAGACTTCATTTCAAGTGCCCCATAACTGCATGTGGCTCAGGGCTACCTTGCTGGAGAATACAGCTCAGAAGTGTTGGAGAACTTTCTGTGCAATGGATTATAGTTTTTCTGTTTACTTTTCAATCTCTCTCTCTCTTTTTTTTCCCCTTCTCCTTTTTTCAGTTCAGTTCAGTCGCTCAGACGTGTCCGACTCTTTGCGACCCCATGGACTGCAGCATGCCAGACTTCCCTGTCCATCACCAACTCTCAGAGCTTGGTCAAATTCATGTCTGTCGAGTCGGTGAAGCCATCCAACCATCTCATTGTTTGTCGTCCCCTTCTCCTTTTTAAGGGGACGTTTTCCTTCCTGGCTTTAAGCAATACCCTTTGGGAAGAATGTTGACTCTCTAGGACTCTAGGTATTAAGTAACAGTTATTGGTAGTGGAGTCACATATGTATAGCTAAAGTAATGTCAGTCCTCTGAGGCATCTTCACAGTCTTCTGGCGAATCGAGGCCATCTGAAACTTAACCCTTTTTGTTGCTGTTCAGTCACTCAGTCGTGTCTGACTCTGCGACCTCATGGACTGGAAGCTGCACGCAAGGCTTCCCTATCTTTCACTGTCTCCCAGAGTTTGCTCAAACTCATGTCCACTGAGTCAGTGAGATCCAACCATCTCGTCCTCTGTCACCCCTTCTCCCCCTGCCCTCAGTCTTTCCCAGCATCAGGTGACCCTCCTAATTCTCATGCAGCCTAACAAACTCTATAATGTAGAGAGAGACTTACCAACTTCATTCTACAGACGAGGCGGTGGAAACTCAAAGAGGCTTGGGGAGCTGCTTAAATTTGGTTTAAAGTGAGTTCCAGGGACTTCCCTGGTGGTTCATTGGTGGTTCTTACTCTCAATTTATGGGACCTGGGTGCAGCTAAGAGCTGGCATGGCCAAATTAAAAAAAGGGGTTCTAAAGTAAACGTTTACATGCAAAGACTGGTCCAAGAAAGATTCGTTCTATCAAGGTGGACAGAAGCACACATGACTGAACTGTCTGTGGGGCCAAGTGTGACTGGGGTTACAAAGGGAGATAAAGAACTCAGGAAGGGGGCTGATTGATTCAGAGAGGGGTGTTGAGGAAGACTTCACAGGAGAGGTGGTGTTTGCACTGGGCCCTGAAGGGTGAGTAGAGATTTGCTGGGGGGGTTTAGAAGGAGAGGGCAGGCATTCCAGGTGAGGGTATCTGCCAGGACCAGGGTGAGGCAGGAAGGAGAGTGATGTCTGCGAGCAGAAGTTCCAGGGCGAAGAGGTGGATCAGCCACCAACTTGGAGAGCTCGGAAGGCTTTGAAGTTTGAATTTTATTCTGGGGGCCCAGGAGCCATAAAAGGTTTAGGGTAGTGTCTTCTGTTTTTCAGATGATGAAATGTAAGTTCAGTTGAATGAAACACTCATGTTTCTTTAGAAGGGTAAAGGTTTTCAACTCACTTTCTTCAAAGTGAACTTGGAGTCATTTTGAAATAGTTTCTATTATGATCATTTAATGGTGGGGGAAGAAGGTTATTCACGAATGTCTAAAGTGCAAACTAAGAAACAGCTTGAAAGCACTCTGGGATGGGATTGAAAACTCCGCTGTTTGCATTGCTCCTGCCAACATCTGAGGCCATGGAGGTCGCCTTTCAGGCTCTCAGTTGCTAATGGTGCCCTCTCTTCACCCTGGGAGGGCCCTGGGAGAAGTGGCAGGAGAAAGGGAAAGTATGCAAATAGTTGCTCGGTGGAGAATTTCTTGTTTCAGTGTAAACTCTTGGGTCTGTCTGGGGTCAGGTTGAGGCTGTTGACTGCCCTGGAGATGAGCAGTGCAGGCTGGATGAAAAGTCAGCCTCTTCCTCCTGGGAACTGAGACCCCAGGCTTTCATTCCACTCCCCTCGCCCCCCAACTCACCCCACTCATCCTGTGTACTGTGTGTGGGGTCTGATCTCATTGTCCCCCTGAAAGATGCTGCCCTGTGTAATCTTCATATCAAAAGGCTGCCTCTTTTGAGTCCCCACTCCTGGGCTGTGGGAGAGAGGATGGGTTAATTGTAGAGCTCTTATGCTATAGAGAAAGCCATCTCTGGCTTTCAGAATCACTTCTGGGAGGCATTGGGCTTGATTCATAACTGAGGGCCCCCTTCCTTTTCTCTGGTGGCCTGTGGCGCTTGACATTCATTGATAAATGAATGTCATCTGGAGCTGGTTTCCTCATGGGATATCTCACCACCCTTGATCTCTGGGGTTTTTTTTCCTCATTAAAATAACAATACACAAGGAGAACTCTCTCAAAGTCTTAACTTTAAAAAAAAAAGAAAAGAAAAAGTAATGTCTTCACATGTGCAGCATTTTTTCAGGGGACGTGTGGCTGTGTAGGCTACAGTGGTTTTGGGATTTACACTTGCCAACTTGTATGGATCTAGGGATTAGAGATTGGAAGGCCTAATTAAGACAATGCTTGTTATTGGGAGTCTGTGCCAAAATATTGGAATGGAGATTGTTCTGAAAATGCAAAAGTTAGGTCATGAATCCTTTAGAAGCCAGTTTTTTATGGTACGTAGGGCTCTCTGTATAATTTTGCTATTCAAAAATGGAAGTACAGAAACCGAACGGGTAATTTTTTAGTCACTTGTAATAAAACTCAAAATGGATTAAAGATCTCAACGTAAGACCAGAAACTATAAAACTCCTAGAGGAGAACATAGGCAAAGCACTCTCCGACATACATCACAGCAGGATCCTCTATGATCCACCTCCCAGAATATTGGAAATAAAAGCAAAAATAAACAAATGGGACCTAATTAAACTTAAAAGCTTCTGCACAACAAAGGAAACTATAAGCAAGGTGAAAAGGCAGCCTTCAGAATGGGAGAAAATAATAGCAAATGAAGCAACGGACAAACAACTAATCTCAAAAATATACAGGCAACTCCTACAGCTCAACTCCAGAAAAATAAATGACCCAATCAAAAAATGGGCCAAAGAACTAGATAGACATTTCTCCAAA